>NC_081415.1:137151159-137751159 GCF_030272615.1 Cryptomeria japonica
GATGATTGAGATGGAGTAAACTATGTAGATTCAAATTCCTTTAATGGGTTAATTCATACAAATTTAGTAAGTACATTAATTATATGATGTCATCTTTAAGAGCTCAACATAATACTTAAAATTTCCTCAATGGTTTACAATGCACACTAAAAATCAACAATAAGCACATTTTGAGGTTCATTTAAAATATCTAACGAAATGTGAACAACATATTGGAATGCATTATTATTTAAATGAGAGTTGCATCTAAAGAGCTACTTGTATTATGTCATGTGACTCCATCTTCAAATAGTTTAGTGTATTATTTGGGAGACCGTGGATTGAACAATGTAAGGTTGTTCCTTGTGTTTTACATAAATGCTTTAAATTTGTATATGATAGAGAATTAGTTACAATTGAAAGTGTAAAGACCCAACTTTGTCTAAATAACACAACAACAAATTTTATAATGAAGAAGAATAATTTTATATTACTTTAAGTAATTTTTTTATAATGTTTCAACTAATCTAAGTACTAAAGAATTATCATTAGTCAATTTATGCTATCTTGTCTATCTAAGAGCAAGTTTCATAGAAAATTTGGGCTCTATTTATTATAAGATGGGCGACTTAAATGACCATACAAGCCTACAAGGATGGAAAAATAATCACTATAATATGGCCAAAGTATTAGAATCATCAACATAAACCGAGTCTTGAGTCACTTAAAAAAATTCAAAGCATTCACATACTACTATAACAAGATTTTTTGCAAGTTCTAAAAACATCTTGTAACCTCCCTTAGATTTTAAGCTACTAGCCAAGTGCAAGATCAATCCAACATCGGGATTCTTATAAGTAATGATGACAAACATTTATCTTATTTTACTTTATATTTCTTTGATTTATTATCTTATTCAAACTTTATGTTAAAATGGTAAAACACCAAACCTCGCAATATGCTTTATACATATGTATTAAAAATACCCTTCATTTTATATACTACTTAAATACCTTGTATCTATGCAATCAAGTTACATGAGAGTTTTCATGTGAAATATATAATTTTTGGTTTAATCTATGGTTACATGCAATTATACAAGTGGGTACATGACCCTTTCTAAAGTCCAACTTTTTTTCACAATTCTTCACTGGCTACAACCCGCTCAGGTGAAACAAAGATAGAAACTTAAAGAAGCACACGTGTGCAAAAACCTAAAGGGATATTTGACATGAATTTTCAATGTGATTAATGTTTTCCAAGTTCGCCTAGAAAACATAAGCCTTGTTCGAGGAATATTTCTTGTTCACTCAAACTTGTAAGTTTTTTTTCCTTATATCTCTCTAAAGGTATAAAGGGAGATATCATAAATATTGTTATTATAGCTAACCATAAGTGCAATAGTTCAAGTGGATTGGCATGACCCATAAGCATGAACCAAAGGCACAATTTATATTGACCCATAAACATGAACCAAATGCACAAATTATACCAAACACTATAATGGGTTTGATTTTGAGTTAGAACAATTTATCAACAAGATCCCCAATGGTCTACATGAGAGCATACGACGTGTAAGTGTTTTTGTTGTAAATGATGTTCAATTTACATTCAATATGCAAGTTATATTCTATTTTTTATTATCTTGTTCTATGTATTACTGATTAAAGTATAAATTTGACTATCTTCTTTTGCATGGCAGGTGAGAGGAGCATTTATTATTTTTCTATGTCCTTTCTCACGAATGACATTCGATAAATGTATATAACAAGCAGGGTATGATCAAGCAATACCTTGATCGGTCATGACCGATCAAGACATTACTTGACCGTGCCTCTTTGTTAATACCAAACAATGCATATTAATTACCAATGCCAACCGGTATATGTTTATACTTTAACACTCGATGACTATCAGTGTTTGCATAATCTTAACTATCGGTGTATGCTTAATAGCTGATAACTATCGGCATATGCCTAATAGCCGATAACTATTGGTAAACTTTATTATGCCACCCGATATTAATCGGTGCACATATAACCCGATATCAATCGGTGTTAGCTTATATTAACACCCGATACCGATATAAATTGGAATGCATTAGCATGATTTAGTAATCAGTGAACATAAATAATGATATAGGATGATTATCGATATTAAGCATTTGATCAAACTGAATAGATTAATTATATGCAAATGAAGAATGGTTATCAAGTGAAGGATTAATAGCTTGAAGGTTTTCATCATAATTATCGATAGGATAAATGATTGAATGAGAGACTTCATTTATCTCTCATTCAATCGTTTATCTTACCGAAGCTATCATGTATTAACACTCCCTCTTAGCTAGGTAAGATAAATGCAAACAATATATTCAAGCATCACAATTCAAATGATAGTTAGCATTCTTCACTCAATCTAACACTCTAGAAGATCATATCACCTAATCACATGATATGAAGTATCACCTAAGCATGTGATACAAATGTCCATCACGTTAATATTGTGATGACTGGATATCACCTAAGCACGTGATATCAATATTGCCTAAACACGCAATACTTAAAGATAATCATATGAGAAAGATTTAAATTCTCATCTTATCCAAGTTGTGGTATGTGCACAAACACCTTATACAAATGTCATATCACCTAATCACATGATATGAAGTATCACCTAAACACATGATACAAATGTCCATCATGTTAATCTTGTGATGACAGGATATCACCTAAGCACGTGATATCAATATTGCCTAAACACGCAATACTTAAGGATAATCATATGAGAAAGATTTAAATTCTCATCTTATACAAGTTGTGGTATGTGCACAAACACCTTATACAAATGTTTTACCATAGCATAATCATGGCACATCCATGACACACCAAAGATCCAACATGATAACTGATTTGGACATTATAAGATCATCACCTTATAATGTCTACATACAAGTGTTCATTATCTCGAGAGATCGTCACCTCTTAGATATGAACCCAGGGGATAAAATCCAAAATGTCCTTTCATGAAAAAGAAGTTTACACATTAAACATCTTATTGATATGCAAATACAGATTACAAAGCAAATTACCTTTCTATCATACCTAAACCTTTTCTGAAGTGATCAACCTTCACTCTGGAAAGAGGTTTGGTCAGAATATCTGTAGTTTGATCTCCAAGGGAGAACCCTCCTACTCGAGGGAGAAACACCCAGCATGAAATGTCTTCTTTATATATCAAATATGTCTAGCAATAATGCAAAATACAGGCCCAATATATGTTGCTTCACTCCTTGAAGCAAATTTCACAAGAACAAATTTGATTGGCCTTCTTCACAGGATCGATCTACTCTAACTAATATATAAACTGCCCTTCACATAAATTGAATGGATCAGAGAATGAGTTTGCATCTTCTATATATATGAGGGAGGCACCCTTTCACAAGGGGTCGGTCCTCAATGACACCATATGTCTCTTCACAAGGGTGGCCACTACAACATCAACACTCCCTCTTAGTTAGGGAGGAATCCTTGTTAATAATATAGTCATGAAATGACATCCACCATGGCTACTCCTAGAGGGTGGAACACGATTCATCACAGTACTCAACATGATGGCATCCATCATGGCTACTCCCATGTATGAGAATGCATATGAACACAAGTGCCCATCACGAAGTTGCTCAACTGATGTTTTCATCTCATCATGACGTTCACCATGACTACTCCCAGAGGGTGGAACAAGGGCCTTCTCCTCAAACTTCTCCCTCACAAAGAAGAGTGTATTTAACAAGGGCTTGCTCCTCAAACTTCTCTCTCACAGAGAAGAATGCATTAAGCATATCTTCATGATGGTGTGGCTCCCTCTAAACCTGATATCGACCTTCTGACCTCCTTTTCTAAGGTTGCTTCTGATGAAATGTTAGACTCCCTCTGAATCTGATATCAACCATCTGACCTCCTCTTCGAAGAACCAGATCGCAAGGACAAACTGTATGGGTTCTTCTTCTTTGATAAATACTTACCACCATTAACTCAGTCCTATGACTGCAAACATCGAGTTATTTCTCCCTTGAATGAAATCTCTTATGCTTCTTGGTCTGTCCTTTCTTTATCTTGAAAGATCACCTGCAAAACATGACTTATAGAACTTTGGCATGTACTTAGCAAATTCACCACTAGTAGCATAAACAAGAGCCCCTATGGTCAACATTGCTTCCACATGGACTGTTGCACTTCTGCAGGAAAATACTTGTTTATAGAATGGAAATGTGAAATCTCAGAATCTCCACTAAAGTCCCGTCCATATTCTTCCTGAATTCTTCATCACAAATAGTACTTCAAAACTCTATAGCCTAAAGAGCAACAAGCTCTTCATCACTTTTAACTACTTTTGTTGTGATTCTAAAGATGTCATGCATGTAAGGGGCAAGTTTCTCATAGTACGTTGAAGAAATTGAAATAAGGTATTCAAATGCAGCTTGTCGTGTGCGGACACCTACTGACAATGTTGATTCACAAATAACACGCATAATGTAATTGCATGAATTAATAACTACATATGAAATTCATGACCATTAATCAAACCTGGATTACTTATCTCTTTGTTTATTAGTCTTCCTCGCAATCCAAAAATTGTTCATTCCTAATTCTTTGCACTTGAAGATTTAGATCTCATTTGATGGTTGCTCTTTGATACACATACTTTTAGTTGTTGTGTTCATCTAACATAACCAGGATCTGTGAGATGTTGAGCCCATATGCACAAGACACTCAGCAGTATCAATGTGGCATCGATCTTCCTCAATAATCTTCCCAGCCATGCATTCAAATGAAGGCCCTTCTCTGCAAATCTATACATGCTATGGAAAGAGAGCATCGAATTGGTTTTGTCTACAGTAAGACCATCGCTTCTCATGTCGCTCTCTAACTGGCAAATATATGAGTATTGTTTTCAATGTTGTGGCGCTAGCACCAAACAACATTAAAGATAAACCTTAATGCTCAATTCAATAGATGGAACTTATCTTGATAGATTTCTTGATTTGACAATGGATTTATGCTGATCATAAATCTCCCATAAAACTAATTACTATCTCTTTACAATCTGCTATAGAATTTCTTACAGTCTCCTCATAAGTTTGTCATAGAATTCTTCACCGTCTCTTCACCTAATCCATTCATACAATCCTTCATGAATCTGCGAAAAATCTTTGTACATTCCTATTCATTGGACCTACGGTTCTGATCCCCTTTATTAATGCATGATTGTTCTTAATGAATGGTTCACTGCCTTTCATTATATAATTGCTCTGTATTAATTATTACTGTTATTACAACACTTCTATTAATCACTGATCTCAATATATGTGCATGGGCCCTTATTATATTCACAATTGCTATCTTCTTTTTTTGAGAAGTCCTTCTAATGTTGTTAGTCTTCCGCAAGTCACATATGATAACAATTCATTGTTGTGTCTAATCATTCTTTAAAATATGCAAATAATGGTGTTGAATCCTAATTGTTATATCTAATCTGGGTAACCCTGAACGTGCCAAAAGTAGATGCACTACTGGAGCTGATCCAAATATGGATATATGTAAAACCAACAATATTCGATCAAAAAACATACTCCTCATCGATGCTGACTACGATCATCTTGTGGCCAATAGTTGATATTAGTTTGATCACTTCCCTCAACCGGACTAGCTGATAATGAATATATCGATTACAAATTTCCTTATTCGTTCTATCTAAGTATGGTTGATACTTACAAATTACACCATACTAGACTAATCGTTATAATTCCATTAGTTTCTTTGCTTTTGTCGATCCTTCATATGCATTGATCAAATATCTTGACCATTTCCAAGCAAGGCTTAAATACTTGTATCTTTGTTTGGTATTCATATATGACTGATATGCTTAGATGATCGTTGGTTGATCATACACCGAGACTCAGTCTCTTAAGTCACTGTTTATACATTAGTTGACTCATTGCTTCTCTTCGTTGCATAATATCTCTTTTCCCTTTATCAGATAAAATAGTTGGCACTTATCTTATTCTTCCTCATAAGATCACATGCATTTCCCTGTCTATTCTGCTATTTCCAGTGTCGTAAAAAATGAACTTCCTTCCCTGGTGATTCCACAAAGAGCTTGGCTCTTAATGTGCAAACTGCAGTTGATTCCCTGAGAGTAGAGTCGATCTCCCTTAATATCCAGATTGCATTTAAAATAGGCAATCGAGATATCCAAATCACCACGCTCAGAGAATTTTCGACCTAGACGAGGAGTTGTCTGATTGCTTCATCAAATCTGATAGGATTTTCAAATCTGATGGCGCTAGCCATTAGAAGAGTTTTTATGTTGAATATATGCTTGTTTGAATTTCCACAAAATTGAACAGCCTCAGGTTCAATTTAACCTGGCTCTGATACCATGTAAATGATGTTCAATTTACATTCAATATGCAACTTGTATTCTATTTTTTATTATCTTGTTCTATGTATTACTGATTAAAGTATAAATCTGACTATCTTCTTTTGCATGGTAGGTGAGAGGAGCTACTTTAAGGTATTTGGTAGCAAATGTTACATCAAGAGGAGTGAACATCAGGGCAAATTTGAAGCTAAATGTGATGAGGGAATATTTATAAGATATTCCACCAAGAGTAAAGCTTTCAAGTGCTATAAAAATAGGACTTAGAGAATTATGGAAAGTATCAATGTAAGAGTTGATGAATCCTCTGAGAAAACTGAGGAAACCGACAGTGAGCAAGTTGTAAATGAACCGGTTGCAACCTTCTAGGAACTGGTTGTTAGCCAACCAAGTACCAGTAATAGTGTCCCTAAACCGGTGAATGCTGATACTGATGAAGATAAGGATGAAGAAGAAAAGCAAGAAGAACCAGTTAAGACCATTCCTCGGTATATCAAGTTGAATCATGATCCTAAGCAGATCATAGGTGATAAGGATGTAGGAATCCTTACAAGAAGAAAGATCAAAGAAAACTCATGTATGATCTCTGAATTTGAGCCTAAATCATCCAAAGAGGCTCATAAAGATGAAGACTGGATCAAGGCAATGGAAGAGGAACTTGATCAGATAGAGAAAAATGGTACATGGTCTTTGGCACCCAGACCTGAGCATAAAAATGTCATTGGCACCAAATGGGTGTTCAGAAATAAGTTGAATGAGGATGGCACAGTGATTAGGAATAAAGCCAGATTGGTATGCAAAGGATATGCTCAAGAAGAAGGGGAAGACTATGGAGAAACCTTTGCTCCTGTAGCCAGATTGGAAGGAGTTCATATGCTTCTTGCATATGCAGCTTTTAAAAGGTTTAAAGCATATCAAATGGATGTAAAATCTGCATTCCTAAATGGTGTACTTAAAGAGGAGGTATATATAGAGCAACCAGATGGGTTTTCCCTATCTGAAGACAGTGATATGGTGTGCAGGCTTCATAAAGCTTTATATGGTCTAAAGCAAGCACCTAGGGCATGATATGAGCACTTGCATTCCCATCTTGTGAAGATTGGATATGAGAGAACAAGTGAAGATAGCAATATCTACTTGAAGTCTGAAGGACATCAGATCCTGATCTGTGAGGTTTTTGTTGATGACATTATCTTTGGAGGAGATGACAAGATGAGTCATGAGTTTGCTGATGAGATGAAGAAAGAGTTTGAGATGTCACTCATAGGGGAGATTAAGTTCTTCATTGGACTGCAGATCCAGCAGATGGAAGATGGAATCTTTATCACTCAGTCCAAATATGTCAAAGAGGTACTGAAGACCTTTGGAATGGAAGATAGCAATCCGGTTGGTACACCGATGGTGACTGATTGCAAATTGACAAAAGAGGATGATTCCGCACTGGCTGATGAGAAGGAATACCGATCAATGATTGGTAAGTTGCATTATGTAGTGCATAGAAGACCGGATATTGCACATGCAGTTGGCATTACTGCAAGGTTCCAAAAAAGTCCAAGAGAATCCCACTTGATTGCAGTCAAGCAGATTCTTAGGTATCTGAAGGGAACAGTTGACTATGGATTGTGGTACCCATATAGCAATGATTTCAATCTGAAAGTATTCATAGATGCTGATTGGGCAGGTAATGTGGATGACCGAAAAAGCACAACCGGTGGTGCATTCTTTCTCGGTGGTAGACTGGTCTCATGGATGAGTAAAAAGAAGAGTTGTATCTCTCAGTCTACAGCGGAAGCGGAGTATGTTGCAGCTTTCATGAACTGCACTCAGAAAATTTGGATGAAGCATGTACTGGAAGGCTTCAAGATTCTTGTATCTGAACCGGTAAGTATATTTTGTGATAACACAAGTGCTATCAATATATCAAAGAATCTGGTTTTACATTCTAGAACCAAGCATTTTGAGCTTAAGTATCATTTCTTGAGGGAAAAGGTTCAGAATAAAGAGATTGCACTAGAGCATGTGTCCAGTAAGGAACAGTTAGCAGACATATTCACCAAGCCTCTCCCAAAGACTACATTTGTGCATTTAAGAGGTGAATTGGGGGTACTACCCCTTCAGGAGGTGAACTAAAAGTAATTGTTCCACATCAGTCAGGTATTGCAAGGTCAAATTTGTGTTGATTGATGTGTTGAAGGATGCTACTCCTCGGGGGGAGCAGCATGTTGGAACAAAGATGCTTGTACCTCCACTTTGGCATTGTTGTCAAAGGGGGAGAAGGAGTGAAGTGAAAAGATAGCTGCAGCAAATGGGAGAAGATGTGAAGCGGAGAAGATATCTTTGTATATTGCCATCAATGCCAAAGGGGGAGATTGTTGGCATTATGTGAACCGGCATGAAGACATAATGATATTGTATGTTGTCATTGATATCAATATGAGACATGGTGTGAACCGACACATGTGATAGGTGAAAAGAGAGAAGAATCAGCATATGTATGAACCGGTTTATATGCCAAAGTGAATCGGCATATTTGTTCAAGATGAACCGGCATGCAGTTACGGGAATCAGCACATGGAAGCATTGTGTTACTACCGGTTGGTAGGTAGTTCACACTTTAGGATTTCCGGTTGGAGCACCTCAAGCCTGTGTGACTCAATCGGTGATCTTTGTGTGGTGAGTTAGCAGTGTAATAGAGAACAGATCATGTTGCCACGTAAGCTCTGTGCGCGTGAAGGATCTTGCATGAAGAAGACTATTCCTATCTACCTCGGGAATGTGCGAAGTCTGTCAAATGGTGATAACGCGTGATGGGTTATCAGCCACCATGAAATCGGTGGAAAATGGACGATGGAGAATGCCTTGAGATCGATTCAAGATTGTTGCATTTAATGCAGTATGATTCAATGGTCAGGATTGAACCGCTTGAATTGCTTAACCTAACAGGTTTAGGGTTTAGGGTTTTTGCTATCGACCTGTCTGTTTCCTATAAGGACGATGTTGAGTTTCTTTCTAAGGTTGTTGGCAAAAGTTGTGAATGTGTATCCAAGGGAAGTGATACGTGATTCTTTCCAGACCAAAGGAGAGAAAAGATACCTGCAAAGTGAATGTGCAGAAGGAGAAGAGGAGCCTAAAGGGGTCTGCATTAGCATTGAGTGTTGTTAACAGATCATTGTAATTCCTGTTGATCTCTAACCACTTCAACAATTGTAAAATCCTCTAACAGGATAGCCTTAACTGGCTTGCTGCAAAATCCCCTAACAGGGTGGTCTTAACAGGCTTGATTCAAATCCCTTAACTGGGTAACTCGAGGTTAATGAGTTCTGAGAAGCTCTAGAGCTCTGGAGATCCTTTAGCTATTGAGTTCTTGAAATCCTCTAACAAGGTGACCCTACTGGGTTTAACCCTTAACCGGGTATTATTGTTATCCCTTAACTGGGTGATCCCTAACAGGATCGGTTCCTAGCAGAACCTATTGTAATGTCTTTAACCAGACAAGGCTCCTAATAGAGCGGACTTCAAAAGAGTTCAAAAACAACTTGTGGGTATTCATCCCCACCGTGGTTTTTCCCAGTTGGGTTTCCACATGAAAAATATGTGTGTCATGTGTGATGCTTTTATCTTGTGATGCTTTGTTACTACTTGTTGAGCATATGATGGTTCTGTGTTTTATGCCTGTCTATAAAGCATACTAAACTAACTGTTGTGATGATCAGAGGATAGTTTATCTGTTCATGCATGAGGGTGAAATGGTAGTGTTGTTTTGAAGTTAAATGAAAAGCTAAGTGTTCAACCGGTCAATTCTTGTTTTAGACACTCTTGGCTTTACCGGTTGCAGTCTGTGTTGAATAGGTATTCTTGTTTGCTAGTCGTTTGGAGTATTTACTGTCAAACCGGTTTTGGACTATATTTGTGTTTTGTATTGATTCACCCCCCCTCTCAGTACCGGTTTGGTACTAGTGGTTCATCATTGAGTTATCATTATCTATAAGTAATACCAAGGTAAGGCAAGTTGAGCATTGGGCTAGATCACAAGGATAACCCTAGCACAACTAAAAAGCATGAAATTTTCTATAAAAAAATCATACCCATACCAAAGCAATCACACTACAGATAAATTCTTTTAATCAAAAAATAAAGTTTAGTATGAATTCCATAATTAACATGTATCTTACAATAGTGAGAAATTTTCACATTTTTGTTATTGTATCAAGAATTAAATAAACATAAATGATTTTATAAAACATATAAACAAAATAGCTTGATGGAATTTTAATAACTTACTATTACTATTAAAATATATATATATATATAAACTCATGGTATACAACATATTAGAGATTAGCACATTTAATACATTAACCAAGTGACTTTTCTAAGAGATATATCATCATTACTGTAGACACATAAATATGACTTCCAAATTAAATAAATATTTAATGTTTATTTAATCCACTAACAATTCTTCTATTAATTAAATCATATTTAATTAATTCCCCGCCCTTCTTCTATTATTTAAATAAATTATTTAATTTATTTAGCCAAATTCAATCTATTAATTAAATAAATCATATTTATTTAATTAAATTCATATTTAATTAAAATCTCTCTCTCATTTAAATAAATCAATATTTATTTAAATAGCTATTTCTACGCAAGTTGCATCAATGAATTGAAATAAATTAATTAATTTTAATTAAATCCTGAAAAAAAACAACCCACTTACATTCTTCTACAAATCCACTTGCATGTCCAATCCCCTCTTCTAGATTATTCTAATCCATGCTAATTAGCCTGATTACCCCTTAAACATTTGCACATTCCTTAAAAAGGGTCACTTCTCAAAAACCCCCAAAGTCTTCATAAATCATTAAAGGCTTTATGTCTTGAACAAGTTAACCTCCAAAGTCTTCCAAAACTTGTAAGACTCTTACATAGCAATCAATGGTTAACTCAACCTTGACCCTTGGTTAGAGACTTTCTCTCTAACTTAGCCATCCTTTAACCCATGGATCTCTTCAAGCATTCATTGCTTGGACCATGGTTATTCCTTTAACCCTTGCACAAGAGTTTATCCTTTGGATAAAAGCTTTATCCACTAACTCAACCCTAACCAAACCCCCTAGGAGAACCACCATGTCTTCTCAGACATTTAATGCCTCTTCTCTTTCCTCTCAAGCCTTCTCATGTTGACAATTGTCACCATTTCATTGGTGAAAATTTTAAACATGGATTGAGGATCACCAAATTCTCAAGAAATCCTACCCCTTGTTAATATTATTCAATCTTGACCATCCAATTGCCCATTTCTTCTATAAATAGGCCTCATTCCCTCATTATCAAAAAAAAAAAAAAAGTTTTATGCATCCAAGTTATAGTCTATCAAAGTCTTAAGTTTTGCCTCTCTTTGTTGCAAATCATCATCTTAATCATTTATAAGCATTGTTGGTATAGAATTTTATCATGTTAGCCTAGCATGTTATCATTACAATAGCATAATACTCATCTTAGTAAGTTTAGCATATAGATCTTAGTTTCATATTGCATATAGATCATTTTTTATCACATATCACTCATTCTTGGAGTTGTCATTCCAAAGGCCAGTTGCTCAATGATCTAAGATCAACTATTGACTTGAGGAATCCTATGAGATAGAGAATAATGAGACACCATTTGAAATATTTGCTTGTTTAACTAGTTTACCAAGTTAGTCTTTATATCTAATGTTTCGTTGGTATGTTAGTTTCTTGTCTTTCTGATTAATTGACTGACACCACTATTCTAGCATACATTTTTGGCGGCCACCGCAGGGCCTGTCCCTAAATTTCTAATCATTTTGTACACAGGTTGAAGACAAAACTCCAAAAGAATCTCAAAATAGCACATCTGCAAGTCATTTTAGTGCACATCTCATTTTCTAGTGCATTTGTCCTATTCTCTAGTGCATATGACGGATATACTAGCATGTAAGAACATTATTCCAGCGCATAATGATTTGATATGTTTTTTAGAGCATTGGACCATCAATATAGCGCATGTGAGTTCCAAAGTAGCATATTTGCTTTGAAAATTAGCGCATATGTTCCATATTATAGTACATGTGCTCCGAATTTTAGCGTATCTAGGTGACAGATAGAGAAGTTTTGTAAGATAGAAAAAATGAAAATTTTAGGCTTGTCAACCCAGAATCTTCACTGACTTTTTCAACAGGTTTTTGTAGGAACTAATGTTTGTTGCAAGTCCAAGGGAGATAGATTAAGTTCTTACTTGATTTTCAAAGTTTTCATCTAAGGATAAAAAGAACTTCATCTCTCGTTTGGTGTTTTAAAAAGAATCTCATGTTCTTTCTTCCAAAAGGTTAAAACAAACAAACAAACCTTTCTTTTCTTGAAAGATAGTTCACATTTCTTTTGGTGTAGTTAAAAAGAACAAGACAAAAAAAATTGCTACAAGAGGTGTAAAAGAAGACAAGCCACACTTCCTTTACAAAGTAACAAAGAACAAGCCATATTAGTCAAGTTTTGAGTCTTGATTTTATTGCAAAAAGCTTTTAAATTTTTTCTCAAGGATCATTGTAGTATTTTGTGATTCACGATTTCATTTTGTTGACCAGGTTTTATTTCCAAAAGCTTCCAAAAAGTTTAAAAATTTTCATTTTTTGACTTAAAAAGAGCAATTCATCATTGCTATCTTAGGTAAAATGAACACCATGATTGTTCAAGAAAAATTTCCAAGTAGCAATTAGATCACTTTGTGATATTGGGATAAAAAGAACAAAATTGTTTATCGTTCTTCGAAAGTGATAGGTATATGCTCTTCCCTTAATTGGGTGATCAAAAAGCCAAACTCACTCCTTTTGTTTTCTTTCCTTTCTTGCAATTAGGATAAATCCTTTAGTAGGCCTACACTATCGAGAAGCCCATAAGACCGATGAGAGGGGAACGACCTAAGTGGGGAACGGCTAACGCTAAGTATTCCAACCCACTATAATCAAATGTGGATGTGATGAAAATCATGTCCAACAGTTTTGCTCACTGATTAGCCTTCCCTTAGTATCCTTGAGATATGTAAAGCCTTTGTTCTTAAGGTTGGGAAGCCTCCCAAGGGATTTTATCATTTAAGACCTAACAGAAGCCTTGCTAAAAACATCTAGAAGTAGAAGCCTCGCCAAGTCAGTATCCAAACATTTCTAATATCATAGTGAAAGGGTGGGGAAGAATCCGCCCCCAAGGCACTCACCATACATCTCCCAAGAAAACAATCCAATTGAGAAGCAATTCTCTTTGGTTCAACTTTTGGCAAAAGGCAAAAAAATGGGCACACCCTAGGGTGTGACATGGTTGTTTGAGTTGAAGAAGTATCAAGATGTGAGCTATTGATATTTTTAATGACCCTTGAGATTAAAGAGTCTGCTTGATGTGTCTTTTTTGTTCAAACCAGTGAAAACAAACAAGGATTTGAAAAGATCCTATTAAACATACACTCATTGTTTAAAATTCAGGCGAAAAACAAATTGTCTTATTACATGTCACTGTGTTTTAAAATCATTTTTTCAGAAGACCATCCATCAAACAAATAGAATTTTCAAAAAGAAAAAAAAAAACACAAGTCAAGTTTATCAAAAATTTCAACATCAGGGTAGTTTAGCGCATAAACCGTTTATATTAGCACTTTGGATCCTCAGTGTAGTGCATATAACCCATTTAGTAGCGCGTGGGAAGTAAACATCAATGCATATAGTGCACATAATAGCACGTGAGGTCCCAGTCAAATTTTCAAAACATCAATAGTTTAAAATAGTCATCTTATCGCATGCTCAAGAAACTTTAGCACGTTCATAGGATAGTTGGGCACATAGAAGGAACAAGATAGCGCATTTGACTCATGATTTAGCGCATCCTCTATCTATTTTAGCGCATCCTTAGAAAACTACCTCAAACAGAGAGCAGATTAGAAACTTTTTTGGGAAAATAAAAACATTTTTCAGATACCCTTTTCTGAGTTGTTATTTTCAATCATCAGAAGCATCAGTTTCAGCTTAGGAAAACCAGGTTATCACAAGTGTCAATTTTCAACTAAACTTAGATCAATCAAAAAGAGTGCAATAATCATTATGATCTTTAGCTTAGTTTCATTTGTCAGGATACATCATCCTTCATTACAAAAGAAAGTTGAAAATCAAATTACCTTAGTCTTATCAATAGGAAGGATCTTTCCTATTTTGACTTGGGTATCATCTCATCCAATTAGCACTCACAACAATGATCAAAGTTTAAAACCTTCACTTGTATGACCATTCCTCATCCATCAAGGAAAATAAAACTTAGTCAAAAGGCAATTCTCAAAAGGAGAAGATTTCTCTACATAAACCGCAAACTCTTGCTAAAACATCGCACATTCCTACACCATTTTCGTGATTATCTACACGATCATGGAACCGAGTTTGATGAAGAATTTCTAAAAACGTGTGCCTTTCAACAAAGATCCGTATTATCACAACATCTCAATAAAAGTGGAAAAATCAACTTGTCTTATTTACCTCAACAACAAGTCACCTGTTAAAATAACAATTAGATTATTTGCATGCCCATATTAAATAGAGCTCAAAAGCTTAAGGCAAAGGAGGTAGAAACTTCATCAACCATGGGAAGGAGAGAAGAAAATCCCTTTTACACAAGGTATCAAGATATCAAAATAGAAGACATAAGCAATGAACTAATCCAAGAAGCCCAACAAGACCCCAAGTTCCAAAAATTTATGGAAAGACTTTTAGAAATTGATAAGGACAAGTATCTTTTAATGTCGAATAGACATGGTGCCAAACTATTTGATGATTTCAATACTAGAAAAGAAAAACTTGAGTGAAGTACCAATAACAACAATCCATTGAACGCATTAACACAAAAGATCCAAGCTCTTCAACAATAAATGCAAGACATGCAAAGAGGAACAACAAGGAGATATACCTTGGAAGACATTTTCCCCTATCCATTTGATCAAACTATAAACATGATACCATTTCCACCAAATTATGAAATTCCAAGGTACGACAAATACAATGGCAAAAATGACCCACAAGATCATGTAAGGGAATTTTGCACTATGAGTCTAGAATTTGTGCATAACGAGACTTACTTAATGAGATTATTTCCAAGAAGTTTAGGTGGACCAAGCATGGAATGGTTCTCAAAACTCCCCTCAGGTATCAAGAAATTAAACAAGCTAATAGATAAATTTGTGCCTCAATACTCATACAACATTCAGCATTAAGTCACCATGCTTGATTTATGCAATACAAATAGAAAAATGGTGAACCCTTCCTTACCTTCTTGCAAAGGTGGCGAAGATTATTTTCTAGGTATCCTCATCCCGTACCAGAAATGAAAAAAGATGGACATTTTCATTAATACTTTAAACAATGACATGAGTTATCAACTCTAATTACAATGTCCACCAACTTTTCAAAAGATGGTCGAGAATGGTCTCAAAATTGAGGAGGATTTAGTCGAAAAGGGAGTATTTAAACTCTACAAAGAAGGAACTGGTTCTTCCAACAATTATAACAATTTCAATAACAATGACAAATCTAATTTCTAGACACAGAACAAGAACATTGTTAATGATGGTGTAGTAGATGCACATACAATAAACCCAAAACAACCGGTGTTGAACTTATCCAGAAATACACCCCCAAATCATCCAAATAACATGCAATCTAAACTAGCCCCTGCACCATATCAAAGAAAATTCACACCTTTGGGGCAATCACTTGAGTCAGTATTCAAAGAGCTCCTAGCAAATAAACTCATAACATTGCTCTATACACAATATTTTGAACCACAAGTCAAACCATCATGGTGGAATGACACATATCATTTTGAGTATCATAGAAGAAAAGATCATAGAACTAATGACTGCCAAAGATTGAAAAACCTAGTTCAAGATCTACTCGACAAAGGTGATATAACAGTAGAGGGACATAAAACAAATGATGATCATGACGCATTTAAAAATCCTCTCCCAAATTATCAAAAGGGAGAACCATCAAATGACAAAGGAAAGAAAGTGGATTACATCTATGATTACGTTGTCAATCAAAATTCCACGTTAGACAACTTGTAATGCCCACACATGAGCAGACTCTTATTCCATTTTGATAGAGTCGATTAGACATTCATTTTGTGCGATGGATATGATGGACTTTCTTGGATTTACATGATGCATAGATGTATTTTGTCTTTTATATGTGCTTCATTGATAATCATTGATAGATATTGTATGCTTCGTGACTTTGGATAATACTAATTTTGCCCATGCTTCGTTGCGACCTTGTGTGATTTAGATGTCATGATGATGTTTTCATTGCTATGTGCATTATGTCATGATTGATGCATAGATGGATAGATTTCATTGAATTTTTTTTTATTATGTAATGGATATACTAACCCCTAGTTCTGATTTATGTATGATGCATTATTCATTATATGACTACTGTTTGACTGTATGTGTGGGGGAATCAACATCACATCACTCATTGTGAGCGAGATGTGTTGTTGTGACATTCCTCCACTTGTCTATTATGTATACATATGTATATATGCACATGTATTGTTTTGTGGTTGCAGGGTTGTAGGTACTCAGGCATTCATTCCTCTTGGGAAACCAAGTGCGAGCTCCCCTAGCTTGACAGGTGTGAATGTGCCTCTTCCCAATCGAAATATGTGGTTTGGAAATGTTGTTGGTTCCCTACCCACACTCTAGTTATAGGTTTGACGTTGAGTCATTGTCATCAGTCTTGGCAAAGTTTGCCATGTCATCGTCGTCGTCATGACTTGTGAGTATGTGGCATGGTGAGTTTGATTATTCAGTTATTTTATTTAAGTTCCTTGAGTAAAGTGATTAATTTATTATTTGATTTATTTAATTGAGGTGATTGATTTTCGGTAGCCGCGTGACTATTTAATACTAATTTATGATTTTATGAGTAATAGTGTTATTTTAAAGTTATTAAGATTTAACGATTTTTAATTATTTGCTATTTTCTGTGTTTTAACTTGGACTAGTGTTCATATTGAGATTTCAGGATCATATTTGATAATATACATTTTAATCTGATTTAATTCATTGAATATTCATTTATTCATGTTATTGAGTTTATTGTTTACTTGACGATTTTAATCTCTAATTAGCTATATACCTTGAGTACTTTAATTATATTATTATTTATTTAATGTCGAATTTGATTTCTATTTAGTTATTATTGAGAAGTTTGATTATTTAATGAATTGGTCTATTTGATTGTTAAATCAAGTATATGTATATATATACAAGCGTAAATTGAAGGATTAGAAGAGAATAAATTATAATATTTCGTTTACTATATTTTACTATATTATAATATTCAGTTTCTATTTTGAAATTGTTTTTAAAGTTTTATGAGAGAAAAGAGAAATGGATTTTAAAATTACCTGAAGTCATAATAGGAAAATTGTAATCTCAATATTTTATTATCCCATTTTTTTACTAAAAATAGAGCTAGGGTTTCTTTTGGGGTTTTTTGGGAAGGATTGAAGATTTGGAAACTTGTTGATGTAAGATTGTTGCTGCCCCAAACTCTTCGACCATTTTCCTTCAGGAAGAGGGAGGTTTTTATTTTTCCTTGTTTTCCCTTTTTTCTCTTCCATGATTTAAAACCAAAAGAAAATTGAAATAAAATCTTTGTTTTCTTCCTCTTATATGTTTAAAATCCGATTTCATTCAGTAGGATTTTGATTTGCAAAAGAAGATACTATTATTACAAAGTATGCTAGGTGAAAAACCTTCATTTCAATCTTACACCTGAGAAGTAGATTTCCTTGATTGAGTTGTGGAAAGAAATCAAAGAAATTCTGATTTCAAAAGAATTGGTCTTTGATTTAAAATTTTGTTGTTAATTTCTTGATGAAAATTGGATTTTGGGCTGCATTTTCACATTTTGTTTGCCCTGTTTAAAAAACCCCTAGCTGTTGTTGTTGTTTCTTTTAGTAAGAAATTGTTTTAATTAAAAAAAAATTAAATTAAAATTTTGGGGGGGCTATGTTTTGGTTTAACCCCATACTGGGGTATATGGAGTGGTGCCATGGCACCACCCATACTGTGGTGGTGTTGGATGGCACTACCCCACGGTGTGGGGTGAGGTGTTGCACAACACCTTCCACGGTGTGGGGTGTATTGAGCACACCACCCACTCGTGGGTGTGCCACGACACCACCACCACATACGTGGTGGGGGTGTAGCCCAACACTGTAAAAAAAAGGGATTTTCTTTTATAAAAAAAAAAACATAATATTAATAATAATTATATAATCAATAAATAATATGCCTTAGTAAATATTAAATAAAATTAAATATTTTATATAATAAAATAATAATATAGTAATAGTAAACAAAATGACATTTAAATCAATAATAATGATAATAATGTATTAAGATGTTGTATACAATCGTATTATTAATATTATTATTATGTCATTTTGTAATATTAAAATAAGAGTGTACATATGTATGTGTGTGTGTGTGTGTGTGTGTGTGTGTGTGTGTGTGAATACACCTTAAGAATCCTCTATATTTGTTTTATAAGTCAAGTCTTCCTCAACTAAGAGTCCTTATATGTTAATTGTGTTTTTCGGTCGTGAATTGGGAAGAGCCCGCGAGTGATAGCGTGGGCTAAGTGTAAGATATTCTCTGCCCCAATTTGTTTCTTTGTTCAACCCAATGCTAGTCAAGTGTCTTGTGATCTATGTTCTTGCTTCCAGAGGCCGTTTGTGTAATTATTCCAAAATCGATGTTTAATTTGAATTTTCTTACTTGCTATTTATGAGTTTAATTTTGGTTGTCTAGACATGCCCTCGTGATGATTTTGCCATGACGATGGATTATCTATGTTGTTGATTCTGTGGTAGAGAGTGTGAAGACCTTGCAGTGTTGGGAATTATTTGGTTGCAGTAGTGTTATGAGTTCGTTATGGTTTTCCGGCTAAGAAGCTCGTTCTTTTATATGTGTTGTTGTTTCGTCTTTTGGGTACGTGTACGTTGTGGTATAGCATTGTTGACTCTTGTGTCAGATTTATTATCTTGTGTAAGAGCCTCTTGCATTGTTGATTTCAGACTCATGTAAAGGGAGTGGGCTCCTTTACGACACCCGGGGGTCATGAGAGATGGACTTTCACGAGGTTCCTTGTAAGGATGCGTGAAGTCTAGACCTTTTGGGCATAAGGGAGTTTGCCATATTTTAATCAAGTGATAACTAATTAATGAATGGGTATGGGTAGCTAAAGATAATTAAAAATATAATAACTTATCAGTGCCTCATGACCCAGTCCTAGGGAGGATGCTTTAGGCTGAGCATGAGAAGACCGTGGAGATGGTAAGCCAATCTCCCTTGGTCTCTCTCTCAAGGCCGAGATGGCTCTGCATGCCCATAGGCTAGTGCCTTGTTCTTGGTCTGGCATGTGATGACACTCCCTTGTACATGTGAGTCCTTTGCTTACTTTTGCATTCATGTTATGATGTTTTATCGGCCTTTGGAATCTCTTGTTTTGTTTGCCTGGTGTATGGTTGTGAGCATGGAATTTGTTTGGTATTAGTCCCTTTGGTAGAAGCGTCAACCTAGGCTTAGTGTGCAAGTTGGGACCTAGCGACATCTCCTAGCTTGAGGGATGGTTCCTTGTAGGTTCCACATTAGTCAGGTGCTTGGAGCTTTTTGCCATTTGGATTTTTCCCTCTTGTTGGTATTGGCAATATGTTGGATATGGTTAAGAGTTGTCATTAATGTCAACACTATATCTCGGTTGGAGACTATCCTGGTTAGATCTATCCCGATTAGTCTTGATGATCATTTTGATTTTGGTTGTGATTCTGATCCGATATGATCAGACCTCTGGAATCGGTTTTGGATGCTTATTCTGATGGTTATATGCTTGCTATATTCTAGTGGCTTCATGGTTTGGTTATCAGTTTTGGTATTTTTGGTTACTGGCTTGTTCTTGGCTTTACCGACTAGCTTTTGGCTTTACCATCTTATAGCATTCCCGATTAGCTTCACCAGTATGTTGATTTGGTGACTTGGTTAGTGGATTTTGGGTCTAGCTTATGGATTTGGTTTCTTTCATGGTATTGATGCTTCTTTATCATACCCTGAGTATTTGGTGACTTTTCTTTGGATGGTGTGCTATTATGGAGGTCCTATTTGGTTCTGGTTAAACTTTCACTAAGGGTTTCTACCAGCAAGTGAAGCATGTTGGATCTTGGTCTTAGTGGAATCCCCAACGGATATAATTATTTGGTTACTTGGTTTAGGTCCATGCTATGTAATGCAAATCATAATATTGGTCTAGTGGTATCCTATGATGTAATTGTAATCATGGGTTTATGGGTTTAGGGTTTAGCCGACCTTGTCAATAAGATTGATGATTTGTATTTATAGGTGACTTGCTCATGTAATTTGGATATTGATGGTTGGTTAAGTCTGCATTATCATAAAAGAATTAAGTGTGAATAAAGTCATATCATTCAAGTGAAGGCTAGAAACGTTTTGTATTGCTGGGCAGACATCAATGCTTAACTGGAACTGTATCAGGCATTAGTAGATGCTACTTTCACAGTTCATTGTATTCTGGATTGTATTCCGATGATTTTGTAAGTCAATGAGACTTCCCTTTGTGATGAGGAGTGCGCTCTAGGTTGTTGACCTTTCTGCATGGGTCTGACCTTTCTGCATGTGCAGACCCCATTGTAATTATTCTCAATACTATTGTGGTAGGGTTTCCCATCGTGGTTTTTCCCTTTCCGGATTTCCTTCTTGTTGACTATGGATCATTGGAGAAGATTTATGTATTGATTACTTCATGACTCGAGATACTTTTATCATGTATTAGATTAGGAATGTTGTATAAGAAGTTAATTAATCTCATGATTGTATTACTATGTAATAGCAACCATCATTGTATCCATGATTATGCTTTAGATTATACCTTTGAATGGAAGTATTATAAGATACTAATATGTAAATAGAAAGAAAGAAGAAAAGGGTATACTCTTGCTAGTAATGTCTTATTCTTTGTCAGCCATGTATTCCCTTGAATTGGATACATAGAACATGAATGGATTGTCATGCATGATATGTGAAGTAGTTTAGTTAATTGTAATTACAATGTGCTTATTGACAATTAGTTAAATAAGCAATTCAATCATTTATGTGGTAATTATATGTTGGATAGTAATTGTGTAGATGTGATTTCAATGCAATAGAATATGGATGTAAATTACTTTCTTCATGTTATGTCTTTGACAATGAGAAAGAACTAATGCTTGAACATTCAATATATTTATGTTATTATAGATGTAATTAAGTAGATGTTAGCATCTTGTTATGAGATCAAATGATTTGAACAATGACATTAAACAAAAATCCCTCTTAGACTATCAATATTAAAGCATGGAAACACAAGATTAGTTGATGACATAGTTGGAATCTGGAACCTAGAATAACACCAAGGCTGAAAGCTATATTGAAATTGAGTAAATAGATATCATTAAGAACCAAATGGGAATACATATGATTGTGCAAGGGCTGCAATAAAAATATTATTGCATAAATAGTATCAACGAGCATGTAGTTGCATAAGTAGGTTAATGTGCATGCTTTTGGTGATAGGGTGAGATAATTTAGTGGGTGTGTGATGCATTATGAAGTAGACAACGTTATAGGAGTAATCATTTTAGCCATAGTAGCTCATAGTTGTAATGTTAAGGTATAAGTATAAAGGGTTAAAGTATATGCATAGAGCTAAGTTCAAGGTTGGTCATTATGGTGTCTTGTTATTATGTTCAAGCTAAGGATAAGGATATGTATTCATAGGTGCCATGCATTATCAAGGCTTCAACACGTAGGTTGTGATATGCATATGGTTATGTAAGTTTGTGGTAATGTTTGTATTGGGTTTCTAAGTGGAGCTAGTGGCTATAAGGAAGTATTTCGTACCTAGTTAGTGGTAATCGAGTAATGTTGATGTTAGCATGCATTAAGGTTATTTGATGACATCAATAGTAGCATATCATGTGAAGAGTACGATATAGGTTAGTATGCATACATGAACTGGTAGTTGTGTTCCATGGTAAGGTTAGATCATTAGGAACATAAAAGTGAATTATCATGATAATGGTAAATTAAATGTATTGATCATAAATCATAAATGATGCAGGACTAAGTAGTGACGTCAATGCCCTAGGGAAACAATGAAACCATGTAAGCAATTAAACCCTATAAACATGACTTCACTTGTAACAATAATGTAATGTATGAAACAATGGTTAAGCACTTAATGTTAAATTAAAACTATTGAACCAATTCTTAAACATAATGTCTAGTTTGAGTTAAATGTAAACCTTATTAGTAAACAAACAAACAAAAAAATCATCCCCCTCTTTTGGAATAGTTGTAGTAAGTTTCCCTGGGGTTTGTTAGCAGGTGCTACACAACCAGATAAATGTAATCAAGATCAAAGATAAACAAGAATACAGACTTGTCAACGTAACCACACAATCTCAATCCAATTTTGTATTGAAAGGAAGCACATCCAAAATAACTCCTTAGTCAAATCAATACAACTTGATAGATCATTTATAAAAGACACCGGTCCAAATATCAATACTCGAGCTTCTAAAAATCTCACCGGTGTACAAAGAAATTCTAGAAAGGGCTCTTGTAGACACTACGGTACAAATCAATTCAGATATTGATCGATTCCAAGCCATGGTGGGATCTTTAACTATGCCTCACACTGTAATGCCCCACCAGGAACCCTAAAGGAAAACAACACAACTAGGCTACTAAAGGGTGAAATAAAAAAAAATTTAAAGACTAAGTGCACTAACTATAAACATTGCACGTTTAATAACACAGTGGAAGTCTAACATATGATTTCCTAAGGGTTACCAACAAAGATTAATTCGTAGATTATATTAACACCACAGTTAATCCAATTGTCCATTTAATTAGATAAATTAAATGCTTAAGTTTAAAACTACACATACATCTAAATTCCATAATGAAGAAATGAAAGTATTCCAATGTATCCAATTTCCATAAAACATTTTAACATAAAATCAAAGCAACTGAAATAACATACATCCCACTGACATACTATTACAATATCCACAAATACATGGCTTCCAATAATGCCACAGATTACAAAGTTACAATATCAAGGTTACATAAAAGTCTGATACAATGACCACAAGGTCTCAACTGAACAAAGATCACGAACATGAGCTGGTACATGAATCATGAACCAAGAAACTCCAGCCAAGCCTTTCCTCGCCTGAAGATACAATCCAAAACATCCGATGGGAAGTGGCACTACCACCCAACCATGTGATCCCAAAATGGAACCACCCCACCGTGCTAGGAGATAGTAGAAAACCCTCAAGCAAGCAAAGTAAGACAAGTACAAAAGAACTACAAGACTCCACAAACATCCATGTGACTCAACTCACAAAACACTAGTGATTCTAAGGAGAGAGTGCCATCGCATAGCTTAAGATGGATACCATGGTACAGCCTCCATAGGTCTCGACCCCTATCCTGGGTTTCTCCTGGTAACCTCTCCCGAGCCTCTCGTTCCAACTAAGTCTCATGCAGACCCTACCAATCCTTTCGTGAAGACAAGGTGGTAAGTTTGCCATTCCAGGCCTTCTCGTAACATTATGAGCCTTGTACAAGCACTCACCTATGCACGAGGTACATTATCTTAATTAATATTTATTCTACCCACCCCCTAATCAATTATTAGGTTATCACTTTTTAACTAACTTCCGATGGGTTATCCTATCATCCACTTCGGGCACGGCCCCCACTCGAAAGCCACTCTCTCTCATAGGACACTAATAGGGAAGGTCTCTCTATGAGAACTCTATGGCAAAACAAACAGCCATAACTAATCCTGACAAGCATGGGTGAAGGATATACAATCACTAACCCAAGATTGACCATTTGGATAAAACACACAATGGTTCATATCAACAAGGTTATACAACAACACCTGACCAAGGAGAAATAATAACATAGGACACAATGACAATTCAACCAGAATTGCAATGAAATTAAGCTTGACTGCAAACACCATTTACACAAGATCCTAATACAGGCAATCTTTTCTTAAAACAGCCAAAAGCATAAATAACTTGCAATTTAAGAATTTTCAGATAATAAGAATTTACAACTATTTTAATATAAAGAAATCAAACTTGTCATTTGTCCAATAAAGTTAAATAAATTCACATATGAATTAATCTCCTAATGTGTTTACAAACATAAATATGGAATCTTAAATTATAAGTTTTTCCTGAAATAACTAAATTCTGAATTAATTATATATATAAACAAAAATCTTCAACTACCAAATTCCCACATTTATATTTTACAAGGAAACCATTTTAATCCATAGCATAAAGAAATTACCTTAAATTAAAATAAGTTATAATAAAACAACTATATATATATATATATATGTGTGTGTGTGTGTGTGTGTGTGTGTGTGTGTGTGTGTGTGTATATATATATATATATATCTATATATATATATACATACATATATACATACATATATATGTATGTATATATGTATGTATATATATATATACATACATATATACATACATATATATGTATGTATATATGTATGTATATATATATAGATATATACATATATCTATATATATACATACATATATACATACATATATCTATATATATATATACATACATATATACATACATATATACATATATATATATATATACACATATGTATATATATTTAAACAATCTTATTATTTTTTATTTTTTTTTGAAAACTAAATTAAAATATATATAAAAAATCAAAATTAAAACTTAATTTTAATCCACTATTTGCTACCCTAAGGTAGCGGTGCTACCATATGGCAGCCAACGCTACCAATGGTAGCGCTGCTGCCACAGGCAGCAGCCGCTATCGTTAGGTAGCTGCTGCATGGGTAGAGGCAATGCCTCCCCACAAATTTATTTTTTTGAATTTATTAAAAAAAAAAAAAAAAAAATCCAATTTCATTAAAAACCCTGCAACAGAATTAACATAAAAATAAAATTCCCAATTCAATAAAATTCATTCACAGAATTTTATTCCAATTATTTTTTTTTTTAAATTAGATAATCCAATAAATTTAATTCACAATTAAATTTATTTCTAAAGTAATCAACAAATTTCACAAAGATACCATTATTTGAAAGACTATCAGAACAAATCAAACAAGAGAGAATAATTTCTCTAGAAAATATACTGTTTTCCATAATAATTTTCCTAATTTTCTCAAAATTAAATTACTCCCATAAACTAGAAATTAACATCGGACAAGAATTTTAAATCAAACCTGAATTAACCAGAAGAGTTTTTTTTTTTGTAGAAGAGCCCTAATCTTTTCAATAAGCTTCCAATAAATTCCTTCACCTAAATTTCTGACCCGTTTCCTGTGTAACCCCTAAAATGAAGACCTATTCCCTTTTTAAACTAAAATTCTAGGTTGCATATCTTTTTCTTCAAAAACCCTAATATTTAATTTTAGTAATAAAAGCAATTTTTATTTTCTTTTCTAATTTCTTAACAAAGAAATAAATTCACATGCAATAATTAACAATCATTTTTCTTTCTTTTATTTTCTTTTCTAATTTCTTAACAAAGGAATAAATTCACATGCAATAATTAAAAATCATTTTTCTTTCTTTTGTTTTCTCATGCAAATTAATTAATTTTCTAAATAAAGAAATTAAAGCAAAACTTTAATTCTAATTAATTCTTTTATTCATTTATTATTTATTTATTCTTTCGTTCTTTTATTTATTAAAATTTTAGGAAACAATAAATGAAATTAATCTAATTTATTTTTTTCACTAAAATTTAAATAAAAATATATTTCTAATATCTTGCAGCTTGCAACTTAATTTAATAATTTATTTTAATTAATTAAGTTTAAAATCTCAATGCATAAATAATTCAACTATGAGATAACTCCATAAACTTAATTAATTAATTTAAAACCACTAAAAATACACAAACTGAATAAATCTCAAGCAAATACTCATAAAAGACCAAACAACAAAATACGAAGGCCGAACAAATTGACAAGACGACCAACTAACGACACTCACATGAGTGTAACTAAGTAAAATAGGGTCAACTGCTATCTCCTCCACTTCCATCGGAAAATATAAGGCATGCTTAGACCTGTGAAGCCAGGTGGAGACGATACCCCGTACCTACCCGGTACTTGTACCTGCAATATCCTGCATCACCGAACCACACATGCATATATATACAATATAGAAAACACGACATACACACCAATGAAGGAGAATTGCGACGTTCCTTGTCTCACCGAAATGAGTGAAGGAAAATCATCCCCTTACATCCAATACACTCGCAGACACACAACTTATAATTACACATTGCATAGATAAAGTAAAATGTCAGTACATAGCAATAATCCATAAAATGTCGTAAATCACAAGTACTGAAATACTGCAAATAAATTACTCATCTCATATCCAGATAAAGCATGAAATAATGTCATATAAATTTGAATAACACATCATGGTAATGTATCCACTGAAAACAAACAATAATAAAATATGAGTCTAATGAGTTCAAACGAGTAGGGGCACAACCAGATAAATGTAATCAAGATCAAAGATAAACAAGAATACAGACCTGTCAACGTAACCACACAATCTCAATCCAAGTTTGTATTGAAAGGAAGCACATCCAAAACAACTCCTTAGTCAAATCAATACAACTTGATAGATCATTTATAAAAGACACCGGTCCAAATATCAATACTCAAGCTTCTAAAAATCTCACCGGTGTACAAAGAAATTATATAAAGGGCTCTTGTAGACACTACAGTACCAATCAATTTAGATATTGATCGATTCCAAGCCATGGTGGGATATTTAACTATGCCTCACACTTTGTCATTTTCTGAGCATGATGATGTCTCCTTGAGTCATCCACATAACACTCTCCTCCATATCAAAATTCTAGTCTACAAACATCGGATTAAATGCATACTAATAGATGGAAGAGCCAGCCTATATATATATGTACTTTAAAGCTTATCTATGCATTAGGTTTCTCAAAGAATTTTATAGATCCAAGGAATAAAATCACCATCAAAGCATATTATGATGAAGAAAGATCCACAAAAGGATTAGTGGTCTTACCCACCAAAGTGGGACCAATTCAGAAGGATACCATCTGCCAAGTCTTGCACATAGAATTGTCCTACAACATACTATTGGGCCAGGGTTGGATCCATGAAATGCAGGTGGTACCATCCACATGCCACCAATGTGTAAAATTTCATACAATGTATAGGAAATTTCCATATTAGCAGACACGAATCCCTTCCAGTACTGCGACAATCTCAAGACAACTCTGAATATCCTTGTACCACACAACCGGGAAGCTCTCACTCCTACATCATCCAACAATGGAACCTAGCTCAAATCTTTATCAATAGATTTTGAGAAAAGGATTTGGCTAAAAGATAAAGGTGTGGGACAATATTCTTTTGAACCATCCTTATGTCTTTGCCAGTTTCACCAAGATCTCATGGACAACCATCTGTATCCAAACAAAAATCCTCACAACCCATCAAACTCTTTGGTGGAACATTTTTCCAAGTAGGAACCCTAGCTAATGAAATAGAGGATAAGGATGTCCTCAATTGGCTCTACAAAGATGAGGAGCAATCTAAAGCGACCATTCTCAACATCAAAGTACCCACAGAACAATATGGCAAAGGTTTCAAAATCATGCAAAACATGGGATATGATGGTCACTATCCTATTGGCAAAAGAAGAGAAGGTATTTTAGAACCCATATAACTCCCTACTCAAAGTGTTAAGGACAAATCAGGACTAGCCTTTGGTCAAGACATTTTAGTTCGCAGGCAAGAAGAAGTAGCTCACTAGCAGCAAGAGGCGGAAATAGCCCATAAACAACAAAGCCAAGAAACAGTTTGAAAACAACAAGAAGAAGAAGTATCTCACCAGCAGCAAGAGGTGGCCCAGAAATAGCTTGTAAACAAAAAAGCCAAGAAACAGTCCAAAAATAGCAAGAGGAAGAAGTAGCTCACCGGCAGAAAGAGGTAGAAATAGCCTATAAACAACAAGAAGAGGAATATGAGCAAAAACAAGAACTTGCTATCAAGAAAGAAGAAGCTACTCACAATATCTATGAACAAATCCACAAACTGCAAGCCAATTCTGAAAAAGATTCAAATGAGTGGGAATGGGATTCTTATTCTGAGGAAACTTGTGACATTGATATAGAGGTGTTTCATACATATGTCCCGGTACCTTGTGAAGGAAAAAGCTTAGGATCTAGACCATTTGAATTTGGATCACAACATATCGATGACTCTAGTGAGGACGATCAAATTTAGAGCGAGATAGACGATACTGAGGAGAGTATTATTGAATAGACCTTGACTTTGCTATCGTCAACCTTGATAATATATCCATTATGATGCTTAATACTTTATACCTTAACCCACCTAATGATTCCTTACCATTAATACATCCTAAACTTATTGATTCAGAACAAGAAGAACCACTTAGTATCTCTACCTTTCACGATGATGAAGCCATTGTCCATTATCTTTGTTCCATAAATCCATAAAAATGTTCCACCAGTTAATTACATAATGACACTTTTGATCAGGGGAGTGCCAAGTCTCTTAGTCGCAATATGAATAAAACAAAAAATTGATCTAATGGTGAAAACCATTCATTGGCAGTATTAGATCATAAAAAAGTAAAAAGAAAGGGCGTATCCAGCGGTGAAAACCTCTCTGAGACACTGAAGGATGAGAGACTTGACACTCTTCCAGCACATTATTAGGAGAGATCACCAATATGGATTTAATCAACTCAATCAATTAACATCGGCATTGAAGAGGTAGCAAAGACCGTACACCTGGCCGAATCATTGATAGAACAAGAACGGCCTCATTTCACTAAGTTCTTCAAAGAAAATCAAATAAATTTTGCTTGGTCCTATGCTGATATGTCAGGGATAGATCCAGATTTGATCATACACCACCTATCTATAGCTCCCAGAGCTAAGCTAGTAAAGCAGAAACTAAGAAAGATGAATCCACTTGTAGCACTTCTAGTAAACGCAAAACTAAAGAAACTACTAGACGTAGGATTCATTTGACCAATCGATTATTCAAAGTGGATTTCAAATATTGTACATATAACCAAACCAAATAAAAGCATCAAAATATGCACGGATTTCAAAGCTCTTAACAAAGCTTGTCCAAAGAATATTTTTCCTTTACCCAGCATCAACACTATTGTAGACTTAACAGCAGGACATGCTATGCTTTCGCTGACAGTTTTTCAGGCTACAATCATATCAAGATAGCACTAGAAGATCAAGACAAGACAACTTTCATGTTGGGAAAAATGGTGTCTCAACCTTGCATTTATGTGAGGTTACTATTTATAGTAAGTTTTTATTTGAGCACGAAATGGTGCGAAACTCTCCTTGAAGCTTCTGGTTGGCTAGATAAGCATTCCGGTAAAGTTTCGTCGCAAGGTCACAGCTAGTTTTGAAGATATTAAAGTTTTCGTCTTGGAGGGGTGCAATAAAATATTTAAACTTAATTTTGGGGACTTTAGAGGCTCTGAAACGCCCTGAAAAGTGGCCGTAACTGGCGAAGCGGGTTACGAGGTGATAGAGCACTTCGCGAGCTTTCCGGCGCTTCAAACGGTTCGTCAATCGGACACCCGGTTCTCAAGTTATGGCCTCCGGAAGTTTGTAATCCTAAAATAGGAAAAATAATTTGTATCGAATACATAAATGAGCTGTAAAAGGGAGCAACACGTGTTGATATGTGCTTTAACATGTCATAGAAGGGAGATAAGGTCGGCTACACCTTATTGGGTGGTTTTAGCCCATGGTTTTGTAATACCGTTTGACGGTTTCTTGTATTGTATCTCCTATTTATGAGGTGTGTGAGATAGAGGTTGTGTGTAAGAGTCCTATGGCTATTGAGTTGCCTCTGAATCTCTGATTAGTGATACTCCTGCGAAGAGCTTGCTCTGCGAGTATTTTGTAATCTGTTTTTGATTGCTGAATAAAATATTGAGCTGCTTTTGGAGGGTGGGGTTTTTCTCCCGAAAGGGTTTTCCCCACGTAAATCATTGTGTTGTGGTATGAATGTTATTATATCTATTTCTATTTTCTGTAACTGTTGTAATGATCTGAAAAGTTTTGCATTACCCTCCTCTCAAGGTTAGTGTAGGAAGTTGTTTCCGCTACTTTACTTCCTTACAAGTGGTATCAGAGCCTGATCACCTTTGGTTTCAATTGTGGGCAGTTGGGTTTTTTGAACTAATCCAGATTTGAGTGGGAGCTTGTGCAGAAGACACTCTTTGATCTTGTTGCAGGAATATTCAGATGGCGAGTTCGTCAGGGAGAATAGAGGTGGAGAAATTTAACGGAAGTAATTTTGAGATGTGGAAGCTGAAGATGGAAGATCTGCTAATAGATCGAGATCTTTGGGATGCTATTGATGCGAATGTCCAAAGGCCCTCAGATCCTACTACGGCAGCTCAGTATGATGTTATGGACCGAAAAGCCAAGGGTCTATTCAGACTGTGCCTGGCAGACTCTGTTCTAATCAATGTCCATGAAGAAAACTCTGCAAAGAAGCTATGGACTAAGCTTGGTGAGATGTATCAAGTGGAATCTTTATTAAATCAAATTTTCTTAAGAAAGAAATTGTATTCCTTGAAGATGGAAGAGGGTGGATGAATTGCAGACCACCTGGAAGCATTCAATATGATTGTGGCTCAATTAGTATCCGTCGGTGTTAAGATGGACGAGGAGGAAAAATGTCAGATCTTGCTTTGCTCTTTGCCTGATTCATGGGATTCTCTTGTTATGGCTATCGGTAGTACTTCTGTTGTTTTGAAATCTGAAGATGTGGTGGGTGCCCTACTCGGTGAAGAGATGCGAAGGAAGGTATCCATCAGCTCAAAGGAAGCCCTAACTGTTCGTGGAAGACATAAGGAGAAAGGCAAGAAGAATGAGAAGCGTGGCAAGTCCAAATCCAAAGGGAGATCGAAATCTCCTGGAAAGTCCAAAGTCATTTGCTGGAATTGCGGTAAACCGGGTCACATCCGTAAGGACTGCAAAGAAGAAAAGAAGAAGAAAAAGAAAAAGTTCGATTCTGATTCTGAGTCCGACAAGGAAGATGGCGATGTCTTTATTGCGGCTTTGGCAACTCATGCAGGTAATGATGCCTGGCTAATTGACTCAGGTGCATCTTTTCATATGACTTCCAATAGAGATTGGTTTTCTGAATATGAAGGATTTAATGGAGGTTAGGTGTACTTGGGTGATGATTCACATCTAGACATTGTTGGTCGAGGTAAAGTTAGAATCAGGTTTTCTGATGGTAGAATAAAAAGGATTAATGGTGTGCTGCATATCCCTGGATTAAAATGAAACTTGTTATCTGTGAGCAAACTGATAGATGCGGGTGTGCAGGTAGTCTTTTTTGAAGCAGGATGTAAGATGATTAAGGGTGCTATGGTAGTTGCTAGAGGTGTCAGGTTTGGCACTTTGTATAAGCTTGAAGCATACACTGTTGAGTGTAATAGCACTTCTGTAAAAAGTAAATCTGTGGATACTTCACTGGAAGATTTGAAGGTTTCACCTTCAGCAGATGGAAATGGTTTTTGGGTACCTAAGGGTGCTCTTTCGTCTGAAGCAAAGTTACCTGCAGAGAAGACTATGTTATGGCACCAGAGACTTGGCCACATTGGAGAAAAGGGTCTAAGGACCTTGAAAAATAAAAACCTTGTTGAAGGTTTGAATGACTGTAACCTTGACTTTGATTTCTGTGAGCATTGCATTTATGGAAAACAAAACCGCATTCAGTTTTACTCGAGTTCTCATAAAACTTGTGGTGTTTTGGATCTTATCCATTCTAATGTGTTTGGTCCAGTAGATGTCTCTTTGATTGGAAAATCCACATATTATGTTTCATTTATTGATGATTTTAGTAGAAGGACATGGGTTTATTTTCTAAAGAGTAAATCTGAAGTTTTTAGTCGTTTTAAAGAATTTAAAGCAATGGTTGAGTTGCAGACTGGAAAGAAAATAAAATGTTTGAGAACTGATAATGGCAGTGAGTTTTGCTCTAATGATTTTGATAGATTCTGTAAAGACTGTGGAATTAACAGGCAGAAGACAACTCCGTATTCTCCACAGTAGAATGGAGTTGCAGAAAGAATGAACAGGACACTGATGGAGAAGGCTAGGAGTATGTTGAGTGGTGCTGGTCTCGAACAAAAGTTTTGGGCTGAAGCTATTGCCACTACTTGCTACCTGATTAACAGGTCTCCTACATCAGCTCTTGTTGATAAAACGCTTATGGAAGCATGGTCAGGTCACAAGCCTTCATTGAGACATCTTAGAGTTTTTGGTTGCAAGGCATATGCACATGTGCCAAAGGAGAAGCGAACAAAGTTGGAGAACAAGGCTGTGAAATGTATCTTCATCGGGTATAGTTATGGTGTGAAAGGATACAAGCTTTGGGACCCTGTTGCACAAAAGGTAATTCACAGTAGAAGTGTTATTTTTAGAGAAATTAGGTCTCCTTCTGTTACATTGCAGCCAGAATAGACTAAAAAAGAAGATGTGATTCAACTTCCTTCTACACCTGAAAGAGTTGAATCGAGATCCCTAGATAGGCAAGAATTTGAGGAGAGCTCGTCTAGCTCTGAATCTTCAGAAGAGGAGGAAGAACCTCCAACTCAGCTTGTTCGAAGGTCTACAAGACATAGACAACCACCTGAAAGGTATTCACCTGATGATTGGAGATGTATTTTTGCTCTGAATACTAGTGTGGATGAACCGAAATCTGTAGAAGAGGCATTAGGTATGAATGATGCAGAATCCTGGAAGATTGCTATGGAGGAAGAAATGGCAGCTTTGAAAAAGAATGATACATGGGATCTTGTATCATTGCCTGAAGGACGAAAACCTGTTGGTTGTAAATGGGTGTTCAAGAAAAAGATTGGTTCAGATGGAAGCATTGAGAAGTATAAAGCAAGGTTGGTTGCAAAAGGCTACTCTCAGGTTGAGGGTGTTGATTACGGTGAGATATTTTCTCCTGTTGCAAAAATGACATCCATTAGATTTTTGCTTTCTATTGCTACTGCTTATGATTTAGAGGTTGAGCAAATGGATGTGAAAACTGCTTTCCTTCATGGTGATTTGGAGGAAGATATTTATATGACACAGCCAGAGCACTATGTGGTGAAAGGCAAAAGTAATTTGGTCTGTAAATTGAAGAAATCTTTGTATGGCCTCAAACAAAGTCTTAGGATGTGGTACCAGAAATTTGATACATATGTGTTGAGTTTGGGATTTGAACGTTCTAAATCAGATCACTGTGTTTATTATAAATCTTATGGTGATCATTTCTTATTCATTGCATTGTATGTTGATGATATGTTATTCATTGGTAAAGGGAAAGGTATGATTTCAGAACTGAAGTCTCAGCTCGCTACTAAATTTGAAATGAAAGATCTTGGTGCAGCAAAGCACATTCTTGGGATGGAAATTAGAAGAGATAGGGTGAACAGAAAGCTATGGCTAGGCCAGAGTAAGTATGTGAATTCAGTGTTACAGAAGTTTAACATGCAGAATTGTAGACCATTGAGTGTTCCTTTTACAGTTGGAATGAAACTATCTATTTCAGATTGTCCTACATCCCCATTGGAGATGGAAGACATGAGCAGAGTGCCTTACCAGAGTGCGGTTGGAAGCTTGATGTATGCTATAGTCTGTACTAGACCAGATATTGCCCAAGCAGTGGGAGTACTTTCTAGATATATGTCTAATCCTGGTAGAGTTCATTGGGATGCAGTCAAAAGAGTCTTCAGATATTTGAAGGGTACTTCAGAGTATTCTTTGTGTTATCATGGTAATTCAGTTGGAGACATGACTTCCCTTGATATCCATGGTTATGTGGATTCAGATTGGGCAGGTGATATTGATAGCAGAAGATCCACCAGTGCTTATGTGTTTACTTTGTTTGGTGGTGCAATTAGTTGGATGAGTAAGCGACAGGCTGTGGTTGCTTTATCCACTACTGAAGCAGAGTATATGGCAGCTACTCATGCTTGTAAAGAGGCCATTTGGCTTAAGAGACTGTGTTCGGATATTGGAATAAAACAAGGTACAGTGACAATTTACTGTGACAGTCAGAGTGCAATTAGCCTAGCTAAGAACCCGACATTTCATGCCCGGACCAAACATATCGATGTTCAGTATCATTTTGTTAGAGATATGGTCAAAGATGGTAGGGTGAAGCTGGTTAAGGTGGAAACTTTGATGAATGTTGCAGATGCTTTAACTAAGGCTGTGAGCACAGAGAAGTTCAGATGGTGTTCAGAGTCTATGGGCCTTATGGCCCCTAGCAATTGATTCATTGTGTTGACATTCCCTTCCGCTCTTGCAAGGTGTTCGACAAGTGGGAGATTTGTTGGGAAAAATGGTGTCTCAACCTTGCATTTATGTGAGGTTACTATTTATAGTAAGTTTTTATTTGAGCACGAAATGGTGCGAAACTCTCCCTGAAGCTTCTGGTTGGCTAGATAAGCATTCCGGTAAAGTTTCGTCGCAAGGTCACAGCTAGTTTTGAAGATATTAAAGTTTTCGTCTTGGAGGGGTGCAATAAAATATTTAAACTTAATTTTGGGGACTTTAGAGGCTCTGAAACGCCCTGAAAAGTGGCCGTAACCGGCGAAGCGGGTTACGAGGTGATAGAGAACTTCGCGAGCTTTCCGACGCTTCAAACGGTTCGTCAATCAGACACCCGGTTCTCAAGTTATGGCCTCCGGAAGTTTGTACTCCTGAAATAGGAAAAATAATTTGTATCGAATACATAAATGAGCTGTAAAAGGGAGCGACACGTGTTGATGTGTGCTTTAACATGTCATAGAAGGGAGATAAGGTCGGCTACACCTTATTGGGTGGTTTTAGCCCATGGTTTTGTAATACCGTTTGACGGTTTCTTGTATTGTATCTCCTATTTATGAGGTGTGTGAGATAGAGGTTGTGTGTAAGAGTCCTATGGCTATTGAGTTGCCTCTGAATCTCTGATTAGTGATACTCCTGCGAAGAGCTTGCTCTGTGAGTATTTTGTAATCTGTTTTTGATTGCTGAATAAAATATTGAGCTGCTTTTGGAGGGTGGGGTTTTTCTCCCGAAAGGGTTTTCCCCACGTAAATCATTGTGTTGTGGTATGAATGTTATTATATCTATTTCTATTTTCTGTAACTGTTGTAATGATCTGAAAAGTTTTGCATTACCCTCCTCTCAAGGTTAGTGTAGGAAGTTGTTTCCGCTACTTTACTTCCTTACATTTCACATGCCCATGGGGTACATATTGTTGGAACATCATGTCTTTTGGATTAAAGAATGTAGGAGCAACTTATCAATTTGCAATGACTACAATTTTTCATGACATGATGCACACATTCATGGAAGGTTATGTAGATGATCTACTAGCAAAATCATTCACCACGGAAGGGCATTTGGAGATCCTGGACAAAAAAATTTCAGTGGCTAGAACAATTAAATGTGTGGTTAAACCCAAAAAAGTGTGTATTTAGAGTCACATAAGGAAAGTTCATGGGTACATAGTTTTAGCTAAAGGCATTGAAGTCGATCCGGCAAAGGTCCAGGAAATCATGGAGATGCCACCTCCCAAAAATATTAGTCAACAGAAGATCTCTACAAGGAAGGTTGTAATCCATCAGAAGATACATTACACAACTAGCTAACAAATGCCTACCCTTCACCCATCTACTACACAAAAATGTTCCTTTCAAATGGGAGGACAAATGTGAAGAATCCTTTGAACAATTAAAATAGTAACTCATGAATCCACCCATATTGGTACCACCAATAGCTGAAAAACCACTTCTATTTTACATATCAGCTACTCAGGTATCTTTAGGAGCTTTTCTAGCACAAGAGAATTCTACAAGAAAAGAAAGGGTCATCTATTACACCAGTAGAACATTGAGTGGTTATGAACTTTTTTACACATTCATCGAAAAGGCTTGTCTAGTTGTAGTTTTTGCATCCCAAAAGTTGCAATATTATATGTTAGCTCACACAATCAAGCCGATAGCAAAGATAGATCCCTTGAAATATCTACTTAGCAAGGCCACTCTAACAAGCTGACTCGCAAAATGGGTAATGATTTTGAGCGAGTTTGATATTAATTACATGGACAGAAGAGCCATCAAGGTCCAAGCAATAGCAGATCAATTGGTTGAAGCACCATTGTTAGTCAATCATCCATTGCATATTGAATTTATAGATACAGATGTTTTAGCAATTACAACACAATCATGGGTTATTTACTTTGATGGATCTTACACCCTACATGGATCGAGTGTTGGAATCCTATTTGTCACTCCTCAGGGACACACAATCCCAAGATCTTATAGGCCAATGTTCCTTTGCACAAAAAATATAGAAAAATATAAAGCACGGGTCATTGGCATCAAGGTGGCAATAGAATGAAAAATCACAAAGTTATTAGTCTACGGAGACTCTCAATTGGTCATCAATCAGGTAAATGATGACTATCAAACAAAGGATGACAAGTTGATGTCGTACAAAATAATGATGGATGACTTTAAGAAATATTTTGTTGAGATCAAGTTTGAGAAAATTCCAAGACTCGACAACAAAGCTACAGATGCCATGGTAACCATTGTCTCTCTTCTACAAATTCTAAAAAAAATAAAATCGTTATGAATTCCTAGTGGAACAATTGTTTTCTCCGACCTATGATAATCATGATACCCAAGTCATATGCCATCTAGTTGGTTCTGAATCTCGAATCTATGGGAAGATCTACACCAATCTGAAAGACAATACTCTCCCACCCAATCTATCCCAAAATCAAAAATGAAATTTCATCTGACAAACAGCCCCTTATACCCTAACAACTGATACACATTATTGTCGAGGTCTTGATGGTACTCTCCTTAGGTGTCTGGAAAGTTGCAAATCTAAAACCGCCTTACAAGAGGTTCACGAGGGTATTTTTGGTACTCATTCAAGTGGTCCTACTCTAGCCAAGAAACTTTTGAGACTGGGATACTACTAGTCAAACATGTAAAAAGAATCCTAGTAGTTTGCTGAGAAGTGTCAAAAATACCAGATCCATGAGAATCTTATACATGCACCAGCATAGGAGTTGCAACCATTCACAATATCATGGTCATTTTGTCAATGGAGATTCGACCTCATCGGTAGGATCCACCCCTCTTCCTCAAATGGACATAAGTTCATAATCACAGCCACCGAGTATTCACAAAATGGATCAAAGTTGTTCCATTAACCACCGTTACCGACAAGCACATATCCTCTTTCATTTTGAATTACACTATCTGCCAACTTATACAATTCCTAGTTCCATTATCACTGATAATGGTAGACCCTTCAAGAATCAAGATGTGCAAGAACTGTGTGAAAGATTCCATATCCAACATCGTTTCTCCACACCTTATTATCCCTAAGGGAATGGCCAAGCAAAAAATTCAAATAAAACCATTTTGAAAATCCTAAAGAAAACAGTGAACGATGTTGATCAAGATTGGCATGTTCAACTTAACCCTACTTTATGGGTATACCGAACTAGTATCTACATCCCTTCTGGAGCCACACCATATGCACTTGTTTATGGATTGGAAGTCATTTTACCCATCGAGGTCAAGATACCTTCACTCAAAGTATCATTGAAAGGACTCATCCTAGATGAGGAATACAGGGTGAACAGACTACACGAACTTGTACTGCTAGATGAACACTGTCAACATGATTTTGATCACTTGGAAGCATATCAACAACGGATGTCCAAAAGCTATAATCACAGACTAAAACAAGGAATGTTTTAGGTTGAATATTTAGTACTAAAATAAATTCCTCACAATCAATGAGATTAGGAAAAGAAGGGAAATTTGAACCAAATTGTTTAGGTATGTTCGTCATCATATCAGCATACGAATCAGGGGTATATCAGCTATCTACATCAGAATGGGACCTGTTTGATGAACCTATCATCAAAATTAATCTCAAAAGGTTCTACACTTGAGTCACCCGATAAGAAAAAAAGTAAAAATGATAAAAAAAAAAAAAAAAAAAAATTAAAAAAAATCAATAATGCAATAAAAACAAGTAGTGAAAACCTGGCAACAGACACTATTTGTGATAGAACGGCTCCTTCATCTATTGATACACATATCATATATCCTCTTTTCATTATCATTTTCCATATTCATAATAAAAAGCCTTATGTCCATCTCTAAGCACGACAGTAACATCTCACCATGGTTTGGTGATCCTTGTATATATCCATAAAGAAAGGTCTTGTCAAAACTGGGGGCAAAATCCTACACTCAATGGGGGCAATCCATTTTAGGCTTCAACAAAACAAACAACCAGGAATAGGGCAACACATCAAAACACAAATCAAAATGTAACTCAGTGTCGAACATAGAATGTAAATTTCAAAACCAATCGTCAGAAACAACATTAGAATCGGTAAAACACAACACGATGGATGATCTATTTTGAATCATGGTTTGATTACTTTAGCATGAGGTTTGATTGTTTGTATCTTGATTTTTTTTGGTTGTCAGATCTCCTAAGCAACTCAAGGATGTCTTGAACTAGAGAAGCAAGAAAGGGGTATGATATTTTCTTTGTCTACTATCTGTGAGTGGATCATTTGTACTATGCAAATTTGTCGCAAGACATGATAGGAAACATATCATTGAAGACATTTCAGATTTGCATATACTGATGGTTAACTCTTGCCTGTTTACACAAACAACACTCAAGTCATCTTGGTTAAAATTATACCTCGATGCTTGTGTCATTTTGCAATATCAAAATCCATGTAAGTTGTACTCAGGCCATCATGGTTCAAATATATCATTGATGTTTGTAATAAACTTTCAACATTTTAAAAACTCAATGATGATTAAAAAGAGCATGAACAATTGACCCATGGAATGGCAACATGGCATAAATAAGACCTGCATGCTTAAAATAGATATCCTAAGTATTATCATCATTATCATTATCACATTTAACTATCATCATTTACATCATTATCATATCATTTTGATTGCATTTCAAAATACTAGTGTTCATCCATCCATATCATTTAACATGTACATTTTGATACATTTTTCATATAATCATTATCTTCATTCATAATATTAGTATAAAGTAATCAGTGCATCCATCCCTATGTAACATCATATAAGCATACATCGCATATAAATCCATCATCTCATACATATCCATCCATAGTATCATAGAGCATTATCATACATATTTCATCAATATATCTATAAATATCAACATCATCATACATAAAATCATTGCATCCATCACAAATAATCATCATACATAAGCATAGGCATCAACTAAACATATCATCATGATACATGAGTCATCATTTAAAACATATCATTCTAAAATCATAAAATCATCACATACATTCATAAGAAGCAATCATATAGACATCTATAAGCATATACGATAGAAATCATGGCATCCAGCACATAAGCATCATCATATAAATATCACGTCATCAAAAGTATCACATATGGATCCCAAGAAAAATCGTCTCTGCATCTCATATAATTTCCAAAATAAATGTCAAGTGTGCAAATGATATAATGTCAATATGTGCAATACATAAAAAAGAATGGTATACATCATCAAATGTATGTACATCATCAACATAAAGTCGGACATGACTATCCCCTAATGCTGAAGGTCTCACTACACCTGTACCACCACCAGATGCTCTTGCACCAGGGTCTCCGTTAGGTGGATCCCGTCGTAGTGGTCTTATCACACCCCTGCTCTCGGTCCAAGAGTGACTCTGTCCAAACCTCGTAGAAGCCACGATTGCATATCTAGGTGCTCACTGATCCCTAAGAACCAGATCCTTGTACAATCGTCGGTAATACTCGGCCTCCTTGGTCAAGTATTGTATCTCTCTAAGGGTGTCTCTAAGAGGGGCTCCTGTTGCTGCTCTATCCACTCTATCGACTATGGCCTCCGCTCATCCCTATCGCTCTATGGCAGTATCCCTCTCAATCTATAGTTGTGTGATATGTCTCTACTATTGCACAGTCTGCCCCTGCAACTGTAAAATTATGCTCGCAGTTGTTGTACTAAGGCCTGTAATGCCCTAATCTGAGCATCCTTCTAATGGGGCGACACATGACCCTATACCTGTCTCTGCGACTATCCTATGGCCCATGGAATCTACACCTGGGAAGAAGTACCTACTAACTCCATCCTTATGACCTTTGGAGGGGGCATCCCTGATATCCTCCGTTGTATTTCCCTGCTCTCTACATCCTGTCTAGCCTTGATGGCCCCTGCTCCACCTGATCCACCATCACCACCACCCTCCTCATTAGCATCATCTTTGCGCCTGAGACCTCCTTTGACCTGTGGCCTATCCTCGTCCTCATCATCAAAAATCGGTGTTGGCTCAAGAGGATCAGACAATAGTGGTACTGTGTGGGCTATCCAGTACTGTGAGTACTCAGTTGTCATACCTACATCAATAACCCCCGCATAATAGTCCCAAGTATGTGCACCCAAACTCAGCTACTTTGCGCAGGCTACGTCACTGGATATGGTGAGTCCCCACTGCAATAGATCCTGCTAGCGATGTGCATACAAATAGGCTCCCAGTGGTACCCCCTAATGTCTGTCATATTGTTTATAGACCCAAGTGTGTAAAAACCTCTCAATAATGAAAATAATCCGACTGATCAAGTACCTCGAGGCAAAAATATATGGCATCTCTCATGCATCCTTAGGCCATGCCTCATAGTCAAGATACAGCCTCCAGATGACCGTATCCAAATCATCTAATGCTTGTTTCCAGTACTCCAATTTGCCCAACTTGCGCTGGACAAAAACACATGTGTAACCATAAGCATAGGACCTGCCTACTAGTCTGTCTCTATCTACTAGCGGCAAATGATCACTATGTGCTCCCAGGCCCACACCTATAGTAATGTCACCCCTGCAGATAAACTCGTGTATCCTTGATACACCACCTGATGCAGCTCTCGGTATAGATGTGCCAGCATGCATGATCCCCAGGAAAATATCCTACCCTTGGTCACCATGTCCTCTAGCACCAACCCCCAGCCCACTGCTAGTCCCTTTGACCTACAGTTAGGACATAGAAAACCTCCAATGAAACCTGCTAAAACTAATGGCAATGGTGCATATCTATCAACTATCTCCTGCCAGGAGATCTCATACCCACAAATGTGCTCATCCTAAAATACTCATCTTAGTGCCTTTGTGCTTCCCTCCTTGGTGTGCTCATAGGGGAGACGATCTCCCACCACAGGGATCCTCATAATAATGTATATGTCCTCTGGTGTCACCGTCATCTCCCCAGTCGCTAGATGGAAGTGTTGGTATCGTTGTGACACCGCTCTGCCAATGCCATCAATAGACCCCAGCTAATTTGTGTATCGGGTCATGTCAAGCAGAGAGGATAATTCACACCTCTCGATGATATCTCTATCATCCTATGATAGGTAGGGAATCAATCTCCACATCTTTGGGAATCGCTCCCAAGACTGAAGAACACCTAAATTTGCTTGTAGATCATAACATATCACAAATAAGCACTCTAACCGATCAATCAAATCAATCTATCAAATTTTTCAAATCAATCAATTAAACCATATCACAATCCAAATCAATCGGATCAAAGAGACCCATAATGAGAACCATATCAAGAACCATATCCAAACCAATCAAATCAAATGAAACCATATCGAAATCAAAATCAAGAAGATCAATCAAATCATCCTAACGATCAATCTATCAATCAAAAATCATATCGAACTCAAAATGCCTCGTATCAAGAACCATATCAAAATCCAATGTAATATAAATCAATCCAAATCAATCATATCAAAGACCCATATCGAAATCAAACAAACCACTCAATTTAAACTAAATTGACACCAATAAATCAATATCAACATCAATCAATTCAAACAACCCATATCAAAATTAATCCATATCAAAATTCAGGAAACAAAACAAATTTTCCATCTTTCAGTCTAAAAGCGCTAAAAGATAACACATATGTGCTAAATCCTCTCAATGCGCTAAAAGGTAAAATCAATGCACTAAAAAATCTCTCGTATGTGCCCAAACACATCAATGCGCTAAACTTCACAGCGAATGCACTATGTTGATCCTCCTATGCGCTACCTTGGCCCTATGCGCTACTCTATCATGTAAACGCACTAAAATATCCATCAAATGCGCTAATTTGAATCTATGTGCTAACCTATCATGCTAATGTGCTAACCTATTAAACAAATGCGCTAAACCTATGCCATGGGTGACCTACGCACTCAACTTCCTTTCGTATGTGCTAAAACCTACTACAAATGCGCTAAGACGGGGAAATATGTGGCAAAAATCATTAAATCTTGGAAAAACATGCGATAAATTATACAAAATCTCACAAACAAATGCGGTTTTTGAACATTTACTAGTGGTCCATACATGGTGAGCCTCTGGAAGCATCTAACTCGCTCAAATCGATGGGTGTGATATAGAATTGACATTTTATCCAGAGCTCTATTCTCCAATCACAAGAGGACAAATGATTTCAAATAAGCCTTCTTTTTCACTTTTTACCTTTTAAAAGGGGTAAAAGGAGTGTAATTATGTGGGAATGTCTTCTCCACTTATTCAATTTAATTAATCCAGTGGCCAAAATCATTTTTTTTCAAGAGATGAATCAATCTAAACGTTTTGATCAATTTGGCTATCATCAAAATTTTGCAAGCATCAAAAATCATAAAATTTTGGCAAAACGTCGAAAATTCTGAAAATTTGAAAAATCCCTGATTCATCTCCTGAGGGGGCATCATCGCATTATCATCTATCAAATCAAAATCTAGGGCAAATAAAAAAATAATTGCATGATCAGGGAATTTTTCTTTGAATCAATGTGTAGTCACACATTGCTTCAAAGACAAGCAAAATGCAGACACATAAATATGACTTCCAAATTAAATAAATATTTAATGTTTATTTAATCCACTAACAATTCTTCTATTAATTAAATCATATTTAATTAATTCCCCACCCTTCTTCTATTAATTAAATAAATTATTCAATTTATTTGATTTAGCCAAATTCAATCTATTAATTAAATAAAATCACATTTATTTAATTAAATCCCCCCTTAAAAATTTAATTAAATTCACATTTTATTAAAATCCCTCTCTCATTTAAATAAACCAATATTTATTTAAATAGCTATTTCTATGCAAGTTGCATCAATGGATTAAAATAAATAAATAAATTTTAATTAAATCCTAAAAAAAACCAACCCACTTGCATGTCTAATCCCCCCTTCTAGATTCTTATAATCCATGCTAATTAGCCTAATTACTCCTTAAACATTTGCACGGCTTTATGTCTTCAACAAGTTAACCTCCAAAGTTTTCCAAAACTTGTAAGGCTCTTACATAGCCATTAATGATTAACTCAACTTTGACCCTTGGTTAGAGACTTTCTCTCTAACTTAACCATCCTTTAACCCATGGGTCTCTTCAAGCATTCATTGCTTTGACCATGGTTATTCTTTTAACCCTTGCACAAGAGTTTATCCTTTGGATAAAAGCTTTATCCACCCTAACCGAACCCCCTAGGGTAACCACCATGTCTTCTCAGGCATTTAATGCCTCTTCCTCTTTCCTCTCAAGCCTTCTCATGTTGACAATTGTCACCATTTCATTGGTGAAAACTGTAAACACGGATTAAGGATCACCAAATTCTCAAGCAATCCTAACCCTTGTTAAGATTATTCAATCTTGACCATCCAATTACCCATTTCTTCTATAAATAGGCCACATTCTCTCATTAATAAATAAATAAAAAACAAGTTTTATGCATCCAGGTTATAGTCTATCAAAGTCTTGAGTTTTGCCTCTCTTTGTTGCAAGTCATCATCTTAATCATTTAGAAGCATTGTTAGTATAGCATTTTATCATGTTAGCATATATCATGTTGGCCTAGCATGTTATTATTACCATAGCATGATCCTCATCTTAGTAAGTTTATCATATAGATCTTAGTTGCATATTGCATATAGATCATTTTTTTATCACATATCACTTGTTCTTGGAGTTGTCATTCCAAAGGTCAGTTGCTCAATGATCTGAGGACTTGAGGAATCCTATGAGATAGAGAACAATGAGACACCATTTGAAAGATTTGTTTGTTTAATTAGTTTACCAAGTTAGTCTTTATATCTAATGTTTTATTGGTATGTTAGTTTCTTGTCTTTCTGATTGATTGACTAACACCACTATTCTAGCATACAATTACAACACAAATAAATGATCAATATCATTCTAGAAGTAAAAATTACTAAAATAACTACTCAATTCTAACAATTTATCTAGATATAATTTACACTAAACTATTCTTTTAATAAATTTGAGAAAAAACGATAAATCAAAACTTCCAACAATACAAACCTAGTCCACGCACACAATAACTAAAAAATAATGAACAACTTAACTATATGATCACAAAACAATGTATTTTCTAATAAAATTCAAAATTATTCTAAATACTAAAAATTTGATAACATTACATTATTTGATTTAACTAAAAATAATTGCATCACTATCAAACTCAAACAACCCGATATTTAAGATAAAATTCAACTTTTATAATCTAATGAAAAATATTTTTTTAAATATAATGAAAAAATAATACTAATTTCTAAATAAAATCATATGAAAATAACATGGAGCATGGAGAAAATAAACACAATAACTAGTGTTTATATAGAAAGAGAGATAATGATGTTGCCTAGATATATGAACCCACAAAAACATGGCATGTGAAATGTTTGACAAAATGAATCAATGAAAATGGAATACACACAAAATGTGAATCCCCCGCATAGGCAAGGCACGTGAATTGTATGACAAAAATTGCCTCAAATAAATGTGGTAACTAAAATGTGGAACCCATATAAGATAAAGACGTTCACAATCTAAAATATAATTGATAACTATCTCTTAAAAAGAAAACTTCTCTATCATACAGCTGTTACAAACACTTCACTATCACTGCATAAAAATCACGGTATGTATGGTGTTGCAAACCAAATTTCCCCCGTCTCTCTTCCCTCCATGCCTTTGCAACCAAAAATCTTTAAAAAAAACCTCCGTTAATGCTAAATCCTTTTTAAAATACAAGTGTATGAGTCATTACTCTTAGTATCTTATTATAGTAGAGAGGATTGTTCTAAAGTTAGTGATAAGATAATTAATTATTTTGTGGTTAATAAAGTATATGTTAATCCAGATTCACATAGTGAAGAGAAGATTAGAAATGCATAGGTGCATACTAGTGGTGTAAGCTTTCATCGAAATATATTCAATGAAGGTTGTGATAGAAAGGGCTTACTACAAGTCAATTTATGATGTTAGTCATCTTACAGTTAAGAAGAAAAATGATGACATACGTGATATATAAGATATATCGTGATGTGTTACGAAAGATGTAAAAGAGGTTAGTAAAGATTTTTCAAAATCAAATTTGAGCTTTTGATTGAACAATGAAAGGTTAGCATTCACAATGGTCTTGACATTACATGTCTTCTAATGATCCTTATAAACAACAAATTATCTATGTACCAAAGAAAAAGAAACAAACATCAAACAAGAACAAAAAAAATATGAAAAAATAAATTAATGTTGAAACTGGAATGTTATGCATATAAGATTATATGAAAGCTAAAGCAAAAATTTGTGTTCCATAAACACATATAATTCCACCATAACCAATTTTCCAAAACCAAACTTGAGCCTTTGATTACACAATCAAAGGTTAACATTCACAATGGTCTTGACATTTGCGTGTCTTCTAATGATCCTCATGAGCAACAAATTACCCATGTACCAAAGAAGAAGAAATAAGCATCAAACAAGAACAAAAAATACTAGAAATGTAAAAGTAATGTCAACACTTGAGTGTTATGCATACAAGATTATATGAAAACTAAAGCAATGTATTGCATAAACGCAAATCATTCCACTATAACCACAAGTTCAAAAGCAAGAATGGATAAAAAGATGTGTCTAATGTTACATTTATGGAACATGTGGTTTCACTTAGCACAAAAGAATATCAAGATAAAAACACATGTAATTGAAAAGACAAAGTAAAGAAGAGAAAAAGAAAGACAAATTGGATGGTGAATTTTAAAAGATGATGATACAATGTGATCCTTAGCTAGAGGTTTCAAAGGTGGCACCTAAGAAGTTCAATTTTCTCAATAATTTATGAGGCAGCCATATATTATATATTCACATATATTGTAGGTTGGATATCATTTTTTTTCCTTTTAACTTTTTTATTTATATTTTATGTCTTGATATTTTTTATTATACCTTGTTTATTGTGTTTTCAATACCCATTTCACCTTCAATATTTATTTTACATGATTATCCTCCCTCACTTAGGAGGCTTTATTTGTTTTCCCTTTTTCTTTGTTGTGCTCTACCTTTATTTTTATTTATCACTGGGGTTGCCCACTTGCTTTTTCTTATCTTTTCTCTCATTTTTTTGTTTGCATTGCCTTAGTTATTTTATCTTGTTTCTTGTTTTATATGTTATGCTTATACTCATAGATTTTTTACTTTATATTATATTATATCACACTTCCTAGAGTTTATCTATTGATCTAATATTATTATAACATACTTGTTAGAGCTTATATATTGATCATATTTTAATATAACATGATATCATGCTTATTATAGCCTTTATAGCATATATATTGTGATTATCAATTTATATATTTTTCTTTATAGAGTTTACACATTGAGTCTATATTGATACAACATATCATCACCTATCTTATGTGGTCTTATTGACATATCTTTAGCACTTGTGCCTTTACATTGGCACTTATAAGTTTCATGCCTTCCCTTCCTATATATTGCACTTTCATGGTTACATGTACTAAGGGAAATCAAGCTTCCCCACTTCATACATTGAGTTTACTATTGCTATATCTCAAATTGGGGGCATGCCCCATACTTTTGGCTCCATACATTTGTTTAGGTGGCATGAACTTGTTCTAACTTCACACTATCATTTACAATGTAATGACCACTATAGACTTATTATGTTACCAACATCTTTGTGTGCTCATGCTCTTGGATGCCACATTGGAGCATACACCTATCCCAATGGCCTATGTACTTGTACAAGTGTGTTTAGACATTGAGGGCCATATCACCATTTTATTACCCATGTTGGGGGTAGCCTCACTTTCCTTGACGCTATCTCTATCCTACATATACTTTCCATACTTTAACATTCTAGAAGTTACGCATGATTATCACATGGTATACTCATTATTATTTATTTACATGACTACGTGCTCACATGCTTGCCTCTAGATTACATTTACTTTCATGTATGATTTTCCTCACCAATTCCTTGCATCATATGGATCCAACCAACTACTCGGGGCATATATTACTACTAGCATTTCTATGATCAAGTTTTAGGTAGTGCCTAATGCTACAAGGACTTACTATCATGACCAAACAAAGCATTAAATCATAACATGTCTTGCACTTTATGTGCCTTGTCATTCCATGGCTTCCACACCAAACATACAATCTTCAATTTCCAAATAGGTAGGATCTTTCTAATTTCATGCATTTCATGTAGTTCTTATTTCTTAAGCAATGGACAAGCTCCTATTTTGCATCAGATTTTCATGTGAGACAAAGGTTACTTCTTCTACACTTTTCTCTATATTGTAAGACCATGGACATCGCATATTGAAGGACGTAATTACACCATGCAAGGTAGATTACTTTATATGGATCCCCCTTCACATTATTTGTTGTCTAAATTTTTACTCTTCATGCATGTTTGTGAGTGCTAAATACTTTGATGCACATGATCATTTTAGAATTCACAGGCACCTCAAAGTGGGAGCAAAATGCAATGGTGAGATTTGCATAACCATACGATTTCTCATTTTGTACTCATTTTGAAGAAATATCTTAATACATTACATAGTGGCAAGTGGAACAATCTTGTGCAAAGTCAAACGCATTCCCCTAGCCTTAATCCATTTCATATACACTTAACCACTACCCTACTCTTATATTTACACATTTCTATGCATTTGCCTTATCCACCCATTTATTGCACTTCACTATACACTTACCCCACATAGGTGTTAGCCACCTACATCTAACCATTTGTCCACACTAGGACATTTCTATGGTCGTAAATTTGTCCCCTTCTTTTCAAAAATTGAACTTCATTTTTTTTGGCCAATTGGCCACCTTCCCACCTTAGGCCAACTAACATGCATTTGGCACAATTTGATGCTACATGCTAGTATTTAAAGAGATCAAATGCATTCACCTCCTAATGATCTTTAATATACATGTTCTCTCTTATCCCGAAGCATTAGAAGCAATCAATAGCGACACATTTCAATTTGGTGCACTTGAAGGAGTAACAAATCTACATAAAAGGGCCCTTGCCTACTATTTTAAATCTTTTGTACACACTTGCAAAGGGTTGACATAGAACTTGTTTCCTTGTGACATATGAACAATTCTATTACTATGGCATTTATAATTATCACTAACTAGTTCACTAGATAACAGAAAATGCAAAAGATGTGGAGATATACTAGGGGAGCAAAAGAGAAAGACTACAATGTGTGCAAGGATGAATCTAGACTCAAAGGACTAGTCCATGACTACAAATTTATCATGAATTTGCAAACTTGTCCTTTGACAAAGAATATATCTTGAGACACTTCACTAACTAAGTGGCATTATTTTCTTTTTATTTTACACTGTGAAAACCAATTACTATAAATTAAGCATTAAAATGAGTTTTTATTTTAAATCATTTAAAGTCAACAAAACTAAATTTATTTCTCACTAAAGGGTTGATAAAAGGTAAAATTAGATTTAGGAAAACAAATAGTTCAAGCCTTCAAGAAATAAAGATTAACTTTGATGGTGTCTTTAAAGGTAATCTACATTTACTTGCAACAGACTTTGTGTTATAGATAAAAAAAAATGAAAGCTTTATTCTTGAAAGTTTCCACTTTCTAAATGAAAATACAAATAACTATGTGAAATGGAATGCCCTCTTGAAAGGAATACATATCTCCTGTAGAATTAAATAAAAAGGAATTGAAATTGAAAATAAATAGCATATAATTATTAATGTTCTTAATAAATAATATTATCCTAATTTACACCGATATATTGATTCTTGAAAAAAGTATTAATGTGAAAAGAGAAATTTAGTTCATTTTAAATTCACATTACTTTAGAGAACAAAACAAGGATATATATCTGAACCAAGAAGTGTCTCAATACTTCTTCTTGTTGATGAAAAGTTTGGATATCGAGGATTAGAAATTTGAGTGATATTAAAATTAAAGAGTGCTTATTATACTCATTGAATTGTTATGATATGGTATTGGTGTTTTGAGGTTGTTGGTAGTGGTATCCCATTTAGAGTATTCCCCTTGACATGCTTACCTTTTCTTTCATTTAATATGTGTGGATTGTTCATGCTCAATTATGGATGTATTAGTATATCTTCCGTTGGGGTTTTGGATTTAGGATGTTTTTTCATTGAAGGTTTTAGTGTCTAGTGTAGGTAGTATCTGATGTCTTTTAGTTATGGTAGAGGTTCTAATGTTTGTGATTTATTAAGATGTGGAAGAGTGATGGATAGTTGATTAAATACTATATTCAATTGTAATTTGACTATTAATATAAGCATTTTTATTGATATGAGCAGGTTACTTGATTCAATTGACGAGAGCTTTTTGTGGTAGGCATGGGATTGAGGTTCAATCTCCCTGTCCATGTACCAAAGAGCATGTCTCTAATCACATAAAAAAAATTATCTAACATATAAAGATACTACCCAATTCCTACAATCTAAAAAAAATCTTTAATGAGAAAGTATTAAGAAGGGAGGGCCTATTTGATATTAGAGTACTAAGATCCTAGGTCACAATTATGTTGGAATTCAAGGAAACCTCGAGGAGATGATAAAGAATGTAGATCTTAGGGATATTCTACTTAAACTCTGGTGTTGACCCCTCATAGCTGGAGTGGAAATGCACGATGTAGACTATGGATGGGAAGAGTAGAGAAATCTTGCCAAAGCGAAAAGGAAGGGTGATGAAATTGACTATTGGTTGAAAAGAAAGAGCACCAAATCAAATATTTAAGGATCGAGGTGGAGATTTGGAGAATTTTTGGCAAATTATGAATATGTTGACAAGCAACAGGTAGTCTTCGTCCGTAAGAGCACGTTGGAGATAATAGGTGGGTACTCAATGCCGTTATTGAATTGCAGGATGTTAACAAGGTTGGAGCGTGGAGATGTTATGCATGATTTGAAATTTCACCGAATGGTTAAAGTGGTTGAGTAGATAGTTGATGCCGAAGTGGGTCGGTACCTGTCTCTGGTTAAGTGTTTATAATCGTGCATATGAGCATCGGCAGTTTGGTCATTCGGGATGTGGCTTTGGCAAGGTGATTGTAAGTCAATTCATCAAGATATGAGCGTTGTCACATAACTAGTTAATTCAAGGAAACCTGGTAAAGCTAAAGCCCCTCTGTCATGGGAATTAACCAGTCTTACCGATTTGCCTCGCATTCACATTGACAAAGCTAACTTCATCCAAATCAGAATAATCCTAGGCAACAAACTCATAGGTTTCCACCTGTCGATGGCTTTGTAAAATTGAATTTAAACAGCACCTCAATCGGTAACGTGGTTAAGGCAGGGCCAGCTGTTTGATGAGCGATAAACTAGGGATTTTGATTGAGCTTCACTTTATTTTCTTTCCAGCTGCACTAACAATGAACCAGAGATTTCTGCCTACCCACATCCAAGTTGAGGTTGTATGGAGCATTAGGAAGGATCAGTGGTGGTTTAGTTGACCATCCTTGTTATTGTGTTGGTAGTTTGGTTCAACTGTTGTTGGTTTGTGTCAACTTGGCTGTTGTTTAATGGTAACCTGATTTTTTACTATTGTTTCTGGGTGTCTTGTGTTGTAAAAGGTTTCAAGACCCCAAAATCTATTTTACCCGTATAATAAAAAACAATGAACCATATATTTCTACCCTGTCTGGAAAAGAAAGGCATCTCAAAGCTTCTCGCTGTAAATGATTCAAAAATCTTTTTGAGGGTACAATGAAGGGCTATGTTCCTAATCGGAAGCTCAATTTTGCACCAACAATGGCCCTGATCCTTGCAGAGCAGTTCATAATTTAAAAAGGACCAAACCTGCTGACCTGCATGCAGATCCAGGATGAACAAGAGTTATATCAGTCTTATGTCCAGCAACTGAGATAACAAGAGAGAAGGCAATTTTTAAATCCTAATTGAAAAGAGAGACCTAGACTTAAAATGATTTACCATGTTATTCTCACATGTATGACCCCCCTACTTGTAAGGATTGCTTGGCTGTCCTCTTACTGTTCATACTTACATCTTGAGAATATCTCGTTGTTTGGTTTGTGTCAGTCCTTTTCCTGCATGTGAAATCTCTTCCAAACTGCCCATGGCAAAGGAGGCAGAGATCCTAGAAGCCATGGGGACAAGCGCTTCTACAATGGTAGCAATGAGGTCATGTATTGGGAAGGTCTCCAGTGACTAATAAAATCATATTTTGGCGTTTACAATAATGACGCTTAAGCACTGATTAAGTGGAATTTTAGTCAATCAGGGCTGGATGAAATTGGAGTTTGATCATTCCTGATGCTAACATTTGTGCTCAGATTCTCACTAGGGTTTCCAAATCTCAGAGCGATTTTGTTGATGTCCTCTGCCATTCAACCTGAGGAGTTTCCCTTTGAGCTAATTGATGTTAGTTTTACTGAGCACTATTCCGCCCTAGGGCTCTGAAAACAGAGCCCTATCACTCTATCTCAATCATTGTTCAGTTTGCTTCATAACTAATTCATGAACAAATGTTTACATTTCATAGTTACATAACATAACATAGTTTTTAACAGTACTCATTCTAAAGCTTCTATAAAGAGAAATTTGATTGAGAGAGGCTAAATTACATTTCATAAGAAAACAATACATATCTCTTACAATAATTACTCTGAACATTCTAATTAAACTGGCAAGTCTCTGATCAAACCTATAAATACTCTGAGGAATATAATAACATTACCTTTAAATAGATCAAACCTATAAATACTCTGAGGAATATAATAACATTACCTTTAAATAGATCAAACCTATAAATACTCTGAGGAATATAATAACATTACCTTTAAATAGATCAAACCTATAAATAAAATAACTATCACCAAGATATACATAAGCTAGTACACCAACAAATTCTCAATGTATATCATGTTTTACTACTTGAGAGTTGCCTAACGTAGAGAATCTTTATAGATATGTTCACTGCACCTTAGGGTGCAATTGCTAGTACATAAGACTTGAAGACTGTTATGTCCTGTTTTATTAATTGAGACTTGTCTGACCTGACTCACCTGAGTCCCAGTGGATGTGCTTATTGCACCTTGGGGTATAACTGCTAGTATATAAGACTTGACGACACTATCTACATTCAGGATTTGGAAAGAAATTTTTATTGGTGGCAAAGTCTGAACATTAGTTTAATTGAAGCAAGGTTCAAAAAATAGTCAACGATTATTTGTAGCAGCAAGATTAATACAGCCCTGGAATTCAGAGGGATTCCAATATCAATCCACTTGTATGCTCCTCCTTTGTATGTTGCAGGTACAATTAAATAGAAACTTGTAAGGATCTTTTTATAGTTTAGAATAATGATAATCTGTTTTTGGATTTATAGATGATTTAAGAGTATTCCATACTTTCAGTATGTAGGAGGCATAGAGTGGATCTATAGATGATTTATAGCATATAAGACTACCTCATACTTTCAGTATGTAAGAGGCATCTAATTGTACCTCAAATTCAAGACATACATATCCTATTTCTGACAAAATTTGAACTTGTGACTTCTCTTTGAAAAATACAAATAAATGAGATCTCATATGCTCACAAAGATATTATGACCAGCTACCAGCTACTGTACTCCATCTAATAAATGAACACCAATAACCTGTTGAAAGAGGCCTACAATGTTCAACTGATATTGCCTACAGTCATGTTCAACCATAGGCTTCAGTCTATTGCCCGTAGTTTTTTAACTTCTCGTGTAGGAATCAGAACCCCAATACTGGGCTAATGTTTGCTATATGTTACCCATAGTTTTAACTACTTCTTGTGTAGATGTACAAGGATTGGACTTGAGCTTCAAATAATTCCACTGGGGAAATTGACTTGTTGGTTATCGTTTGACCTGCATACAAATCCAGAATGAACAAAAGTAAATTAGTCTTATGTCCAGCAACTGAGACAACAAGTTGGAAGGCCTTTTTGAAATCCTAATTGGAGATAATGTGATTGACTTTTAATGATTTACCAACTTATTGCCACATGTATGACCCCCTACTTGTAAGGATTGCTTCCCCGTCTTCTTACTATAAATGCATCTAGGTAGATGTATCTTCAAAATTAAATGATTTATTTTTTGGTTTATAGATGGCTTATAGTATATGGGATTATTTCATATTTTACTTTCAGTTAAAAAGAGGGAGACATGTAAATGTGCCTTAAATTTGAGACATATATACCGTACTCCCTCCAAAATTTAAACTTGTGACCTATTCTTAAAATGAATAGAATCCAAAAAAAATGGGATCCCATGTACTTACAAAATTATTATGACCAGCCAACTAATAAATGAACACCAATATCCTGTTGGAAGAGGACCTACAATGTTCAACTGATCTTGCCTACAGTTCTGTTCAATAAAGGCTCGAGTCTATTGCCCATAGCTATTTAGCTTCCCGTATAGAAATCAAAACCACAATACTGGGCTAATGTTTGATATCATGTTACCATAGTTTTTAACAACTTCTTGTGTAGATACACAAGGATTGGACTTGAACTTCAAAAATCTCCACTGGGGAAATTGATTTGTTGGTTATCATTTGATCTGCATACAAATCCAGGATGAACAAAAGTAAACTAGTCTTATGTCCAGCAACTGAGATAACAAGTTGGAAGGCCTTTTTGAAATCCTAATTGGAGATAAAGTCCTAAACTTTCAATGATTTACCATCTTATTCCCACATGTATGACCCCCCTACTTGCAAGGATAGCTTCCCTGTCCTATTACCGCCAACACGTGCAACTGGGTAGATGTGTTCTGATCATTGTTCAGACTGATATCCTCAAAATTAAGAAACGGTCAAAGATCCAGTGTGGTAGCAGCATCAACACAGTAATCAAAGTCTGGAGGGCTGTCAATGCCAATCCACTTGAACTATACTCCTATTCTCTTGTACAAGCATATAAAAGGTCAGTGAGGAATCAGAGATTGCATGTACCCACAAAGATGTTAAGCCAACTACTGTACCCTAACTAAAAATACGATGCTTATCAAGATGCCCTACAATATCCAACTTATATTGGCTACAGTTGTGTATTCAATCAATTTTCTGGGAGAAAAACAATACACGCACCCAAATGCAATTACGACAAACACAGGCCTGAGTATGTTATCCATAGTTTTCCAGCTTTGTGTGTCAGTAATCGAAAACCTTAATGGTGGTCACATGCAACTTGTCTAAAGCTTTCCGTGAGCGCTCCAGAGGGTTATTCGCGTCGAAGAGAAGATCCGCTTTGTCCCCCTTCGCGTTGTGAACAGCAGCACTACGGAGGAAGTCATCAAATCCTCCCTCCACCGACATAAATCAGTCGTTTGTCCTCATCAGATGCGGACGCAAAGTGCCCCCGCCATGTGGGGCATGAGGGCACTCCATTGTCATCTAGAAAAAAAAATCATACAACGATAACCTGTCACATCCGTATCTGAGATCAAAACCAAAATTTTGTTTCACTAAATGGCGGTGAGCAATGATTGGAAATGCCTTCCCATCAATAAGGGTTTGGGGAATGGGTAGAAGCCTCCCCAAGTCTTCTCTGAAGGGTTATAATTACGGAGGATTTGAAGCCAAATCTGTTTTACATACAGAGCACGCATATCCACTGCTCGGAAATGTGGACTCTTTAGTATCCCCTTCCAGCATTCACACAAACATCTGAGAATGTGATGGGAATTTAATTCCACCCTAAGCAGGCACTGCCGACAATTTCATCTTGCAGAACAGGAGATAGAACTCCCATTACAATCGCAAAGACCACAACAAACCTTATTTAACAGAATCGCAGAGGTTACTCCCTCGACTAAGGTTTAAAACATTCATTGAAGGGCAATTTTTAGCCCATAGGCTTGTTAGGGATGCCCCTGCTTGTTTTCATCATTGAAATTATTTTCGGATCCACTTGAGTTTATTTATTTGATTTAATAATAGCATAGTAAATCAATTTAACTAATAATATATATTGTGCTTATTTCATATTAATAAAAAATATTTATACTATAATAAATATATATCATTTCAATAATAGCATAGTAAATCAATTTAACTAATAATATATATTGTGCCTATTTCATGTTAACAAAAAATATTTATACTATAACAAATATATATCATTTCAAATATTATAATAAATTTTGCTTTCATTATTGAAATTATTTGGGGATTTTTAGGTCATTAAAATAATACTTAAGTCATTAATTTTTTATGTATTATGCTCATTTCATGTTAACAAAAAAAAATTTATACTATAACAAATTCATATCATTTCAATAAAATAGCATAATGAATTTTACCTTCTATGATATTTAGCTTAACCATGTCCTCAATTTTTTTTATATTAAAATCTATTCTAATTAAAATAAGATTTTAATTTAATAATATTAAAATAGTAATAAAAAATAGTTATATTTTAATTGAAGATTATGTATATGAATTTATATTTATATATTTTTCATAAAAAATGAAAATGAGAAGATAATGACACAATCTCCAAAATATATTAAATCAACATCTTTAAATTGTAGAACTTTTAAATGAATCTACTAATTAGAAAGCATAAGCAAATATATAATTCTTCATAAATACAAAAGAATAACATATCTAATTAAATCAACTATCAAATTATTTTTTAAGGCAAATTTTTAGGTTATTAAAATAATATTTAGATAGGTTATTTAAATAATCTTTAGTTCACTTAATATATATCATTTCAATAAAATAGCATAATAAAACCCGGAGTTTTTTGGTTCTTTAAAATAATATTTAGGTCATTAAATTTTTAGGTCATGAGTTAATAATATATATTATGCCTATTTCATGTTAACAAAAAATATTTTTTACTATAACAAATATATATCATTTCAATAAAATAGCATAATAATTTTACCTTCTATGATATTTAGCTTAACCATGAGCTCAATTTTTAATATATTAAAATCTATTCTAATTAAAATAAGATTTTAATCGAATAATATTAAAATAGTTATAGTTTGATTGAAGATTATCAATATGAATTCATATTTATATATTTTTCATTAAAAAATGAAATTTAATTTGTTCTAGTTGATTGGAGATATCTTTTTTTATCTTTAATGTCAATTGAAAATGTGAAGATAATGACACAATCTACAAAATATATTAGATAAAAATCTTTAAAATGTAAAACTTTTAATTGAATGTACTAATTAGAAAGCATAACCAAATATCTAATTCTTCATAAATACAAAAGAATAACATATATAAGGTTAGGTGTAAAGTTAAATTGGAGTTGGGCTTAAGGATCAATTAGCCTTATAGGTAAAACTTTTGATTTAGGGTTAGGGTTAAATTATGGTTAGGATTCAATGAGATTAGGAATACAATTCAATTTAGATTAGAGTTATAATTGGAATTAAAGAGATGACTTTTATTAGAGTTAAAATAGGGTTAGGGTGAGGGTTAAGATTAGCGTTCAATTTAGGCTAGGGAATATAGTTAGGGTTCAAATAAAATTACAACTTAATTAGGGTTATAATTCAATTAAAGTTACGATTACAAAATTATTAATCTCTTGTATTTGCTAATTGTTTGCAAAAAAGCATACTCAATTACTATTACAAATCTAAACGGCAAGTACTAGCCACTACGTGGCACTTGTTTTGGTTAGTAGCGCCTTTCAATATTTTTACGAATTATTTGTGGAGCAATTTGAAAAAGAAAAAAAAAGGAATAAAGTCTTAAAAAAAAGGGAAAGCAAATTGTGGAGCCACGTGGCATTTTTGTTAATAAGCAGTCGCTACTTATTTTCACAACTTATTTCTAATTCCTAAACAATAGTTGCTCCATCAAAATAGGGAAAACTTCTAAATTTAAGCAGAAAATAGAGTTAAGCAACTGCATGAGAACATGGGGTTAGTGTGGGACCTGAGCCAAACATTTCGCCAAACAGACTCCACTAGCATATTCCTCATTCACGTTTAATCTTCCATTTCTTTAAATAGATGCTATTCAAGGTTATCTTTATTGATGTCATAAGAAGAAGTAATTTTTTTATTTTATTAATGATTAGGTGATGGCATTTTATTAATAATTAGTATATAAAATATATATTAAGTGACGCAAAGCGTCAAGTTCTTGTCAATAGTGTTAGGATATGTAGTTAGAGTTAGGATTAGGTGGGATTAGTAGTTTGATGTTGTATTCATTTGATGAGAGTGCATAATTTGGAAGTGAGTATTCATAGTAGGTCATTTGGAATAGAAAGATAAGTATGTTGATGTTGAACATCTAGAAGAGAATATGTACAAATTACAAAGATAAATGGATAGATTCAATGCAATGTATAATTCCTTATTAATATTACAAATAAATTGTAATTCTTACAACCATGTCCTCAATTCCATAAGGTATATCATCAAGACAACCTATTCACTTAAACAATTCATTTGGTATCACTGGCTATGTAGTCAATCAAAAAGACTTTCAATGTCACTTAATTAGTTTTTACCTATAATAATACACAAAAATTACTTTAATCAATTTACAAACTTATGAGGAACAAACTTAATCACAATTATGATTACCTAATATTTAATTTTTTTTATATGCAAGCATGTAGAGTGAATATATGATAGAAGCTTTAAACCTTGCCTACTTTTTTATATCATACACCAATCTTAATATATGGAACAACTCTAGAAAGGAGTAAAAAGGATATGGATATATATTTAGATGGTCTTAGGGCTATTTTGTTTGATCTAGATAACTATTTATAACAAAATTTTGCTCCTAGGGATTGATTATAGCTTTGAGTTTGAATTTCTATTCTTCCTAGAAACTTTTATGAATTAGGAAAGTGGGTATTTTTTAGGCTTCTTAGCAACCCAATGATTAATCAATGAAGATCAAGCTCAATTTTCACGAATATTTTTAAATGAGGAGACTGTTTTAACTCTTGAGTGTACCTTTTGAATCTCTCAACCTTCTGTTATGCCTTGCATTCTCTCCTCCCTTCATTTCATCCTTAGAAATGTGGGTTCCCCCTCCCTTTTTGTCTTTTTTTGTTTTCTACATTGTTTTCCTTTCTTTTTCTTCTTTGTTTTGCCTCTCCGGAGTTTCGGGTTCCCAAAACCTTGGAGTCCCTTTGTTCTTTGTTCTCCCTCAAGAACCCTAGGTTCCCGGGATCTTAGGGTGAGTTTTGTTTCTTGTTTCTTTTGTTTGACTTTGGAATTTTGGGTTTTCGAAGCCCCGAAGTCATTGTTGCCTCTTTTGGAAGCTTTGGGACTCCGGCTCTTCAGAATCCTGAAATTTCCCTTGTGTTTGTTTTAATTTCGAAACTCCTGGTTTTCGGAGTCTCAAAATCCCTTTTGTTTGTTCTTGTCTTCGCCTTGGGATTTCGGGTTCCTGAAATCCCGATCCTTTTCTTTTCTTTGGTTGGCCCTTATCTAGAGTTTTGGAACTCCAAAGTTTGGAAGTTACTTGTTAAGTGATTTCGGAACTTCAGGATTTCGGAACCCCGGAGTGTGTTTCATTTTTTCACGCTTGGGGGAGGCTATAAATTGCCTTTCAAAAGGAAATTATGCTCATTTTCGTGCTTCATCATTCAAGCTCCTTCTTCTTGGAAATTTTGGTCTCCCTCCAGTGCGTTGTGTCTCCCTTCTTCCTCTCATCCAGGTTGGTGTTCTTCCTGGCTTTGTTTGTTTTCTTGTTTTTCTTTCCCTTTTTGCATGCTTGCATGTGTTTTCGTAGTTTAGGTTTTTCGTTTTTCATAATAAGCCATTTTTTATCAACAGTTAAGGTTTCTCTGATCTTTCCTCATTCTAGGTTCTCAAGTTCCTAAAATATCAGAACCCCCCTCTTAGGCCTGCTCTTAACTCCAAAACCCTGAGTTCTCAAGATTCCAGAGCCCCTTGTCATGCTTTTCCTTTTTGAACTTTAGAGTTTCGAGTTATCAGGGTCCTGAAGTTTGTCTCAATTGTTCTTGGGAGTTCTGGGGTTCCAGAATCCCGAAGTAGGTTCCATGTGACCTTTTTTATGACTCTAGAACCTTGGAACTCCAAAGTCACCCCATCTGCTACCTTGATTCACTTCAGGACTCTAAGGTTCCAGAATTCTGAAGCCATGATCTTTCCTGTTGAATTCATCCCGAAGTTCCGAAACTCCGAAACCCCAAGATAGGTCTCTGTTGAGTTTTTAAGCTCCAAGATCCCAGAATCCTAGGATCTTGAAGTCTCTTGCTTTTAATCAATCTCTTGAGGTACTAATCATACATTTTCTCTTGTGAAGATTGAGCTAATCTTATGGAAACATCATCTACCCCTCGAAAGAAGACCAAAAGGGAAATTAAGCTCAAGAATAATCCCCCTATAATGAAATACCAGTACCAGGGTCAAATCTTGGTGTCTAAGTTTGAGAATGAGGTGCAATGGGTTACAGATATAGAGATTGGACACATTGAACTAGATAAAATTAGGAAAGAGGTGGCCCAACAAAACTTCAATGCACCATTCAGAATAATTAAAAGGTCTGGGCTTGTCGAAGCCACCATCTTCCCTCAAGCAATGCAATCTCCTAAACTGGTCCTCGTTGTTGCCCAACATTATGACAAGGATACCAGGAAGTGCAGAGATGCAAAAGGAACTGTGGTAGTTGATCTCTCACCCGAGATGCTAGGTATGACTTTTACGGAGAACAAATGCCGCATAAATGAAACCTAGTTGGAGGAACCAAGGGTGTCAGCCCTTAAGGCTACTAATAACATTTTGAGAGCTGACTTTAAGGATGCACCCATGGATTTGATATTCATGCTCAGTCGAGCCTTTGGGAAACCGGATTGCAAGCATTATCACCTATGGATGTTTCACTACATACATACTATTCTGATAAGCAAAGAATATTTTGATTGGGCATAGATAATTTCAAACAGCATACATGAGCAGATGTGTAAAGTATTAGAAACAAAGAATTTCTTTATGATTTCTTATGTGATCTGGATGGTAGCAAGGAGTAGCAGGTTCCTAGGATTAAGCACTAGTGGCAGATTAGGAGAGGAACCTGGACAAAAGAGAGTATGCGAACATTATACTCAATTGCCCATCCAGCAAGCTAAGTTCCATTTTAAGAGAATTAATGATGCCTTCATTTATGCATTAATTTGCAGGATAACAGGTGATGTTAGATATCGCATCTCTCCTGAAGCTATGAAAATGGTACAAGAATGGGGTACATGGTTTCTCCAAAACCAACACTCCACTTACATCTGAGTGGGCAGATTTTCAAGAAAACCCTTCCTCCTCCCTTGATACTATAGCAATCGGATCATCATCCTTGAATATGCAAGGCAGATCGTCGAGCTTCAATCTCTTCTGACCCTCAATCATAAAACTTGGGTCACATTCCCAATCATTCTCTAGCACTACACGTGCCAAAATATATAGGTTGCTAAAGCAGTTGTGCATGAACTACAGGATCTCGGTTTGAAAGAGTTTGATTATGCTAGGGACATGTATGATCCATTTGGCAAGCTAAAGCAAATGATGTTGATATCATACTTAGGTCATTTGCCAGCTTTGGAGGATTTATGGGCGAGTACGCACGACTTTTTTGAAGCCAAGGAAAGAGGATATTATAGGTTGTCAGTTCCTCAAATTAGGAACTTTAAGGTCGAGACAAAGATTCCTAACAACCTCAGGGATGATGGTGAACTACTTGATCTAATCTATAAGGAAACCATGGTCGACAAGAAGCCTCTTTCTCCAATCAAATGGTTAGAGCAGGAGAAAGTTGATATTGATACTGTGGCTGAAAAGGTAGTCGAATCTTGAACACTGCAATGGTTGAACCTTAGGATTTGCCCTAGTGCCTCTAAAGAAAAGAAGAAAGGAAAAGCTACGAGCAATCCTCAGTCAAAGACTATGAAGGAATACGTGAGGAGAACCAGATCTGAATCAAGAAAGCATACCCCAATAGATCTGGAGGTTGTCACCCCTACCATTGATAAGGGAGAGTTGATGAAATAGCTTGATGCAAAGATGAAGGATTCTCAACTCCTTAAGACAATAGTCGAGCATGGAATAACAACTGGATTGCAAGCAGTGCCACAAGCCTCAGTCGCTCCCATTATGCCAGTTATTGAAATGGTTCTGGGAGAAGGTACATCACCAGTAGAAGGTGTTGAGAAATAGGCTCCTCCCACTCAAACACTGGTATCAGTTCCCACTCCATCTTATGAGCAAGTGACCAATCATAACATTGAATCCGACTCTGGTGAAGATGATGAGCCCATCTTAATAGTTGCATGTAAAAGAAGAGTGAAACAATGCAAAGGTAGAGAAAGCAAGTTCAAGGAGAAGCATTGTTACAACGGGTGCCCACTACCCCTCAAAATGAAGAACAGGTTGATAACCCCAAGGATCAAGAGGAGAATATTGTTCAAACATGGGTACTTGGAGCATATGATGAAGCGATGGATGTTGATGAGGAGGACGAGTGGATGGTTCTCACTCCTTAAGACCAGGAACTTCTCCTTAAACAATTAGAAGGAGATAAGTAGAAACAACAAGAGGAGACAAACGAAGAAGTTTTTCAGCAAGAGGTAGGAGAGAAATTAAAGGAGTTCGCCAGGCAACAACGACAAAGCTATGAACAGGTGCTCCATGCCAACCTAGCTCAACAAGTCTCTCAGCATACCCCACAACATGAAGATCCCATACTGCAACGACCACATGAATAGCCAATGAATGAGGAACAACAAGAAGATGAAAGGCATGAACAACAAATAGAATTACATATGGTTATTGCTAAAGTGACAACTCAAGGGGAACAACAAGATGATAGTATGCCACAGTGGTTGAACTTCAACTTCTAGAAGAATAAAAAGATTGTCCTCCTTTGTATCTCCATATAGGATGCAATAACTGAGTCTCCACAGAGGGTCAAAAGGACTAAAACTCTACATCATCTCTCAAAGAGTGATTTAGGTGATGTCATAGCTAGTGTTGTTTCTCCTGTGCAAGAAGAGAAAGAAGGTACCCAAGCCTCCCCAAAATACCACATTTTGCAAGTCAATCTGGGTAAGCAAACCAAATGGGGAGAGATAGCCTCCCTTGATGTTGTTACTTCTATAATAAAAACACAAATAGAAAAGGATCACAGGTCTAAAAAGGAGATCAAGGCACAATTGCAACAATGCAGGTAGCTCCTCATTGAGATGTCAAAACCATTGGACTCAAGATCTAGTGATACTCTGCCTTCCACTTCATCGATGCCACAAAAAGAGGTTAAAGCATTATTTGAAATGGGGAGGGTTGTGTCAACCCTTAAGACTTGGACTGGGGATCAGCCCAGTGAAGTGAGGATGTTTCTCTAGGACACCATGGAAATATATGAAGATGCCCACCTCCTCGAGAATGGTCTCATCTTCGTTCAAAATAGTGGGAGACCCAATCCAATGGATTCTCAAGGGTGATCAAGTTGCTTAAGAAGATTAAAAGATTGGGTGAAGGCATTATAAAAGAAGAAGACTTGTTAGGGGGTGAAGATTTCAGCAACTTGCAAAATTGTATTGACATATTGGAGTTGAAAGTAGATATGATAGATCAATGCAAGGCAAAAGTACTTGAAGAGCATCTGTCTTTCTTGGATCTCCTGGAGCTCTATGAATAATATGTAGTGGAACTGTTGGGCAAGTATTCAACGTATACTACTAAATACTTCTCTTCAACTATTGAGTTTGATGTCATGGTCATGGACAAGTACTTGCATTTGATCCTTCAATCCTACCAAGAAACACAGGTAATGATTGACAGTTTAGTTGACAAGGCAAACGGAGTGAAAGAAGCCTTGAGGGTTGCTAGATTCTATTTTGAGTACATACTAGGCCCACCATGTGCTTCCATAGATTGCTTCATAGGAAACTACCATAACTACAAGAAGAACAAGAAGCAAACTAGTAGTTAACATAAGATGCACACTCATGAAGGTACCACCTTGGTGATGACTATAGTTGGGAGGAGGAACTAAGCAGACACCTGTCATGCATACCACCACACCTGGAAGATGACTTACTACTGATATTTGTGTAGTGGTAACTTTAAGTGGAGTTCCAAAGGCAATGACTAATCAATAAATATGGGGTATGGAACTATAAATATGATTAATCAAGCCATTTCAAGGGTCCAAAAATTGAATATTGGAGGCCCTAGTTTAGGATTTTACTTACAATTCTTTCATTTTTAGCATTTTAGGCTTAAGCTTTGTTAAAATCTTTCAATATCAGTGCTAGCTGGTACCATTCTTTTTATAAATAATCAATGCAAGCTGCTATTATGGATCGCATGTTCCATGATTTATGTTGAATTGAGTTAGTATTTATGGCATATGATATCTTCTCTCATTTTGGATAGCATGAATGTTCTGAATATTGTGAGTTTCATTGGACACCCGTAAAGTTGTTTAACTAGCTTTGCCTGCATGTGAGATCGTAGACCTCATATGTGGATGGAAGTTATGTATATCGCTATCTAATTTGTTATTGATAATATCTGATTATTGGAAGTACGGTCTTTGATTTAACAAGTTTGTATGGTTACTTATGTTCCCTCTTACCCTTGAATATTTTGCATTTTGTTTATGAACGATTCATGTGTCTTCTATAACCAACAATACTGCCTTGACTGAACAAGTTATATGAACCCTAAGTTACCCAAGCATCATTGTGACCCAACAAACAAGACCTTGGGGAGCAAGGATTTTGTAATCCTAACTCTTTTTAGGAGAAGCTCTACCTTCATTAAGCTTGCATGTAGATGAGTATAAAAGGCACATCAACACCTTCTTTTGGTTATTTGTTCATCATGCATTTTTTATTCCCATAATATAACTTCGTTAACATTTTTTCTTCCCATAATATAGTTGAACGTTAACATTTCATCTTAAAAAGGAATTCATAGAAAAACATTTACATATGATGCAATAAAATGAATTTAGAAGAAATGGAATTAAGGAATGAAAGGGGACGTGATTTGTGAATGGGAGAGTCGTCAAGACATGGGAAGGTGGGGGTGTCCAAATTTACTTAGGCATTTTAATTTTAATTTGCCTAAATTTCAGAAAAATTAATGTCCACTAAGTATAGGAAATATAATTTATTCGACTACTAATGTGGTTTTAACTTATTTTGAAATCAAATGTATAAAAAGATTGTAATCCTCATTACATTCATTAAACGAATTGTAAAAATATGAATTATAATAAGTCCATGGCATGAATAATGAGTGGCAAAGTGGATGAATTCATAGGATTCGTAAGAATATTTACCTTCCACTTGGGTGTGTTGTGTCATTCATGGTCTTTAAGAGTTCCCTCCCTTGGCTTATGGCCCTTGTGTTGGGTTTTGTCAATAAAACACCAAAAAAAAACTAAAGTCTGGTTTGATATTATTTTATTTTTCACTACTTTGACAAAATTGAAAAATGAAATTGGTGTTGGTGAAACAAATTACAAGAAAAAGTTATGGAAAACGTATTTCATTTCAAAAATAATCGGACTAATTGAAAAATGGATGGAAAGTCACACAAACTTGCTCCACCATTGCTGGTAAAAGAAATGAGGGTTAACAACCATTTCCATCTTAAAATAATGATACAAAATTAACAAAAACACATAAGAATGAGTAACTTAATCTTTAGGGTTTTAGATTTAACTAAGTGAAAATGAGTTCCCAAACTATGCCTCATAACGAAGATGAACTCAGAATTGACCTTCATAAGTTTTTTGTTGATAAAAAAAAGAGCAATGATTAAGATTTCAATTTGAGACCCATTGAAAAGGCACTGTAAAAAAAGCAAGACGTATGAAGCCTTTTGTAGATTGTTTTGTCATTGCCTTTCAATGTAAGCTTCATATTAAAATAGTTGACAACTAGGTAGCACCATAAACCACATAATACATGTCTTGTCAGAACTCACTTATCAATACGTTGCATGGATTATGTATAATTTGACATGAATTTCGCATGATAATAGCATATTGTACCTTCTAATCTAGTCAAAGTAATTAATAAAGTAAAAATTTAGTGTATTTTTCTTTGGGAAAAATTAAATTTTCTACCCACTATTTTCAATATAGATCAATATGAAGAAAGAAAAACCACATTTTTATAATCATTTAAAATAAAAACTAAACATGAACTATAGAATTTTTGTTCAAAAAATTAATTTTGTATAATGATTGGTTAAACTAATTAAAAAAAGAATTGAATGAATGCATTTAGTATCCTACCTTGGTAGAAACTAAAAAACAGGGTGAATATAAGGTCATATGTCAAGAGTCAAACAAGGTTAAGTTTGAAATAATAAATAAAATTGTTAAGTGGCGAGAGTGGTAACAAGAGGAAGAGGTGGGTCCAAGTCACCTGACTTGCTCACGACATGAAAAGGGTCTAGAGTGACATCGAGAGCATCCCACCCCTCATTAGTTTTTCGTATCTTTATCTTTAGTGCAAGCTAGAAAGATTGCCAAAGATATATGAGAGTACCACTTGGAATAATTAACAGTTAGACACTTGCATGCACCACCAATCAACAACCCAGTACCTCCCAAAAGCCACCTGGAAGTAACATCTTGAGGGAGAGGCAAATAAGAATGTTGTGGACTAGGTCATGATACACCTTTGTGGTCATTGTCATGGTGGGGAGAAGACTAGGATTAAGAATGCAAGCTAAGAGATTCCTACCTTTCTACTAATCACAAGTATAGGAACAACCACAAGAAGAGGATGAAGGTGAGGGAACTCTAGTAATTGTGCAAAGGGTGTTTCCCCATTGATCAAGAAACTCCTAAAGGTGAGACTTCAAGGTAAACCTTGTTGGCTTCCACTTGGATCTATTAAAAGACATTAGAACAAAGATAGCTTTAGAATAAGACAAAATATTTTGATCAACAATACAATAAGTAAAAATAGCAAAATTTCTATCCTTTATCTCATCTTAAGACATGACGCTCATAGAAATTCTGAAGAATAAATATTGAGGGCAGTAGATACCTGATAAATTTTGAGGGCATTAGATACCTGTAATGCCCCCCAAAATACCTAGAGAAATTAACCAATTATCTAACAAATAGAGATAAAAAAATTTTAAACATCTATTATCGCAACACATATCTCACATTAAACATGTATGTATAATTAATCATCAACTAAACATGCACATAGTCAACTTACAATTGTGATCACAATAGCATAAGTACGCAACAATAAATAAATAACATCACATAGTCTATTGTTCCCTAGGGTATCTCAACACCATTACTTAACATATCACTAATAACATGAACATAGATTACATTATAATAGCTCTACCACATTCTAAAGCCTTCTAGCATTCATTCTTAACATTACTTCTACAAGAACGTAGGAATCATTCATTTAGACTATACTACTATAAACACATGCTGACATAATCCCAATTGCCAATTTTTTCCTTAGATTCACTTTAGGTTCACCAAATCCAAATGTTCCTAATCCCCTTACCTTCAATACATAATGCATAACTAAACACCAATTCTAAAGCATCATTATTATCCATTCCATATTGCAGGATGTCTCTCAAGACTAGAACATAATCCTTATCTCAATGCCATAAAATATGCATGATTATTAAACCAAACATACCTAATCCATTCTCATAAATAGAAGCAACCAAACTATCATAAAGCTCATTACATAATTTACATTCAAAAGGAGAATATCTTCCTTAACAATAACCATAAATACCACATCATCAATTACATATCATGACTTACAAGATTACAATATCCTCTTACATCAAGATTCATAATTCCAATATACAAATATATCCATCTCATGATATATATTACAAAAATGTCTTCCAACCAATACAAGAGTACATAACATCTACTCCACGAATCCAAGCTCAATTAAAGAGATAGAATATCCACATCCAACAAATAATATCCCAAAGGAAGAAGGCATCTAACCACCTGACCATGTGGAATCATAAGGAACCACCCCCCATGCTATGGAGAATGACATGAGGTCCCAGACACACTCTAAACTTAGGCTAATCACACAATGAACCAAGAGCATCATCAAATAATCAAAAATCAAGAGCAAGGCATAATCTCTCTTTGTTGAGGCAGAATCAATATAATCCTCTGTAACAAGGCACAAATCATCTTGATGTAGCCATAATAATTCATTCCTCCACAACAAGGTAAAACCATCTTGTTGGAGCCATAGAATAATACAAATAGTATCTCTAATCAAACAAAACCAGTTTTGATCAATAAGCCCATTTTTGGAAATCACAGGGAACCAAAAACAGCCTCCGATACAAACACAAAATCAAACAATTGACTCACAAATCCAAAAAAGACCATAAAATAGAAATCCGGGCAGTCTGGTGCATTTGCACAACTAAACAACGCATACACAACCTTCTCTAGTGCTTCTATGAACTAGAATCGTGCATATACACAATAGAGTACTGCTTTTGTTCACCAGACCAGCACACTTGCAGGACGAAATAGTGCATATAAAGACCAATACAATGCATATGAAAGACAGAATAGCACGTATGCCTAATCCGACAACACATATACTCAAAACAGTGGCACATATGAACATTAGAATAATGCATTCACCTTCCCGGTTAGCGCATATGTCATAGGATCGTGCATATGGAATAAACACTAACGCATATGACCAAAAGGGTAGCGCATTTATGACAAATAGTTGAATAGTCTTAAGCACGACATAAAATAATCGACTAAGTAGAATGAATAACTTTACAAAGATCAATCAATGCCAAAGCCAAACCACACGAGTGCACGCATTCAAAATCAAGGGGGACATCATAATAATAAACAACCAACATTACAACAACTTACAAAAGCTTCTCAAGAAGAAAACTCCTGATACAAAAAATCATACTATCGCTCAAAATAGCGGGGCTACCAAACTTAAAAAACAAATAAACTGACAAGACAGAATATCAAAATCTCAAGCCCTCTAAGACACAATGAACAAATCCATCATTACATAGGTATCCAACTTCAATAACCAAAAGCACAACCATAAGGACTCAAACAATCACGGTAACATAGAGAAATAAGATCCCAGCACCCAATTTAAGACAAGTTATTAAAATACAATAACCCAAGATCTCATATATATATATATATATATATATATATATATATATACAAAAAATCCCAATTTTTCATTCTTGCAGACAATCTTTTCATGGGCAATATTTTCCGGAAGCAAAATACAAAGAATGTAAAATCTCCAACCTAGTAAATTGAAGTTATGGACAAGGAATTCAAAGTAGAACAATCCAAATCCAAACCAAAACCAAGCCAAGCTCCAATTCCAAATCTAAAATCAAAATCTCCAGCAATGCAAAATTTCTCAAACCAAAAGAACCCCCGAAAAATACTCAAAAGATCATACTTATAAAAATTAATCCAAAAACCATACAATCTCCCAGTCAATAAAAAATAATCAAAGATATAATATTTCTTACCAAACATCTCAAAAATCAATACAATGATAGTATTATTTAAATCTCCAAATCTCACAGCCAATAGTAAAAGAGGGTAGGTAAATAAAATAATTAAATAAACAAAAGATTAAACAATAAATAAATAAATATAATTGACTTGATAAAAAATGCAGTCGCACGGGTGGGAGTCACAGAGGGCCGATCTAGGGCATCGATGCCCTAGCTTGTGATCGGGAGTGTGTGCAGGGTGTCGGGGGTGCACAGGGGGTGTCTGCGCAGCACGGGGAGTAGCAGAGGGAGCTGGGGAAACGTGTGGTGGGCTGCGGGAGGGTGCAGGCTACGCAACTTGGATGCCATTTCAAGCAGGACGAGGGTTCTAGCAGGGCTGGGGGCCTCGGTTGAACCTCCATCCCGGGTGTGTTGGAGAGGGGTGGAGATTTGGGGGCAACTAAATCATATAGGCCCCTTTGGGGTGTAGGGTTCCGATCACCTCGAGATTTATTTTGAGTATTGGTAGGGAGGCCTTGAAGGCTCTGCCAGCCATGGATTTTTATGCTGCGGTGGGCTCAAAATCCCTATCACAGAGCATGAAGACTTTTAACAATAACCTTTTCTCCTCAGACTCGAGGTCTGGTAGTGTTGGTAGCTCTCGCATTATGAAGATTAATGGTTGCTTGGAGAGATGTAGTGAGAGGCCAAAGTTGGTTATTCCTCCTGAGATGATAGCAGAAGACGTCGAATACTTTTCAAAACACTTGCTATATTGCAAGTTTTTGGGAATGAGGGTTTCTTTGCAGTTTTTGGAAAACTGGGCACAGAGGACTTGGGCTCCGGAGGGGGAAATGGAGATTATACTGCTGGCAAACTACTTCATGGTTACTTTCAACTGCATGGAGGATCGCAATAGGGTCTTTGAAGGTGGCCCGTATTTTTACAACCAAGTGGGGTTGTTCATCAAACCTTGGCATGCAGGGTTTAACCCTTCGGAGGAGCTCCCAAATAGGGTTCCAGTGTGGGTTTGTTTACCATGTTTTCTAGTGGAATGTTATCGGGAAGATGTGTTACAGATGCTTGCCGCTTTGCTTGGGAAGCTAGTGGGATCTTCTATGCAAACCCTGGGGAGAAAGATAATGACCTTTGCATGTATCTATGTTGAAATTGATCTTAGTAAACCTTTGCCAGAGGCTATAAATATGTGTGTAGGTTCTTATTCTTGGGTTCAGTAGTTAGATTATGAGACTTTACCATTTCGTTGTCATCTATCTCATGAGTATGGTCATTTACAGCGTAAATGCCCTAGATATAAACCGGTGGTGCACCATCCTCGATAGTTGGAACTGAGCCAAGATAGGGCTGAAAAGGGGAAAGTTGCTATGTCTGTCGAGGCTACGGGTGTTGATGGTTCTATCCCACTTAAGACAAAGAACAAGAACCGAGGACAAAAGAGGCCTTTACAGGAGAGATAGGAGGAGGATACCTTTAACAAATTTGAGGCCTTGGATGATTTTAGCCATCAGGAAGTTAATCCAGGGTTGACCCCTTTGGATCAAGGTGCATCAGGGGGGCTCCGGAAAGAGTAATTGAGGACAATATCCAGGCCCTGCTAGTGGTTGGAAGTCAGCAGATGCAGATGGATCGGCCAATAGGGGTTCAATTGGGACTCACTCTTGGGATTGAGGTGAATTTGGTTGAGGGGGAGGGTTCTCCGATAGCTTTGAAATTGGAACTGGTTGGCATCAAAAGTAATAAGTCCTCCATTCACCTGGGTTTGCATCAGAAAGATATTAAGAAAAGTTGCTTCAGAGAAGAGCTCAAAGGTTGGCAGAAAGAAGGATTTGGATAAGATCAAATTGATGGGGGAGAATTTGGTCAAGTCAGGGTCAGTAAAGACTTTGGATTCTCACTTTTCCAATCCTCCAAAATGATTGTGCTTTCATGGAATGTGAGGGGCTTGAACAATGGCCCTAGACAAAAAGTTGTTCGGGATTTGATTAGGAATCATTCACCTGATGTCTTATTTTTGCAAGAAACTAAACTTCCAGTGGAGAGTATGATGGGCCTAGTGTCGAAGTTGTGGGGGCGAGGCGAGTGTCAGTGTGTTGGGGCAACTGGTTCCTCTGGAGGGGTGGCATGTCTTTGGAACCCCTTAAGGTTTCGCCTTGTCTGGTGGGTTGCCTCCCGATCTTCATTATCTGGGGTTATCTCTAGTCTTGAGACTAGGGAATTCATCTTGTTTTCTAACATCTATGCCCCTATTGATCTTCAGGGTAAGCAAAACTTATGGTCTCATATTTCTTGTATGTGAAGGCTGGCCCCTTTTCATCCTTGGATTATGGCAGGAGACTTCAATGCCATCCTTGATTTGAGTGAAAATAAGGGGGGGTTATGCGGTTGGAACCTTCTTCTTTCCTTTTTTAGGATAATATATCCTTGTTGCAACTTGTTGACATTAAGCCTGGTAATGGTTTGTTCACTTGGAACAATAGGAGGGTGGGAGAGTATAGGATTGTTGAGAGGTTGGATCATTTCCTGGTTTCTAGTTTTTGGATTGGTGGGGGGTGGTCCACCAATTCTGAGATTCTTGACTGGAGAGGGTCAGATCACTGGCTCATCAAGTTAGTTTCTTCATTGGCTTGGGTAGCTCGCTCACCTTCATTCAAATTCCAGCTTATGTGGCTTCGGGATCCTACTTTGCAGGCTCTTGTAGTGGAGTGGTGGAGGAAAGGGAGGTCGGCCTTTGGCACTGCCATGTACTCTTTTACTAAGCAGTTGCAATTTGTTAAGTTTCAGCTCAAACTGTGGAACTGATAGAGCTTCGCGAATATTTTTCATGCTAAGAAAGCTACTCAAATTATGTTGAATGGGATCACCAACAAAATCAGAGAGCATGGCTTGTCTGAGGAATTGCTCAAGGAGGAAGACATGGTTGTGGTTGAGGAATGGGAGCTTAGGGAAGAAATTTACTGGAAGCAAAGAGCTCGTATTGATTGGCTGAAGGAGAGGGACAAGAACACTGCTCTCTTCTTCAACTCAGTGAAAGCTAGAAGGCATGAAAATTCCATCCCTATTCTGGTTAATGATAGAGGTGAGCAGTGCTTATCCTTGCAGGAGATATCTAGGGAGGCATTATAGTTTTTCCGGTCCCTCTTCAGGGAGGACTCTCAGGGGGAAATAGGGGAAGAGAACTAGGTTCTCACTTGCATTCCTTCTCTTGTCTCGGGGGAGATGAATGAGCAGTTTTTGTGTCCTATTTTGTTGGAAAAGATTGAGAGGATTGTCTTTCACACGAGGAAAGGAAAAGCTCCTGGACTGGATGGGTTCCCGGTAGAATTCTTTCAACAATTCTGGGATATTATCAAGCTGGATTTACTGGAAGTAGTATAGGAGTCCCAGAGGAATAAACAAATGCTATGGGCATTGAATGCGACTTTCATTGCTCTTATCCCCAAGTGTGAGGGGGCTGACCTGTTAGGCCAGTTTTGCCCTATCTCTCTCTGCAATGTGATTTATAAGATCATCTCTAAGCTGATAGCAGATAGATTGAAGAAGTACCTGGGGAATGTTATCTCTAAGGATCATAGTGGGTTTGTGGAAGGGTGCTAAATTTTGGATGGGGTGGTCATTTCTATGGAAACCATTCATTCTATGGCAACCTCCAAGGAAAAAGCTATGTTTATCAAGCTGGATATGGCTAAGGCGTATGACAGAGTTCGGTGGTGCTTCCTTCAGAAGATCCTCAAGGCTTTTGGTTTTGTTGATGAGTGGATCTAGTGGGTTATGAGTTGTGTTACATCTACTTCTTTCTCTATGCTTATCAATGGAGATCATACTGAGTTGTTTGGTGCGTCTAGGGGTCTCCATCAAGGGGACCCCCTCTCCCCTTATTTATTCATTCTTTTGGCTGAGGGTCTAGGGAGGTTGATTAAGCATAATGTGGGTATGGGTATTATTCAAGGTTGGAGATGGGGTAATGACTTGCAGCCACAGTCTCATTTGCAGTTTGTGGATGACACGACTCTTATGGGGCTAACTTGGATCAGAGAAGCTAATAATCTGTGTATGGTCTTGGATGTTTATCTTGCGGCTTCGAGCCAACTGATCAATGAGGATAAATCTTCTATCCTCTTTTTCAACACTCCTGAAACTATTCAAAGGAGGATTGCTCTTATCTTGAGATTCCAAGTTGGCTCCCTGCCCTTGATTTATTTGGGTCTTCCTATTTCTCCTAGTAACCCTCCTAGGGAGTCTTGGCAAGGTATCTTAGATAAATTTCGCACGAAGGTTGAACACTGGACTCATAGATGGCTATCCTTTTTTGGGAGGGTTCAACTGATTCAGTCGGTGGTTTAGGCTCTTCCGATCTATCGTTGTATGCTTCATGTGGCTCCTAAGTGGTTCTTGAAGGGTCTGAATTATCTAGCTAGGCAATTCTTATGGGCAGGCAATCTTTCCTCTTCAAAATGGAGTTTTGTCAATTAGGACTTGGTGTGTAGCCCAAAGCAGTCGGGGGGGATTGGTTTAAGGAAGTCTATTGTTTTTGGGGAAGCTCTGGCAGCTAAATTGTACTGGAGGTGGTGTGTTGAGCAAGATCAAGGCTGGGCTAGGATTTTGGCCAACAAATATATGTAGAGGATCTCGATGGAGGAAATCCCTAGATATCCGCTTGAGGGAAAGGGCTCTTCGATCCGGTATACTCTCAAGAGGGGGGCTTCTCTCATTAAGGCATGACTCTTTTGGATTTGCAGGAGGGGGGAAGAGGTCCTTTTCTGGAACGACTCTTGGGATGGATATCCTCCCATTCTTGACCAGTTCCCTAACCTTGGGAATCTGTGCCAGAGGTTTTTGGAGGCTGGTTGGTCAAGGGTGAGTGACTTCAAGGTTGTTTATAGGTGTGGACGACTAGATTTAGAGAGGTGGAAGACTCCTAATGAGTGGCCAGTTGCTGGGATGGAGGAAGAGCGTGCTGAGTTGCAGGGCATTTTGGCGAGTAGACACTGTATCTCCCTCAAGGGTAGAGATGGGCTTGCTTGGTCTCCAAATCCTAAGAGGGTGTTTATGGTGGCTAGTGGATACCGAGAATTGTTAAACCGAATACTTGAGGGAAGAGAGGTGAACTAGTGGAAATAGGTGTGGAATAATGTGTCTTGGCCGAAGTGTAACTGCTTTTCTTGGACTTTGGCTTTGAATAGATGCCTAACTTGGGACAATATCCGCAAGCGGGGATTTTTGGGGCCCTCTATCTATGTTTTGTGTGGTAATAGGGAGGAATATTCCTCACACCTGTTCTTCAGATGCCCTTTCTCTATGCTTATTTGGCATTATTGGTGGGAGGTGTGGAAGCATCCTTGTATCCACACGAATTCTCTGGTGGAGTTCTGGAGCAGTTTGGGAAGACCTCCTATCCTGTGCTCCTTCCTACAGACTGTCTGGTATATTGGGCCCATCTTCATTCTGTGGCAGATCTGGCTCGAGAGGAACAGGAGGATCTTTCGTGAGGTCAAATTGTTTGTTCAACAAGTTTGGAATAGGATCATTGCAATGATCCGGGAGATAGTGGAAGTGAAATGTGAGGTGAATTTTCCTTTGGGTAGAGATGAAGCAGATATTATGAGTAGGCTTGGTTTGCAGGAGTTGTCTCTGGCCTCAGCTTGTGTCAGGAGAGGTAGATGGACTATGAACAAGGTGCAAAGGGTGTGAAGGTGGATACCCCCTCGGGAAGAGTTTATCAAGATTAACACTGATGGCTCATCTAGGGGTAACCCAGGCCCTACTGGATTTGGTGGTGTTGGTAGGATGGCATGGGGGAGGTAGTTTTCTTCTTTTCGGTGCATAAAGGGTGACAGTCTAATAATTTTATGGAGGGATTTACGATTCTCTATGCCCTAGAGCGTGCTTGGGAGCTAGGATGAAGGAAGGTGATTTGTGAATCGGACTCACAAATTGTTGTTAACTTGTTGACTGAGCAGAAGGTGAGTGGGATTCAGTGGCAGTTGACAGGGATTGTACAACAGATTCTCCAAATTAGTTCTTTAATGGAGCAGGTGTCTTTCATCCACATCCCTCGTGAATGGAATAGAGCAGCTGAATGTTTGGCCAAGTGGGCCTCGAAACATGGTAGTGATTGGAAAGTTGAAGGTTGGGAGCATCTCTCCGGGGATTATTGTCAGGACTTGCAGAAGATTTTTACTGAGGACATGGATGGTTTTGAAGCTGGATGTTCTGGGGTTGGTTTGGTGGTTCTTTCCTGGGACCTCGGGGCTCTGGGTCTCTTTGAAATTCTTGTTTTTGAATTTCAATAAAGTTTTTACCCCTTTATTTAATAAATAAATAAATAAACAATATTAATCTCCAAGTACCACTCTCGAAGGCCAATAATAAAATGGAGTAAGTAAAATAAATAAATAATTAAATAATATTATGTCACAAACACAACTCCCAAGAAGCCAATCATAACAAGGGGTAAATAAAATAAATAATAACAAATAAATAAACCATTAATCAATAAATAAATAAAAAATAAAGCAAATAAATAAATAAATAACTCAATCAACAAATAAATGAATAATTAAATAACTAAATCAATTAAATGTACAAATAAATATAAATGCTCTAGCCAGTATAATTTAAACTCAATACTGTAATATCTCCCACATACATAATTATAAATGCCAAATATTATGATCCATAAAATAATATTAATAAATAATAATAACCCTAAATAATAATTAAATACACAATTATCTTATTAAAAAAAATGCAATTATATTTAAATATCAATGTCGTCCATTAAATTAATTTAATATCAAAAAACTATATAAACCAATAAATTAATTAATAACCAAAACTCAAGGCAACCCAACATAGGATAGCATGAAATACCACATGACGCTAAACAAAGCAACTCTAGCCAAGCCACCAGAACTGATAGGATACCAACTAAACCAACAGTGTAGAAAGAATCTCATGTCACCTCCAATAAACTTGGCATTGGGATAAAGACACACTTAGACCTATGGAACTAGGTGGAGTCAATGTCTAGTACCTGCAAACCTGTAACCATCAATGTACACACAACAACATATATATAATATAAAATAATCAAACAAGTGAAAGAGAGTTGCAACGTCATATCATGCTCACAACAAGTGGTATGACATCGTCTTTTTCACAAACGCAGTAGTTAAACAATCTTGACAAACATATCATCATCTTCATCATCATTGTAAGCAAATATAAACCTCATGTGCAAAATGAGCACATATAAATCATCAATCCTAAATCCCTCATCATAATAGTCCTAAATATATTGTCAACCACATAACGCCATAATGTCTCATCTTTCGATATGAAATGTCTAGCACAAGATAAATCGTGATAATAAATAATCATGAACCACATGTTCTAAATAGTGCAATAATCACGAAGCTCAACATAGTCTAAACTTCAATAATCAAACTAGAGCTTTGAATAAACATCGCTATAATAACCATATGAATCCTCTAATGTCAAAGAGAATATCAATATAAAGAATGAAATAAGAGACATCAAGAGCATGAAAAAATCCAAAAGTATTTATCACATCCTCTCATAAAGGATGAATCAGGAAGGGGCACTACAATACCTTTCTTGTGGAATTGTAAGGCCTTAACCCATGGCAACCATGCTAGTGGAAGTCCTTAATTCTACAAAAGAGAGGACCACCAAAGATTATGTTGATTAAGGGAGAAATCATCCCTAAAATTAAACCCACCCAAGCAAATCTAAGGCTTGACAACTTCCAAGTATCCAAAATGTTTTAGAAACAAAAGTGTCCTTGACATGAACAACATCCTTCATTAGTAGAAAGGTCTGAAAACCAATCCCCTTCCAAGAAAACATATTAAAAGGGTAACCTAAAGAAATGCAATGTGAAGAAGAATCTCCCATGTTATAGTACCAAAGAGGGCATGGATAATCCATTTGATACACAAAGTCATCCCTTGATGTTGAGTGGACAATAGCCCTAACCCTCCAAATTCATGAGGGAGGCATCAAAACTTCCACACAACATGATGAAAACCCTTGTGGTCTTCAAAGGAGGCCCAAAAAACATCTTGAAGAAGCTTCACTAACTTCAAATATGAATCTTTTGAAGGAGCCCAACATGAGGAGTGATAAACATGGACGACACAAGAATTTTAGAACAAACTCGAAACTTGCCTAATAACAAAAGAGGCTTGGTCATCTAGAAAGTAATCTTTTTTTCAACTTTAGTAAGGACTGTGTACCATAAGGCCACCAATGAAGCTTCAAAGGTAAAAGAAATGCCCAAAAACCTAAAACTTTCACCATGACCAACCCACTTCCAACCAAAGACATGAAGTCACTTAGGTATAGGGAGAATAGATTGACAATAACAATGGGTCTTGTGCCATTGAATGGTTGAGTGAGACACCTAGCAAAAAGTATCCAAACACTAGAGTTCCCCTTTTATATTTTTCTCATCTTTAATGAAAGTGCAAAACTAGTCATTTGTAAAATGGCCATTAACCATATGATTCAATGAATTGAGTAGTGTAATACCTCAAACAAGCCCTCAAGAAACTGAATGGGATAAGAGATACTCAAACCCTTCAACAACAAGAACATAAATACAAGAGGCAACAAGGTACCCTTGTCTAATGGAGTAGAAAAGGTCAAAGGCATTAGATTGGTGGCCAATGATGGATGCAAGTAGAGGCATCTACATAAAGCATATTAACAAACTAAATGGAGCATGGTCCAAACCCCAAAGATTGAAGCGTGAGAAGAATGAAAGGCCATCAAATGCAATCATAAGCTTCAGTGAAATCAATTTTTTAAAAAGGTGTCTTATATTGAGAACATTGAGCTCATTCTATTCCCTCCTAGATGGAGATGATATTACCTAGAATATATCTAAATTTTATGAAACTTGTTTGCTTAGGATGAACAATCTGAGGAAGAAGATGATGATATATTTTCAAAGCCAGAATTGTGGCAATGATCATATATGATATATTAAGCAACCTGATCAACCATTGTTGGCTTTGGGTATGAATTTTATATTTCCTTTTTTATAAGTTTCCCTAATGACGTGGAATGGAAAGTTTCAAGATAAACCTTATAGACATCATCTCCAACACAATTCTATAGGGCCTTGTAAACTTCACTGGGAAACCCATCACATGTGAGATATTTGTTATTTTTCATAATATTTATTGCCTCCATAAGATCCGCTAGGTAGAGAAATTTCTCATAGAAAGTTTTTCAGCTTCATAAGGCTAACAAGAACCAACTTGAACACATTCCTAAAGGGCATGCCCTCATTTAGGAGAGTTGTCATGAGCTGATAAGACCTTATCATAATTCTTGACAAAGGCCCAAAGAATATCTAGAAACTTGATGAGTATTAGGTGACCTTTGAATTTTTTGATACCTTGGGAAGTGTGGCAAGCTTCGAGAGCTTGAAAAAACTCTTTTGAAGCTCTACCACCAACTTTGAGCCAATAAAGTTTGTATTTGATTTAAGCACTCCTTGTAGAATGATTATCAATTATTTTCTTCCCTGAGCTTTGCAACTTGAAAAGAAAGGGAGAAATGGTTGGTGACGAGCACCTATATGACATAGTGAAAATTCGAGGTGGTAGCCTCACATGAGCACCTTTTGAAGGTGGTCAACTGGTGACCATAATTGCAGAGGAAATGAGACAAGTGTTGAATGGATCTATTCCACCACATAATCAATCCAATTGGTTGATTAGAACAACATTCAAGATTCCAAAACCTCTTGATATGAGCATGTGGGTTGTTGAGTCATCAATGAGGCATTCAAAAATAATTTGGACTTGCAAGGATGTGTAGGCCCACTTGCCATTCAGTGTTAAATTGGATGGGAAAATGACTTGATAATGTCATTTAGAATGACATAATTGGAAGTGGATTGGAAGGGAAACACAAGAGGAAAAAGAGAAAAAAAATTATGTGGAGATCATCGCACAATCAATTATTTCAAAGAATCTATCAAAACCAACCTAAAAATTATGTCATTTATACCAAATAGGTTGAGTATGGTAGTGGCCCAAGTTAGGTTTATAATGACCCAATATATTGTGCACGTAAAATCATGCCTATCATTTGCCAATTATCCAACAAAAAGGTAAATTCTCATCCTTGTCATATGTCATTCCCATCACACTAAAATCACCACACAAAGCCCAATTGGAAGGGGGCATTGAATCTATAATCCACCATCACATAAATGATCTCTCCACAACATAATTGGAAGCATAAACATTAATGCTCAAATAAATGATTATCATGATTCATTAAGATTCAAATCAGACACTGAGTTGGACCAAACCTATGGCCAATCACACAAGATTGGAAAAAATGACTACCCCTCCATGACTATCTATGTGATTGGTATTAAACATCATATCATTTGACCAAATAACATGGCATACTACACAAAGCATGAAACATAGATCTTAACTTCTTAGAGACACAAAAAATTTATATCAAAACTATTCTAAAATGTGTCCCACATGGAATACTTATTAGATAAGTTAGTGAGACCTCAAACATTCCAAGAGAGAAAATTCATGTATGAGATCTAGTATATCATTATTATTGAACTCTTCTAGAGCAAAAAAGTTAAAGAGAAAGAACCTAACCAAATGTTAGTGAGTAATTTATTTGTTTCTCATAAACAAACTCACCACCCTCCAAGTGCTTAAGCAGGTTGCATGAGTGTCACAAAGTTTTTGGTGACATGGTTGGATGAACTAGCGATTTCGATTGCAATGAAAGCAATGGAGATGGTTGAGGCATTTGCATGATTGAGTGCATCACTTGAAATCACCAAATCTTTTTTTCCCTTAGACTCAAAAGGCTTTAAAATATCAAGATACTCCTTAGCAATAGAATAATCCTAAACCTTTCCTTGAATACCACTAGAAACAATAAACTTCCCATTTCGATGAGTCACTATTGTCCATTTTTCATCAAATTTTGATGTGGTGGCACTAGAATGTTGAGGGTCGGTGACTCGAGCTCGAAATTTAAACCTAAGTATTTCTAAAAGGTTATCATTAATTTTATATTTATAAGAATGGTATCAAAAGCAAGTATTATGTAGATTTATATAAAGAACTCATTGGGAATGATGAATATTGCCAATTTGAATATCTATTAACTCTTTCAATTCTTTGGAAAAATCAATCTTGACACAAACACATATTTGGGGGCGAGATTGATAAAAATAGTTTGGATCAATGCAAATAATTTTTCTTAGAGAGGAGGTAAGAGGGTGCAAGAAACATCATCAAGGAAAGGGGAGACCAAGGAAATCAAGCCATTTAGACACACAATTTTTTTTATCATCAAAGACTAAAAAGCCTCAAGTCCAAGGTTGAAAAAACAACAAATAGGATCGATGTATCATGAGCCATGTTGAATAATGATTTAGGCATGATTCATCTCAACAAAACAAAAAATAAAGAAAACCCCTTAGTGAGGTTTTGAATAGGACCAAATCAAACCCCATGCAAAGCTTAGTTTTTGGTAACCCATTCTGTTAACCTACTTTTAGGGGAATTCATCCCCACAAAGTAAACAATAATAGTTTACTAAGTTATAACCATTGGCACGTGCTAAATAATTTAGGGATGGGAAAATCCACATTTGTTGGAGTTTCAAAAGACATACCTCATGATTTTTTTTGGAATAATTTTTTTGGGTTGCTTGCTTAGAGGACCCAACACCAACAAGAATTGTTGGTTTCAAGTCATTTGAGGCCATATAAAGGAGGACTAAAAAATCCCACAATAATCGCAATATGGTAGGAAAAAACTTGCACCTATGGCATAAGAAAAAAGGAAGGCCAAGTTACACAAAAGAAAGGCACAACCCTAGAAGAGCCATAGTGATACTGAGAAAGAAGTTTTGAATGAATTCATTTAAATTTTCTTAATAATAATAAATAAAGGAATTTTATTTAGTAAATACTACAAATTTATGTCAAAAAGGTATTAAGAAGAAATAAATAAATTGTCATGTGGAAAAAGTAGATTGGACAAAAGAAAGCATACTAAATGAAATATTTTAACCCAGTGTGGGAACACGATGAAAAAACATATTTTAGAATGGTTATTAAGAGAAAAAGCAAGGTTGTTAACTACATAGTCAAATATTTGATCACATCATCTTATGTGGGGGACTGGTAGATGGATTATATCTAAGGAAGGTTGGGAAAAGGGAACTTGCATATTTTGTAGTGAGGAGGTAGTGGAGATGGAATGATACTTGTCATAGAATGCACAACTTATGAGGACATTCAAACCTAGTCTAAAATAGATTAGAAGTTGTGTAGAGGAGGGGATTTGTTACCTCTAAGATGAAAAATCCTAGAGAACAAACCTATCTATCACTACCTCACTTATATTGCGCTAAGGGTGAGCTAGGGGATAAAAATAAGATGTCACCACACCAATGAAGAAATAATTGAATGATTTAAAACACACAAATGATGAAATTTGAAAATCTAAGCTAATAACATGGTACATAATTGAAAGCAGATTATACCAGAGGATTGGGGAGGTCTCGGGTTTTTGACGCCAATGTGGTGCATGGATGTTTGTGCGACGCGTTGTCATATGTATAACCAAAGTGCACAAAATTCCACAGAAAGCTAATAACAACACTCCTTGACTGTGCAGAGCATGTTCGCCACTTGCACACATGGAGACAAGGGAAAATATTGGGGTTGTATAAGGTCCTACCTCAGTCAGACCCCAGCTTTGGTGTTTCCACCTCCATGGACAGCTAGATGGATAGATTAAATAAAAGATAAAAAGATAAAATGCAAATAGAAACTATACTTCACTTAATGGAAGCAAACCCCTATTGCAAATTAAAAAAATGATATATTGATAAGCTAAATGCACCTAGATAATAGATACACTTAGAGATATGATAGAAAAATTGCATGCAATGATAAAAAGATAAAGATAAATGATAAAGAGAAGACAAGGCGTGTAGCCAAACCCCTCCTTCTGAGATACGAGTGTGATGAAGCTCAAGATATGTGCTTGTTGATGCAAGATGATTGCAAGAGTGCTATGGATAGAGATAGCTTGAGAGCGCTTGTAGAGTATTCAAGAGAGCATAATGAGATCTAGAGAGATAAGAGCCAAGAAGTAACCAAGAGTATAACCCTTTCAAATGAGCAAAGAAGAGCTTTTTAAGGCTAGGAAGAGGCACAGAGAGCCATTACAACTGAAAAAAGCCAAGGGACACGCGTTGAAAGGTGTCTGATTTATTGCAAGGTGCGAGATTCCACGAATCTATCAAGATGTTAGTGAGGCATGCAGATGGTTGTGTATCGCACTATCGTCTTACCAAAGATAGCCCCAAATGGGGTTTTAGGGAAAACATGGGCATTTTGTCTTTAGGGTCCATGATGTCAAAATGATGGGATTTTAATCACAAGCATGTCATTAATGCACTAGGTGCCATGCATATGTCATAAATGCACTAGGCTCAATTTAGGACACTGCAAGTTGGTATCTTACATAAGCTATTTGACTAAGCAAGGATTAGCAAGATTACTAGCTTCCTGGTCAAGATTCATAATAGGAAATCTAACATCAAAAAGAGTTTAAAGATTGATTCATTTAATAATCAACAAAAGGTCTATATATAGACTAATATCCCTTACAAAGAAAAGTTTTTCATAGCTCACTGAATGATCAAATTACATTTTCTTTGATGTGAAAAAGTTAAATGAAAAAATAAAAAAGAGATTTGGAAAGAGAGAGTTTGAATCTTTTGCAAAATTGAAATAGTGGAAATAAAAAATCACTAATTTTAAAATCTAAATCTTACAATGACATCTAGGTCAAGTAAACAAGTATTTTATTGGCAACTTCATTACAATATATGTTCAATAAGAAGATGGTTGAGAAAATGAGGCATTCATTATCAAGTTGAATAGAAAAACAATTCAAAAAACAAAAATGGCACGGTGTGTTATCCATAGACAATCTTTTGCTAAATGTGGATGTTAAAAATTCTCTATTTTATTCATTCCCATATATCAAGCACCTTACACATTTATAGTATATTTTATTATTCTAATGGCTCGCATAAAAACTCAATTAACCTTTGCTTAGCATCAACTAAATATAGGCAGAGATCATTTTGACCATTGTTTCAAGATGCTTATGTTGCCACAATTTTGGTATTCCTTACTAGCATATATTTACCAATTTCTTCTATTCACAATAGCTTGCAACCTATAATATAATCAACAAAGTTAATTTGAAAATATATGATTTAAAAGATGTATGAAAAAATTAGCCACATGTAAGCATACCAAATACATTTTTAGTAGGGATTGTAGGTAGTATGGAGGTGAGTCAATAATCAAGAATTCCCTCCTTCATTTTCTTATTTGTTTTCAAGAAATTGTCATGCCTTAAATCATTTTCATTCTCTTTTCATTTTCAGTGGTCTCCATCTCAATGTTGAAAACCTTTTTTTTTGGGACAGTGAGATTTGCTTAATGTTTGTAAAGTGGCTCAAAGTTCTAATCATTTAAGGTGTAAAATCATTCCAAAGTGCTTGGAATGCACTACATAGAGATTGGAATGTGTACTATCCCATAGAATATCTTTTACGATAAATTTCTCAATTTTAAATTTTTTAATGTTTTATAATTTTTAATGGACACTTAGTTTTTGTTTTATAGTTATCTCCATTAGCCTACAACTATACATTCTCGAATATTTTTTATGGATGCATTTCGAAGATAATATTGATGTTTAATCTAAACTTGTTTTCAATTAAAAAATTACCATCTAATATTTTCTTTTTTTATTAAAATATTATTTTCTTCTTGTTATATACTTTTAATAAGAAGAAAAACATAAATGAATCTTAATTGATTTTGTTGGAGGGATAAATTTATTATAGCCAAAACATGGTGATAAGACTCACACATACAACAATTTCAATAATGTATAACAAAGATCATGTAACATGCAAGATATGTTTGTGAACCAAGATGCTTTATTATCCAATATATGCAAAAATGGAATAAATCCTTGAGGTAGGGTTACACTATATAATACTCCTTATAAAAGAAGCCACTTTACAAATTATATCCCCGAGAGATCTAATACAATATCATATTCAACACATATTATTACAATGATAATCATCTTCTTTAAAAGGAGCTCTTCCTAATAATATAGAGTAGGGGTAACTCAATGAAGACCTACTCATCACCTAATCTAATTAATTACACAAGTCACATGACCCAATATATTTAATTTAATAGATGTGTGGCATATATCAACATCTACATCCACTTAAATGTATTATAATATCATGTCCTTGGGTACTTGTAATCCCTCCTTGACATGCTTTATCCCCACAACTTGAGAAGAAGCCAAATAGCATGACTACCATGAGTCATTATAGATATGACACAATAACAAATCATTTAATCCTCAATAGTTTATTTTCATATTGGTTTATCTATAGTACCTAAATCTCATCTTTGATCCCTATTTTTGTGTACCTTTTTAATTTCATTCTTTATCACAATTTATGTCCTCCTTTTTTACAATGAACACTCATTACTTATATGGTGTCACTAATAATTGTAGTTCTTCCTTTGATTCCAAGTAAAAATCCATAATTATTTACTTATTAATTCTATGTATGATCATACCTCAACAATTCATTCATCTCACAATGATGTGGAAACCTATATATTACACCCTTTTCTATCTATAGATCCTTGTTTGTTTCTACACCCTATTTTGTATCTTATTGTCTTTACTTGAGAAGGGAAATAAGCATTTTCTATTCTTGTTTGTCCTTTGATTATTTGGTGCACTCTTCTATCTAGCTTTGTGAACCTTTTTTATATATTGATGTTCATTATTCTCAATAATTATAGCCAAGTATAGTCAAGTATAGCCATGTATAACCAAGTATAATCAAGAATAATATTCAATCCATATATTTTAAAGCATAAATTTTTTAATGCAAAACATACTTATCCATATATAGCTTCAATTATTCAAAATTTACATATTATTACTTGTTATTTGAATACTGTTAGGAACCGAGAAGGACAACTGAGAGGGGGGAGGGGGGTGAATCAGTTGTGAACCAGTTGTATATAAATTATAAGCCAAAAAAAATTATTCCAACTTAAAGCTCAATGTCGATAAAATAAACTTTAATGCTGGTAAAATAGATTAACTGTTATAGCAGTACCAATATAACTTAATGCATGAAACAGAAAGGAAAACACCATCTATAACACATGACATAAAGATTTTGACATGGAAACCCTGTAAGGGGAAAAACCATGGTGGGAAACCTTACCCACAATCAGATGATACTACTGCAGATAGTAAGTGTATACAAATGGGGTCTGCACATGCAGAAAGGCCAACCGCCTAGAGCTCACTGCTTAATCACAAAATAGGAGTCACACTGACTACAATTGGATGATTAAATCCAATAACAATGTACTACTTCAATATAGCATCTGCAATGCTGGATTCAGTACCAATTTAAGCTCTGACTATGAGTACCAAACACCTTCATAACCTTTCCTTCAACCTTCAGATAATATCTGTGTGATTCGCACAAGGATCTTCTTAGTTTTGCTCTACAATGATCTTCAATATTCGCACACACTCATAATATGATCTTCAATAAGATCTTACAATTATTTATACAAAACCTAAGACCTTAATGTGAGGTCAACTCACTAAAGATATTACAATTAAATCAATTACAAATAAGTCTTGATGTGATACAATATGTCGGCTCAATACATTTACACATTATCCAATCAATAAACCATTTCCAAAATGTGTTGTTCTGATCTGGAATATGATATCATGTACTGGTCCATAACCTAGACTTATTTGTTGGTAAAGGCAAATATGTGAACTCGATTAGACCAATAAGAAAAACACTAAATCCAAACATCCAATCCATGTCTTCGACATAACCAAATGATCTCCAGATGATAACAAGTCATCATCACCGCCAATGAACCATATAACTTGTCGGTGAAGCATATATTGATGACTGTGCATAAGCCACTATCCATGTCGGGACCACAATACGTTGGTTCAACAATAAACCAATATAACCATAGTGCCAATCAACAATGTAGACCTCCAAAAAGATAAGTGTTGACATCAATGACAAAACCAATGCAACACATGACGAAGTCATCCATAATACCAACAATCTCCCCCTTTGGCATTGATGGCAACACTAGATGGAAAACATCTAAGTGACAAAATAGAAAGCCAAAAACCAACGATCTCCAAAAATAGATCAATACAAAGTTTTGTGCCAAAACATAAACCATATAACCAAAAATAAATCTCTCCCCAAAGTACAATGTTTTTCCATAGATATCTCTCCCCCTTTGACATCAAATGCCAAAGCAGTTAAGAATCAAAACATAACATACAACTAACTACTCCCCCTGAGCAGTAGCTCTCCTTCATCAAAACTGGAAAAAGATTTTTCTGTTAGTCCTTGTCGGTTTGATGCCAATCTTCATCATTCAAGTCTCTACCAGTGGGGAAATTACCCCAAGCTGCTCTCTAAGATATTCAAATGTTTCCTTAGGAAAAGGCTTTGTAAAGATATTTGCAATTTGCTCTTTAGTATTCACATAAACCAATCTCACTTCATTTGCTTCAACATTCTCTTTCAGAAAATTATACTTAATAGAAACATGCTTTGTTTTAGAGTGAAATACCGGATTCTTTGATATATCAATTGTTGTTGAATTATCACAATAAATAATTATCGGTTCTTTGCATTTTACCTTTATATCCTTCAACATTTGCTTGATCCATAATACCTGAGTACAATTAGTTGTTGTTGCAACATATTCTAATTCTGCTGTAGATAATGATGTACAAGTCTGTTTCTTGCTGATCCATGAAATTAATCTTCTGCCAAGAAAGAATGCACCACCAGTGGTACTCTTTATGTCATCTACATCTCCTGCCCAATTAGCATCTGTATATGCACATAACTCAAAATTGTCATTCTTAGGATACCATTGTAGACATATAAAAATGACCATATTCCTAAATGAATATTTTATGTTCATTTCTCTATTTAATTAAATCTAATTTAATTAAATAATCCACATTCCTCTATTTAATTAAGTAAATTACTCAATTAAATTCACTATACCATTTAATAGGATAAATTCATTTTATTCAATTAAAGTCCCTATCCACTTTTTAATTAAATTCAAATTTAATTAAAATAGTTATCCTAAATTAAATAAATCTAATTTATTTAATTGCAACCAAATTGAATTAAATTCAATTAAAACCTATTTTCCCTCACCCACTTGCAAAATCCTACACCTCCCACTTGCATCCTAACCCTCTTCTAACCTCTTCTAGATTCTTCTAATCCTAATTAATTAACCCAAACCCATCCATTATCCCTTTTCCCTAAATTTGAGGAGGTCACTTCTCAAATTTGGAGCAAAGTCTTCAAAATGCATTAAAGCCTTTATCTAACTTGTTGAATGCCCCCAAATTTGGAAGGACTCTTACAAAGTTATCCCCAAAGTCTTCATAACCATTAATTGTTAACTCAAACCCTCTTACATGGTTAAATAATTTCCATAAACACAACCTCCATCTATTGCTTTGACCATGGTTATCCTTAAACTTTTGCACAAGAGTTTATCCTTTGGGTAAAAGCTTTATCCAATGGATAACCTTAACCTAACCTTAACCCTTAAACCCTAGGGTAACCATGAGGTCTTCTCAAGCATTTAATGCTTCTTACACCTCCTCTCAACCAACCTTATGTTGACATTTGTCACCATTTCATTGGTGCCAATTGCAAACATGGATTCCCAACTTTCAAACTTAGCCCTTGATTAAATCTTTCAATCCTGGCCATCCATTGCCCTGTTTTTTTCTATAAATAGAGCTCTCATTCCTCCATTTTTCAATATATCCAAGTCTTTAGTATCACACTTATACTCAAATCCATTTAAGCTTTCATATTTTATATGCTCATCATTTGGCTTCTCTTTTAAAATCAAGAATTAATCTAAATATGCTAATTTAGAGTATGTTCCTTATCATATAGCTTAAATCATGAACTAATATAGCATGCTAGGATAGTTTTGTTTACTAACCTCATCATCTTATAGCTAGTTTATTGCATTTGTAGCATCATGCATAGCTTAGGATGCATCCCATATTAAAATCAACAAAAGCATCCCTCATTCTTGCATTTGCCATCCCTAAACCATTTTGCTCAGTGATCTGAGAGCAAAAACATTGGTTTGAGGGACCGTGCAAGATAGAGAACCATGGAACCATCCTTGGGAAGCTGAGCCATGCTTCATGACTCTGTAGCTTGCACCAAGAAGTCTTGTGGGTGTGTGAGCAAGGCTCCATAGAGGTCCGTTTTTCACATTTTGAGTTCTATCAGCCCGCTTTTCCCGCATACATTTATGGCGCCCACCATGGGGCATTACCCCATATATCAAATCAGTTTTGAAATATAACCACTTTTGCAGGTCCGCGAAAAATGAGAATCAGCGTGTGGGAATCATTCCCTAGCGCATCCAGTTCACTGTTCAACGTGTTGGGTCCATCATCTAGCGTGTAAAGTCTGTTTATTAGCGCATACGAATATTAAACTTTTCCTGTAGGTCTCGACGCGGGAGAAAAATAGAACAACCCTTTCAGAACATAGAGTAGCGCATCCCGAAAATAGTGTAGCGCGTCACCAACTTCTTTTAGCGCATCCCAAATATTTTGTAGCATGTACAGTTTGTTCTGTAGCGCATCGAAAACAGACAGAAATCAAGATTTTAAAATCTGTAACTAGGAGTAAAAAAGTAGACTTGTTGAAGTCCACCAGCCATCTAACATTTTCCACTTGTTTTCTTGTAGGATTCTAACAAATTTGTTGCAGATGGGAGCTTAAATTTTAAAAATATTAAGATAGCTAGGATTTTTACTAACTTAGTTAAGTTAGTTTAAAATTGTAAACTTCTTCTATTCTTAAAAATTGAACTCACTTGTTTCCTTTGGGCTATAAAAAGAACCACAAAACAAAACATTTCTTGCTTTCATAGGAGAAAACCTATTTTTGGGCTTTAAAAAGAACCATACAAACCTTCCTTTTTTGCAAAAGTAGCTATAAAAATAACCTCACCATCCTTTGGTGTATAAAAGGATTCATTTTCAATTTTTTTTGCAAAGGAAAGAACCTCACCTAAAAATTTTGTTGCAATCAAAGAGGGAAGTCATTCCCCTTTTGTTTATCGATTTTTCTTTTGTTGACCAAATCGAACCTTTTGCTTCGTTGACTCAATTATTTCCTTAGATTAAATAATCACTGATTTGGGGAAATAAAATTAACACCACACTTTTTTGGAGCAACATCTCCCAATAGAGGTTAGCAAATCATTTATCTTGAAAGGCTAAAAAGAAAAATTGTTTGCCTTGTCTCGAAAGTGGAAGGAATATGCTCTCCCCTTAACTAGGTGATCAAAAATCCAGACCACTCTTAAAAGCTTTCTTTACTTCAAGCAATAAATCCTTTAGTAGGCATGCCTTCCTGAGGAGTTGGAATCAACTCTTAAAGCCATTTATGGCTGGTGTGAAGGGAACGACCTAAGTGGGAAACGACTTTGATGCCAAGTGTACCAACCCACTATAATCAAAAGTGGAGAGTGACGAAAGTCCTTTTCAACAGTTGCGAGCAGCAATTAGCCTTCCCCCAGTATCCTTAAGATATGTAAAGCCTTTGTTCTAAAGGTTGGGAAGCCTCCTGAGGGAGTTTATCACTGACGACCGAACAAGAAGCCTGATTACAAACCATAGAAATAGAAACTTTGAATCGAGTCAGTAACCAGACATTTATAACATCATAGTGCAAGGGTGGGGAAGAGTTCGCCCCCAAGATCACTCACCATATATCTCCCAAGATAACTACTCAATTGTGAAGCAATTCACTTTGAGTTAATTTCTAGCAAAAGGCAAAAAAAACGGGCACCCTCTAGGGGGTGACACGGCTATTTGAGTTGATGGAGTATCGAGACTAGTGGGCTATGATGTTATTTATGACCTTTGAATAAAGAGTCTTTTTGAAGTGTATTATTCGTATCCAAACCTGTTAAAACATTGGGGATTTGAACACATCCTCGCAGAACATACACTTTTTGTTAGATTAGGCAAAAATGGTTGTCTTCTTTGTGCTGTACTTGCATTTACTACTTTAGAAAATCATTCATCAAGGCTGAAAAACTCACAATCAAATCCAAAAATTCCAAAGAAACCAACCAAAGGAAAAATCAGGGCAAATTAGCGCATGGGAACAACTCCTTAGCACGTAGGGTATTTCTGTTAGCGCATCCAAGCATCAAGTTAGTGCGTCTGGTCAAAACAGTAGCGTTTTATCCAAATTCCAAAACAGTGTTAAACAAATAGTGCATCGAGAAAATAGCCTAGCACGTTGAAGCATTAGCTTAGCGCGTGGGAGCCAAACTTTAGCGCATAGGGTGTAATAGTTAGCGCGTCACAAGCCCATACTAGCGCATAGCTTTTCAAAACAGACAGAAAACAAAATTTTAATAGTCAAAACTTTAGTGCGTGGCTGGGGGCAGCCTAGCGCGTGTGGTCGTTCTTTTAGTGCGTGAAGTAAATTTGCTAGCGCATCTTGTCTCTATTTTAGCGTGTGACCAAAAACAAAAAGATAGGGGGCAAAACAGTGAGGAATTTTGAAAATTTAGAAAACTTCTTCAGAAGCCTCTTTTCATCAGCATCATTTTTCATCAAAGCAGAGTAGCGAAAACAAAGCTTTAAAAGCTATTTCTTGAGCAAAGTTTGTGTCAAAACAAACATTGTAAAAATCCAAAACTGATCGCATGATAAAACATATATATCCTATCAAAATCCGGAAACCTCATCACAAGTATCAAAAGAATCCTTTACCATCTCACGGATTTCATCTCAAAAACACTTGTTTAAAAACCTCAAGTTGTCAAATCAAGTTTCCATATCAGGAGACTTTATCCATATCATTTGACACACTTTGTCGTGAAGGGGCATCTAAACCTTCACTTTAATAGAGTAAAACTTGAATTTTCAAAACAAGATCAACTAAATCCAAAACAAATCGAAGGAAACCATCGATCACTTATGCATGACTAATCCCCATATTCTGAGAAGAAAGAATCTTTATCGTAACATCACGTTGAAGAAACAACAACCTAGTTTTTCCAAATTTATCAAGAGAAACAAGTTTTTATACATCAATCGTCAACTCTTCAAATCTAATCGAGTATTCCTTTATCACGTCAAACATTATATCCAAAACAAATCCAACGAATTTGACAAAGAGCCTTTAAAGACTAGGGCATATTGTCAAAAATCCACTTTTAATCAAATCATAAACCGTGGAGGAAGGATCAATCCGGCATTCTTGCCCAACAAGTGTATCACTTATAACACACCCCGACCTGAACCACCAACCCTCGAGCAACATATTGAAGAGGATTTTGTCCCCTTCATCACTGAAAGTTTCTACTAAAATGCTTGTTACTCGCTCTCAACAAAACCAACAAAGCGAGGCACAAGCAGAGTCCAGTATGAATCGACGGTTGTCAAATCCTTTTGAAGGTCCACACCTAGAGGATACTGAAATTTCTGAAGAGCTTCTTCAGGAATGTTAGGAAAGCGCTTCATTCCAAAAGCTTGTAGAAAGGCTCATGGAAAATGACAAAGAAAAATATTTGCTCATGCTCACAAGTAAAGGAGTAAAACTCCCTGAAAACCTTGACGCATATGTGTTTAGAACGCGACCTCAACATTATGAATATCAAGAACGACAACAGCAAAGGGAAGCACGTGACCCTGAACAAGATATCCCTGATCAAAACATACGAGAACAACATACTCGAAGACAAAACAGCCTGGATCAAAACATACTGGAGCAACATACACCAAGACAATACATTCCCGAGCAAAACATATCGTTCCATACACCGTTTCAACCCAGGATCAATACAAGGGAAGAACCTTTCCTTCAGCAAAACAATGCACCTTTGGTTTCCCTTACTCAGCAAATGCAAATGTTACAAAAACAAATGCAAGACATGCAACAAGGGACAACAGTGAGGTACTCATTAAATGAAATTTGTCCTTATCCTTTTGACAAAAGATTGCACATGATCCCTTTTCCTCCAAACTCAGACATGCCTAAATTTGACAAGTACGATGGAAAAGGTGATCCCCATGATCATGTCAAAGAATTTTGTACCATGAGTCTTCAGTTTGCTCATGATGAGACCTATCTGATGAGGTTATTCCCAAGAAGCTTGGGAGGGCAAACAATGGAATGGTTATCCAAAATTACACCGCCTGTCAGATCGTTTGATGAATTGGTTAACAAGTTCATAACAAAATACTCCTATAACATTCAACATGCTATAACCATGCTAGATGTCTGCAACACCAAACAAAAGAATAACGAAACATTCATGATATTCCTTCAACACTAGCGACGTATGGTATCACGATATCCTTGAGATATTCTTGAAAAGGAGAAAATGGAAATCTTCATCGACAACTTGAATGGTGAGATGAGTTACAGGCTCAAACTCCAATGCATACCATCTTTCACTAAATTGATTGAAAATGGCATTCAAGTAGAGGAAGCATGTGTCAAAAAGGGAACGCTCAAATTATTCAAAGAAGGAAAAATTTCATCAAACTACAATAACCAAAACAACAACAACTTGGACAAATCTCGATTCTGGATTCGAAACAAAAACAAAGGCAACAATGAATCGCATGATCCAAAATCTAAGCAACCAGTGCTCGCATTATCCAGAAATCCTCAGGCTACAAAAAATCCTAAAGGTGCTAATCCAAACACTAACACATATGCACCAAACACCAATCAAGGTCAACCCAACGCAAACAACACCAACGATACTCAAAACAAAACCACGAATCAAGGACCTAATAACAATTCGCGCAACAACACTAACAATTTCCAAAAGCGTGTCTTCACACCATTGGGGCAATCACTAGAATCAACATTCAGAGAGCTTCTGGCAAACAAGATTCTCTCTTTACCTGCAATCAGCAACTATGAACCCCAAATCAAACCACCTTGGTGGAATGATTCACACTATTATGATTTTCATCGTAACAAGGGTCATCGGACGAACGATTGCATGAGATTGAAAAACATTGTTCAAGACATGATTGATCGAGGTGACTTAACGGTAAATGGTCTCAAAAAAAATGGTGACCACTGAGCCTTTAAAAATCCTCTTCCAAATTACAATAAAGATGGAGCTTCAACCTCGAACGATACACTTGGAGCTCATATCAACCACATCTACAATAACACCATCAATCACATATCAGCTGAAGATCATCAAGTAAACGTCATCACCATCCGAGACTAGCATGATCATGAATCTGTCAATGTAACAACCCAAACTCAAAAAATGTGTCTTGAAAGGACATACAGCACCAACAACCACTACACCAAATATCCAATATGATTTGGTCAGCCAACTACGCAAAACTCTGGCTCAGATATCTATACTAGAATTGCTGAAATTGTCACCCAAACACAAAAGCATATTGGAACAAGCACTCTTGGAAACAAATGTACCTCAAGATCTGGATGCAGACAAATTTCAAGCCATGGTCGCCCATATGATAGGGCCTCATAATCTCACCTTCTCAGAGCATGATAATACTTCCTTGAGTCATCCGCATAACACTCCTCTCCATATTGAAGTTATCATTTATAAACATCGAGTAAAAAGAGTCTTAATAGATGGAGGGGCTGGACTTAATATATGTACTTTAAATCTTATCTGTGCATTAGGCTTCTCGAAGGAGTCTATTGATCCCCGTAAAAAGATTACCATAAAGGCCTATGATGATGAGGAAAGGTCATCTAAAGGAACCGTGATGTTACCCATTCAAGTTGGACTAGTGCAAAAAGATACCATGTGTCAGGTCTTAGATATAGACCTCACCTACAATATTTTGTTAGGTCGACCCTGGATACATGAAATGCAAGCAGTGCCTTCTACATATCACCAGTGTGTCAAATTTCCTTATAACGGACAAGAGGTCTCTATATCTGCTGATCACAATCCATTTCAACATTGTAATGCAATGGGGGCAGTCCGGGATAGTTTGGTTCCTCATAATAGGGAAAAGCAGCGATCCTCAACATCAGATCTACAAAAGGGAAGGCCTGAATCATTATCTGGAGATTTCAAACAGAAAATGCAAATCAAAGACCAAGGTATGGGAGAATACTCTTTGGAACCCATGTGTTTGGCCAAGTTACCGACATCACCCAGATCTCATGGATTGCCCACTCCGTCGACACATTAGGTAACTCAACCCATCACCAAATTTGATGGTACTTTCATCCAACTAGGTACCCTAGCACATGAATCAGAAGAGAAAGACATTCTTAGCTGGTTATACAAAGATGAGGGAGAAGATAACAGAGCAGCTTCTCTGGACATAGTTCTACCGACACACCTATATGGAAAGGGCTACTTAATCATGCAGCAAATGGGATATGATGGTAAAGGACCAATTGGAAAATGCAAAGAAGGAGTCACTGAACCCATAGATCTTCCTTCACAGCCCAGTAGAGACAAAATAGGATTGGGTTGTAAACTCACTTTCCTATTAAGAAAGACACCACACATAACTCCAAAACCTCAATGGAAAGCAAAGAAGAAGTACAAAGAAGAATCCTGGCAGGAAGCACTATTTGAGTCAGCAGAAACAATCCGCAAGGCACGTGAACGTCAAGAGTAGAAGCTACATCAGGAAAAGCTTCTAAGCCACAAGAAGGCCATATATGTAGCAGTAGCTCATACTCAAACACCAATATCTCAAGAATTGATAATATCATCTCCTGATACCATTATTCCTCCCCCAGGAGGCACAGTCTATGAACAGATACAGAAAGTAGAAGCAGGATCTAACACCGAATCAACAAAAACTATCAAACTGGTATCCATCATCAAAGATTTGTTCTCACCCTACAACATACCTATTCACAGCACTGATAGAATCTAGGATGATGCCCCAAAAACTGATTCCAATGAATATGAATGGGGTACCTACTCAAATGATACTGCAGATATCACTAACAATACTGGTACCATATCCCTTTCTTAGGAAGAACGTAACGCAAACAATAGACCTCTGGAATTTGGACCACAGAATATCTATGACGCCAAGGAAAGCGAACGGAAACATTATGAACAAGTCTATACGGAAGATAATACCATTGAAGACCTCGATGAAATCCTTGGCTTCTTTACCAAAACCAATCACGATGAAACCTCTGTCTTGACACTTACAGTAGCAAAACTTGATGCACCGAATGATTCCTTGCCGCTTGTCTTTCCCGACTTCATTGACTGGGATGAACCCGAAATACATGATATACCCATTTTCCCAAAAGATGAATCTATCATCCATTACCTATGTACCGTTAACCCGAAAATAGGCTCTACCAGCGAACAAAGTAATGTTGTCTGCAAACTAGGTAGTGCCACGTCTCTCAGTCACAAAAATGAACCAAATAAAAGATCTGATGCTAAAAACCAGTCAATGGCATCTCTAGATCACAAAAAAGTAAAAATAAAGGACGCATCCGAGGGTGAAAACCTTTTTAAGGCACCTAAAGATGGGATACTTGACACTCTTCCAGAACACTATCATGAGCAATCACCCATATTGATTGAGCCCACTCAATCAATCAACATTGGTACCACAAAAGCAGTCAAAACCATACACCTTGCAGAATCTCTGACAGAGGAGGAAAGATCGGCATTTATCATCTTTTTTAAAGAAAAGCAAATTAACTTTGCTTGGTCATATGCCGATATGCCCGAAGTTGATCCACACTTAATCATGCATCACTTATCCATCTCTCCAGGAGTGAAGCCAGTCAAACAAAAGCTACGAAAGATGAATCCACTGGTGGCACTCATGGTCAAGGCTGAACTAAAGAAATTATTAGATGTTGGATTCATCCAACCCATCGACTATGTAGAATGGATATCCAACATAGTGCCAGTATCAAAACCAGACGGCAGTATCAGAATCTGCACTGATTTCAGAGATGTCAACAAAGCCTGTCCAAAAGACGACTTTCCTTTACCCAACATCGACATAATTGTAGACCTCATAGCGAGCCATGCAATTCTCTCACTAATGGACAATTTCTCAGGCTATAATCAAATCAAAATAGCCCCAGAAGATCAAGATAAAACAACGTTCACCTGTCCTTGGGGAACGTACTATTGGAATGTTATGCCTTTTGGCTTAAAGAATGCGGGGGCTACTTATCAAAGAGCAATGACAACAATCTTTCATGACAGGATGCACACATTCATGGAAGACTACATGGACGATCTGCTAGCTAAATCATTCACCAGAACAGAACATCTCGGCATCCTAACAAAAATCTTTGATCGATTGGAGAAATTCCAAGTTTGGCTCAACCCTAAGAAGTGTGTCTTCGGGGTTACATCAGGAAATTTATCGGGCTACATTGTCTCAGTTAAAGGTATTGAAGTGGATCTAGCAAAGGTACAAGCCATTATGGAAATGCCACCACCAAAGAATATCAGTCAGCTCAGATCTCTACAAGGATGACTTCAATCAATCAGGCGATTCATCGCTCAACTAGCTAATAAAAGTCTACCATTCAATCATTTGCTCCATAAGAATGTACCTTTCAGATGGGAGACCAAGTGTGCAGAATCTTTTTATCAAATCAAACAATATCTGATGAACCCACCAGTCGCAGGAAAGCCCCTTATTCTATACATTTCAACAACAAAAATATCACTGGGGGCACTATTAGCACAAGAAGATCAACAAGGAAAAGAACGAGCCATCTACTACATCAGCAGGACATTGAATGGCTATGAACTCAACTACACATTCATTGAGAAGGCTTGTCTAACAGTAGTCTTCACCTCTCAAATATGCTAGCACACACAATTAAGCTAGTAGCAAAAATTGATCCTCTCAAATATCTACTCAGCAAGGCAGCTCTTACTGGCCGATTGGCTAAATGGGTCATGATTCTCAGTGAATTTGACATCCAATACATAGAACAAAGAGCCATCAAAGGACAAGCAATTGTAGATCAACTAGCTGAAGCACCGCTACCAGGAAAACAAACTATGGAGATTGAATTTCCGGACAGGGACGTTCTTGCTATTTCTACCACACAATGGACTCTATACTTTGATGGCACTCAACATGGTTCAGGTGCTGGCATTCTATTCATCACTCCTGAAGGACACACTATACCAAGATCATATAGGCTTATGTTCCCATGCACAAATAATGTGGCTGAATATGAGGCATTGGTTATAGGCATCAAAATGGCAGTAGAATGGAAAATCACAGAGATAATGGTCTATGGAGATTCACAACTAGTCATCAATCAAAGCAACAATGACTATCAGACAAAGGATGACAAGCTACTACCCTACAAACAAATGGTGGATGACTTCAAACAGTATTTTGTACACATCACCTTCAAGCAGATACCAAGGTTGAACAACAAAGCAGTCGATGCCATGGCTACTATCGCTTCATTACTACAAATTCCAGAGCAACAGAGTCGTTATGAGTTCCTGGTAGAGCAACTGTTCTCCCCAGCCTATGACCACTCTGAATCCCATGTTGTCTATGCCTTAACCAGTTCGGATTCACCTTTATATGGACCGATATATGATTATTTAAAGAATAACATCCTACCCATTGACTTATCTCAGAACCAAAAATGTAATTTTATCCGACAAGCCGCCCGCTATAACCTTATTGCTGATACTTTGTATCGTCGAGGTCTAGATGGTACTCTTCTTCGTTACCTTGATCGTAATGATTCTGATTCCGCTTTACACGAGCTTCATGAAGGTATTTGTGGAACACATTCAAGTGGGACTACTCTTGTCAAAAAGCTTCTAAGGATGGGATACTACTGGCCTACAATGGAGAAAGATTCTTACCACTTCGCCAAGAAGTGTCCTAAATGCTAGATCCATGGCAATCTGATACATGCACCAGCATAGGAACTGTAGCTATTTACAACATCCTGGCCCTTTTGTCAGTGGGGACTAGACTTGGTTGGCAAAATTCATCCTTTATCTTCAAATGGACACAAGTTCATTATAACTGCAACATAATACTTTACCAAGTGGATAGAAGCAGTAACAATGACCACAGTAACTGGAAAGCAAATTGTGTCTTTTATCCTAAACTATCTGATCTATAGATATGGTATTCCAAGTTCCATCATCACCGATAATGGACGACCATTCAAAAACCAAGATGTCTGAGAACTATGTGAACAATTAAAAATACAACATCGGTTCGCTACACCATACTACCCCCAGGGGAATGGTCAAGCAAAAGCATCCAACAAAACAATACTAAAAATTCTCAAGAAAATAGTAAATGATGCAGGCAAAGATTGGCATATATAACTCAATCCAGCACTTTGGGCATACAGAACCAGCATCTGTACACCTACAGGAGCAACACCTTTCTCATTGGTCTATGGATCAGAAGCTATTTTACTGCTGGAGGTAGAAATTTCATCTCTCAGAGTCTCTCTAAAAGGCTTAATCCCAGATGAAGAGTATCGGGTCAACTGACTGCAAGAACTAGAACTATTAGATGAAAGACGTCAGCATGCTTACACTCATCTCAAAGCATATCAACAATGCATGTGCAGAAGCTACAATCACAAGGTCATCCCTCGCAACTTCAAGGTTGGTGACCTAGTCCTGAAAGAAAATCCAAGAAATCAACAAGATAGAGAAAAGAAAGGGAAGTTTGAACCTAACTGGTTGGGTCCCTATGTCATCATATCAGTCTATGGATCAAGTGCCTATCAGCTCACAACCTCAGAAGGAGATGTGCTCGAAGAACCAACTAACAACATTCATCTGAAGAAATACTACACTTGAGTAGTCTAATGCACGGAAAAGGCAAAAACAAGCAAAAAAAAAAATTTAAAAAATCAAGAAAAAGAAAATAAAAAGGTACAATAAAAGCAACTGGTGAAAACCTAGTAACAGGCGCTATTGTGAAAGAACAGCTCCTCCATCTACATCTATAAACTTGCAGTAAGGTACTATCGGCCATCGCCCGACACTTAGCAAATATCCATTCAGGACATACTTAGCGTAGTCACTATCCTGGTCTATCCATATATCCTCTTACCACATTCCACCATGGCTTGGGAATCACTGAATGTATTCACATCAAGAGACACACTCAGCTAGGGGCAATAAATTGTCAAAACTTGCAACACGTTCAAGATATCAAAACTATTTACAAAACTCAGAAACATCACATCCAACGACCAAAACTACACTTCATCGCAAAACAAAACAAAGAATCACAGAAATACCAAAGATGGATGATTTTCTGAAGTACTAAATGTTGCATTATCACATAAAGTCTTGACTATTTTTGCATTTTGAACTTTTTAAACTATTGGATTCTCTACATTTTTTCCCTAAAAAGCTTCAAAGCTAGAGATCATGGGGAAATTCCAATATTTTCTTAGTCTTCTATCTGGGAGGCGATCATTTGTACTGTGTAAATACTTGTCTCAAGACGCGATACATCGAGTATCACTGAAGACATGATACCACTTTACGCATGCAAATGGTTTAATCTTGTATGTTTATACGCAATCCGCACTCTGGTCGTCCTGGTTCAATTATACCTTGACGCTTGTGCTATCTTGCAAAATCAAACATCATGTAAATTTTTCTTAGGTCATTATGGTTCAATTATACCATTATGCTTGTATAAATTTTCAACATATCCCAAACAAATCAATGCTCAATGATGATACTTATCTCGAAAGAAAATAACATATGGTTATGTTAGGATGACAAATGCAGAATGAGGATGCTCCAAAAACATAGTTGCATATCATTTTAACATAGTTGCATATCATTTTAAAGTAGTTGCATATCATTTTGCACATCATTATCATTATCATACATCTCATTTTCAAGATACATCTCACATCATTATCATTATCATACATCTCATTTTCAAGATACATCTCACAACATATCAAAACATACATCATACATTTACATCATGCATCATATCATCTATCTAAGCATTGCATCATCATAAAGTAAAGAAAGAACACATAGAAAATGCATCCATATAACACATCACATAATCAAAGAAAATGGCGCCATCTATATATCTCAAAAATGATCCAAATGTACAAAATCTATCATGTCTGTGCCCAGTACAAGCAAAACAATGATCTAAAAATACAATAGAGACATCGTCTCTCAGGTATGACTATCTCCTGAGGGGGATGGTCTCGCAGTTGATGTCCCAGCTCCTGGATCTCCAAGAGGATCCTATCTCGAAGGCCCTGTCACGCCTCTACTCTCTGACTATGTCCCAATCTCTCGAGATCGACTCGATCTCGCCTGCATGAAGCTCTATACTCTGCGCTCCCTGGGCATGGCATCCTCGTAATGGCATCTATAATACTCTGCCTCCCTCACTCTCGAGGACAACTCCCTCATGATATCCCTCATCGAGCCCCCTGCTGTCGCTCTCTGAATACTAGCTGCCAGCTCCTCTGACCGACCACGCCACTGTATCTCCATGTCTCGCTCTAGCATCAGCTGAGTGATCTGACACTGCTGCACCAATACCTGTGCCTGTAGCTGCTGAACTGTCAACTGCAGGGTCCTGATCTGTGCATCCTCCACATGCGTAGGGACTCGAACCCGTAGGGGCACCTGTGAAGGGGTACCCCCTATCCCTCTGCCTGTCCTAGGTGCTGGTGGAGGTAACTCATCAGTCCTCCTCCTCTATGTTGGCTACCTCCACTCATCTGTCCCTCCCACCACTGCCATCACCTCTCCCACTCTCCCCTCCTCCCCTGCTCCAATAGCCAGCCCTCCCCTCCCCCTGTCCATCACAGCTCGCCGAACTGCTCTCTCCACTCGACCTTCCTCATCCCTACCCCTGTCTCCTCTCCTCCCCCGATATCCTCTCCTCCGTTGTCCGCCTCCACCTCCATCATCCCCATCATCGCCATCTCCCCCAACATCCTCCTCATCATCGTCAAAGGTTGGTCGCATCTCCTCAGGATCTGATATCCTGGCAACAGCACGCGCTATGAACAAACCCGCGAACTCATGGGTCATCCCTGCGTCAAGTACCTCGGGAGCATAGTCCCATATCTGAGTTGCTAAGCTCGAGAACTCCTCTACGGCTGCCTCGCTGTCAATAGTGGGACCCCAATCAGGTTCATCATGTCTACGTCGTGCATACAAATAGGTCCCCTGTGGTATACCCTCCTGCCGCCCATACTACCTCAACACCCTGCCCACCTGAAATCTCTCTATCACAAAGGGCGTCTGCCCTATCAGAAACTGACTTATAAACACAAATGGCATCTCCAGCCCATCCTCTGCCCAGACCTTGCAATCTATATACGGTCGCCAGACGACCGTATCTATGTCATCCAGGACCCTCCTCCAATGCTCTAGTTTGCCCAGCTTACGCTGGACAACTAAATTCTTGTAACCATAAGCATACGCCCGCCTAGCAGGCCTGTCTCTGTCTACCAGTGGTCTCACTGCTGGAATGTGCTCCCAGCACCATACCTGTAAAAGTGTCACACCAGCCGACAAACTGTCGTAACCCAAATACACCACCTCATGCAGGTCCCTGTACAGGTGGGCCAACATGGCTGATCCCCAAGCAAACTTGCGACCCTGGGTCACCATCTCTTCCAGAACCAATCCCCAACCCACAGAGAATCCCTTTGACCTGGGATCAGGACAAAGAAATCCACCGATAAACACTGCTAGCACTAACGGGAGGGGGCCATAATCTAAATCCAGGAACTCCTGCCACGGGATCTCATACCCGCATACCGTCTCATCATGAAAAATGCACCGCAACGCCTCAGTGCTACCCTCCTCTATCTTCTCATAATGCAATAAAGCACCTTCTACTGGAATCCGTAAGATCCTATAATAGTCCTCTAGAGTGACTGTCATCTCACCGGTAGTAAAGTGAAAGGTGTTCGTATCACTATGCCACCTCTCAGCAAGCACTGTCAGTAGACCCTGGTTCACAGTGAATCGAGGCATGTCCAACAGGGATGATAGGCCACATCTCTCTATCACATCTAGGTCAACCTGTGCCAACAGTGGTATCAGTGCCCAAGGTCTGGGAAACCGCTCCCACGACTGCAGCACTCTCAATCGCTCCTGTCAAAATGCAAAATGAGTCCAATATCAATTTCCACATCCAAACAACGATATCAAAATCAAAATCATATCAAAAGCATGAAACAATTTGCTCATCTAATCAAGTTCCACATCATATCATATCAATTTGTAATACAACTCAAGTTTTCAAAAACCATATCAAAACTTGTAAAACAACTCAAGTCTCGACATCACATAAACTTGTAAAACAAATCAAGTTTCCCACCCATATCAGCTTGTAAAACAACTCAAGTTTCCAACCCATATCAACTTGTAACACAAATCAGGCTCCACACATTGAACTTGAAACAGTGCAAAAACAAATCATGCTTCGATCAAAACAACACATTCATATCTACATCAATAACTTGAAACAAATCACAACTTAAATCAAGTTATATCAACACTCATATTGGACACATTTTCAAAAACATGATCAAAAAAACCGAGCAAGTGACAACAATCCATCCCCTAGGCAAACTGACATTTTCCTATGTAATTTTTCACCTTCAAAAATCACTAACTCTTGCAAAACCCGGCCCATGCGCTACAAGACCTTGGCTGTGTACTAAAATGCACCGATGCACTATGTTGTTTTCTCCATGCACTATTATGTCTACCCTATGCGCTAGACTATCTCTATGCGCTATTCTTTTTCTTCTATGCGCCACCCAACTTACCCTATGCGCTAAAACCGACTTATGCGCTAACCTATCCCATGCTGGCGCTACCTATTTGACCCTATGCGCTAGGTCTAACCTAGGTGCTAAATCCCCCTACCCATGCGAACCCCTGTGACCCCGATGCGCTAGGTCTAACCTATGCGCTACCCTTTTGACCTGACGTGCTACCCTATGTTCATCATGCGCTACTCTCGGACCATGCGCTAGCTTAAAATTTTTATGTGCTACCCTATTAAATTTCAGACGCTACCCTAAAGTTTATACCCTATGTGCTACCTAATTTATCCCATGCGCTAAAATACGACTTCTATGCGCTAAACCGTTAAAACCGAATTTCAAAAATAAAAAATGAACCAAAAACGATCAAATAAAAAATCAAAAAAGGGCCAAAAGCGTTGACTTACTAGTGGTCCGTATGCGGCAGGTCTCCGATACCTCCGAACGTGCTCAAAACAATGCCTAGAATAAGGAATGGGCATTTTGTCTTCTCTCCAAAAGTCTCTTTCTCCAAAGTCAACAAGCACAAATGAAACAAATCAAAGCACTTTTCCCCTTTTATAGGAGAAAAATAAAATTAGGGTTAGGGAAATGAGCACGTAATTTGCTCGCGGTCTCCCTCCTACCCTAAAACACGTCAATTATCGGGAGATGAATCAATTTCAACGTTTCACCTAGCCAAAATCTTGTGCCGCAAACGCAAATCATCAAATCAAATCAAATTTTTCAAAATATTGATTCATCTCCTGAGGGGGCATTATCACCATCATTTATCGAATCTTGGGCATCACACATCAAATCTGGGGCACGACATAAAAATCATAAACAACATCGATCAAAAAATCGCAACGACGCATCATTTTCTTTGAAATAACATGTGCACACACGTCACTTCAAAGAGGGGCAAAATGTAGACGTATAAAAATGACCATATTCCTAAATGAATATTTTATGTTCATTTCTCTATTTAATTAAATCTAATTTAATTAAATAATCCACATTCCTCTATTTAATTAAGTAAATTACTCAATTAAATTCATTATACCATTTAATAGGATAAATTCATTTTATTCAATTAAAGCCCCTATCCGCTTTTTAATTAAATTCAAATTTAATTAAAATAGTTATCCTAAATTAAATAAATCTAATTTATTTAATTGCAACCAAATTGAATTAAATTCAATTATAACCTATTTTCCCTCACCCACTTGCAAAATCCTACACCTCCCACTTGCATCCTAACCCTCTTTCTAACCTCTTCTAGATTCTTCTAATCCTAATTAATTAACCCAAACCCATCCATTATCCCTTTTCCCTAAATTTGAGGAGGTCACTTCTCAAATTTGGAGCAAAGTCTTCAAAATGCATTAAAGCCTTTATCCATTCAACAAGCTAACTTGTTGAATGCCCCCAAATTTGGAAGGACTCTTACAAAGTTATCCCCAAATTCTTCCTAACCATTAATGGTTAACTCAAACCCTCTTACATGGTTAAAGAATTTCCATAAACTCAACCTCCATCTAACCCAAGGGTCTCATCAAGCATTTATTGCTTTGACCATGGTTATCATTAAACCTTTGCACAAGAGTTTATCCTTTGGGTAAAAGCTTTATCCAATGGATAACCTTAACCTAACCTTAACCCTTAAACCCTAGGGTAACCATGAGGTCTTCTCAAGCATTTAATGCTTCTTACACCTCCTCTCAACCAACCTTATGTTGACATTTGTCACCATTTCATTGGTTCCAATTGCAAACATGGATTCCCAACTTTCAAACTTAGCCCTTGATTAAATCTTTCAATCCTGGCCATCCATTGCCCTGTTTTTACTATAAATAGAGCTCTCATTCCTCCATTTTTTAATATATCCAAGTCTTTAGTATCACACTTATACTCAAATCCATTTAAGCTTTCATATTTTATATGCTCATCATTTGGCTTCTCTTTTAAAATTAGGAATTAATCTAAATATGCTAATTTAGAGTATGTTCCTTATCATATAGCTTAAATCATGAACTAATATAGCATGCTAGGATAGTTTTGTTTACTAACCTCGTCATCTTATAGCTAGTTTATTGCATTTGTAGCATCATGCATAGCTTAGGATGCATCCCATATTAAAATCAACAAAAGCATCCCTCGTTCTTGCATTTGCCATCCCTAAACCATTTTGCTCAGTGATCTGAGAGCAAAAACATTGGTTTGAGGGACCGTGCAAGATAGAGAACCATGGAACCATCCTTGGGAAGCTGAGCCATGCTTCATGAATCCATAGCTTGCACCAAGAAGTCCTATGGGTGTGTGAGCAAGGCTCCATAGAGCTCCGTTTTTCACATTTTGAGTTCTATCGGCCCGCTTTTCCCGCATACAACCATAAACCAAGATTTGTTGTGTCTTGTAGGTACCGAAAAATCCTTTTTATTGTTGATTCATAATTTTCTTTAGGATTGCTTTGAAATCTAGAAACAATACATACTGCATTCATTATATCAGGTCTGGTTTGTGTCAAATACAACAATCCTCCAATCATAGATTTGTACCTTGTCGGACTAATAGGAGCTAAATCATCCTTCAATGTTAATTTATCAGTTGTAGTCATAGGAGTGCTTACCGGTTTGGAGTTTTCCATTCCAAATTTCTTCAAGAGTTCCTTCAAGTATTTTGTTTGACATATGAATATACCTTTATCTGTTTGAGAAATCTGCAAACCTAGAAATTTTTTTATCTCTCCAATCATAGACATTTCAAATTCTTCTTACATCTTGTTAGCAAAGTCTTTACATAACTCTTCTTCACCTCCAAAAATGATATCATCTACAAATACTTCAATAACCAAAATATCATCATTGGTAACTTTGTAATACAAATTGTTGTCAGCATTACCTTTTGTGTAACCAAACTTTAAAAGATATTTATCCAATCTAGCATACTAAGCTTTGGGAGCTTGCTTCAATCCATATAAAGCTTTCCTTAACCTGCAAACCATATCGTCATCATCTGTTAATGAAAATCCATCAGGTTGTTCAATGTAAAAATCCTCTTCAAGATCTCCATTAAAAAATGCACATTTTACATCCATCTGATAAACTTTATAGTTCTTGTGAGCTGCAAATGCAAGAAATAGTCTAACTGCCTCAATTTTGGCTACTGGTGCAAAAGTTTCATTATAATCAATTCCTTCTTTCTATGAATAACCTTTACAAACTAATCTTGCTTTGTTTTTTATTACTTCACCATCCTCATTAAGTTTATTTTTAAATACCCATTTAGTTCCAATGACATTTTTGTCTTTAGGTCGGGGAACTAATGTCCAAGAATTATTCTTTTCAATATGTTATGATTCTTCTTCCATTGATTTTATCCAATGTTTATCTTGACATGCTTCAACAATTGATGTTGGTTCAACTTGAGAAATTAAACATACCTCTTCATTTGCCAATCTTCCCCTTGTCATAACAGCTTGATTTTTGTTTCCAATTATTTGATTTTCTGAATGATTCAATTGTACATACCTAGGTTTATTCTGATTTACATTCACATGTTGTTGTTCTTTAGTCACAGCTGAGTTTTCAAATAATGTCGGTGTGACTAGTTCTTCACTCTCTATCGGTACAATCTGTGCTAGTTCATTTATAATCATTTCTACTGTCGGTTCTACAGATCTTGAATCTCCTCTAAAATGTTCATCTATCTTCACATTAGAAATCTCAATGATTTTCTGCAATCTTGTATTATAACATATATATGCCTTGCTTCTAGTTGAATAACCAAGAAATATTCCTTCATCACTTCTAGGATCAAATTTGCCAATAAACTCATCTCTCCTAATATAACATTCACTTCCAAATATTATGAAATACTTAAGAGTAGGAGTATGACCAAACCATAGTTCATAAGGGGTCTTACTAGTTTCACTTTTGATGTGAACTCTGTTGAAAGTATAGACCGCAGCATTCACTGCTTCTCTCTAGTACACATGAGGTAGATTTTCTTCCATCATCATGATTCTTGTTGCATCCAGTATGGTTTTGTTCTTCCTTTCCACAACTCCATTTTGCTGGGGTGTATGGGGTGTTGATAGTTGTCTTTTGATTCCATTCTCTTCAAAGAATGCATTAAATTCTCTAGATGTAAATTCTCCTCCTTGATCAGATCTCAAACATTTGATTTTCTTGCTGATTTCATTCTCTACCATTGCCTTGTATATCTTGAATCTTCCAAAATCTTTTGATTTCTCCCTAAGAAAAGTAACCCAACACATTCTAGAATAATCATCAATTATTAGCATAAAGTATATATCACCCTGAAGACTTCATGTTCTTGTTGGACCACATAAATCAGTATGAATTAAATCAAGAATATTATTGGATTTCCCATAAATTCTCTGAAATGTTGTTCTAACTTGCTTTCCCATTTGAAATTCCTTACATACCAGATTACGAGGTTTCACAATCGTAGGTAAATCCCTTACTACCTTAGTTGAACTGATCTTTACAATGCAATCAAAATTCACATGACAGAGTCATTTTTTCCATAACCAAATTTCATCAATGTGTGCAATCAAACATGTCTTATCACTGGTATTCAAATGAAAGATATTACCTTTAGTCTAATTACCGGTTGCAATCTCCAATCCAGTTTTGTTCAGGATTTTGCATTTTCCATTCTTGAATTGTAATTGAAATCCTTTTTCCACTAACTGACCAACACTCAAAATATTATACTTTGAACCTTCTACATAATAAACATTGTCAGTATTGTGCTTACCATCCAAAGATATAGTGCCTCTTCCTTTGATTAAACAAGCTTTGTCATCTTCAAATCTTACTAGACCTCCATGAATTTCCTGTAAAGATAAGAATTTGCTTTTATCACCAGTCATATGATGCGAGCATCCACTATCTATGATCCATTCATCCTTTTCTTCAATTTTTGCTGCTAATGCCTACTCTACCAGTTTGACAATAGGTGTCGGTTGATCTTCTTTTATTGCAACAAAAACCCATCCACTATCTGACGGATCTTCATCTGAATCATCGGTAACACCTTCATCTACATAGTAACATGACATCTCTATTTTTCTTAAATTTGTATCTCTAATATTCAGGGTTAGGCTTATATGTTCTTTTTGCTTCCTCCCTTAGTCTTGCATGTCTATCAGGACACCTAGAAGCCATATGACCAATCTTATTGCAATTAAAACATTTGAAATGTGCTTTACCTTCATACTTACTTCCTGTTGGACCTTTAGGCATCTTCCTTGCAAATAGTGCTTCAAGTTCTTCAAGTTCTTCATTTTCTCTTCTCATATCTTCAAGTTCTTTTGCATAGAGTGCTTTCCAATCATATTTGTCAGATGATGATGATGATACTGATGATGATTCTTTGAAAGCTATATCAGTTTTGACTGTAGCAATAGGACCAAACTCTTCAAGCTCAAATGCTGAAAGTTTTCCAACCAAAGTATCTCTAGAAACTGATGTATTAGGCATTGTTCTCAACTCATTAATAGCAGTCACTTTCATTTTGTAAGCTGGTGGAAATGCTCTTAAAACTTTAGAAATAATTTCATCTTCACTTAAAGATCCTCCACATCATTGTATTCCTAAAACAATTTCATTAACCCTTTCCATAAATGCAAAAATTCTTTCATCTTCTTCCATTTTTAAATTTTCATACCTGACCTAGTAACATTCCAGTTTTGCAATTTTGACAGTGGTATCTCCTTCATTCAATGCTTCCAGTTCATCCCAAATAGCTTTAGCAGTATATCCTTCTGATAATCTCATGATTTGTTGATCTGATAATGCGCTCATAAGTGCTTCTCTTGGTTTGCAATCATTCTCCAAGTCTTTAGCCAATGTCGGTGGATGAGGGATATTCAGAGTAGGATCAACATATCCATTCTTTGTAACATCCCATATATCTCTTCCAATGTAGTTCAGATGTGTTTCCATTCTGATCTTCCATATACCATAGTTAGTTCCATCAATTTTAGGACTATCCTTCCTGAAAATATTTGCTACCATAGGATCTCCTCAAGTTGTTAGGCTTCTGCAAAAAGAGGACTTGGCTCTGATATCAATTTTTAGGATCCGAGAAGGACAACTGAGAGGGGGGGGTGAATCAGTTGTGAACTAGTTGTATATAAATTATAACCCAAAACAAATTATTCCAGCTTAAAACTTAGTGTCAGTAAAACAAACTTTAATGACAGTAAAATAGATTAACTTTTATAGCAGTACCAATATAACTTAATGCATGAAACAGAAAGGAAAACAACATGCATAACACATGACACAAAGATTTTGACGTGGAAACCCTGTAACAAGAAAAACCATGGTGGGAAACCTTACCCACAATCAGATGACACTACTGCAGATAGTAAGTGTATACAAATGGGGTTTGCACATGCAGAAAGGCCAACGGGCTAGAGCTCACTGCTCAATCACAAAATAGGAGTCACACTGACTACAATTGGATGGTCAAATCCAATAACAATGTACTGCTTCAATATAGCATCTGCAATGCTGGATTCAGTACCGGTTTAAGCTCTGACTATGAGTGCCAAACACCTTCATAACCTTTCCTTCAACCTTCAGATAATATCTGCGTGATTCACACAAGGATCTTCTTATTTTTGCTCTACAATGATCTTCAATATTTGCACACACTCATAATATGATCTTCAATAAGATCTTACAATTATTTAAACAAAACCTAAGACCTTAATATGAGGTCGATTCACTAAAGATACTACAATTAAATCAATTACAAATAAGTCTTGATGTGATACAATATGTCAGCTCAATACATTTACACATTATCCAATCAATAAACCATTTCCAAAACACGTCGTGCTGATCTGGAATACGATATAATGTACGGGTCCATAACCTAGACTTATCTGTCGGTAAAGGCAAATATGTGAACTCAATTAGACCAATAAGAAAAACACTAAATCCAAACATCCAATCCATGTCTTCGATATAACCAAATGATCTCTATATGATAACAAGTCATCATCACTGTCGGTGAACCATATAACCTGCCAGTGAAGCATATACCGGTGACTGTGCATAAGCCACTATCCATGTCGGGACCACAATGTGTCGGTTCAATAATAAACCAATATAACCATAGTACCAAATTAACAATGTAGACCTCCAGAAAGATAAGTGTTGACATCAATGACAAAACCAATGCAACACATGACGAAGTCATCCATAATACCAACAAATACACTTCATTTTCTTGTGTGTACCTATCATATCTTGGCTCATTGCATATTAACAAAGTTAAACTTCATGCAAGAGTTTATAGAAATAGTATTGTTTTACTTAAGCATAAAAGGTTGAATGTAAAACATATTTATCCATAGATTCCATTAATGACTCCCATAATTGTCATCATTTTCCTTATTTCCTGCTACTTATATCAAAATTATTATATGTTTTAACTATCTCTTAAACCATATGGTATATACATGACATGTTAATATACAAATATGCTATGTGTTTTTATAATTGATATATTGTCAATATGTTGTAGATGATGATTTATGTGGATGAGTTCTTGTTTTAAGGGACTAACATACAACATGAAGAAATTACGACTCCAACCCGCAACTCAAGAGATTGTTGTTGAACCCCAGTTAAGGAAATATTCAACTTGACAATTTGTGTGGAAGTGGTCAAAGGATTGCAAGAAGAAGTATGGTTGTGTTGAGTCTCTGCTGACTTTGTTCTCCCAACAAACATGGAGAGAAATTGTAGCATTGTGGAGAATGATGAGGTTGTGCCTCATAAATTCATTTCCATTTACATGTACTTTTTCTTGGTTTTGTGTTACTATCGAATAAAAGAGTTCGTTCCAAACTAGGACTCCTATTAGATATAGTTGTTGTTACAATTTCCTTGTTGAATAAGTCATCCTCAGTAGTTAGGAGTGACACATGTTTTAGGGTTAATTTGAATAAGTAAATGCTCCACTCTCTCAAAGTGTTTTAAAAGGAGAGTTCTGTTTGAGTTATTTTTTCTTCTCCAATATACAGTTCTTCCAAATCAATTAATAGTTAATCATTTATGAATGATGCAGAGTAGATTTTATGAATATTTGAGTATCATTGTTGTTAGTATGCACATATGAATATGAATAAGCAATTTTCATTATACTTTGAGTTAGAATACCATTGCTTTATGGAGATTTCATTCCTCAAGCAAGGGCCACTTGAGGTAGTGTAACTCTCCCTTCCTTTCTTTTTGTTAGATTAGTTTCATTTATGTATGCACTAGATATATTTTTGTTATTTTATTAACTATTGTTGATTAGTTTATGAGTTTTTTTAATAAAGTCAATATCTAGAATCTTGGTTGCAACCAAGTCGACGCAGTGTTACCCACAATCACTATTGAGTAAATTTTTAAGTAACTCACAACAACTGCAATCCCCCTATTGGGAGTGCACCAAGGTCACCATCCTTAGGAGTATAATATATACATAAAATAAAAGATTAAAACCTACATCAAAATTTAACCTAAAGCCTCAGGAAATCTTGTAATGCATTCAAGGTTCTTTAAGTATACAAATAATATATTTTATCTTGGTAGTGTCTTAGATATTTTACCCCTTAATTGAGTAATTTATTGAATGATTAATCTTATATTATTTAAGTCATCATAGCCTTTTTAAGACACTCCCTAAACTTGGTACTCAAATGCTTATATATTGGGAACCTTCATTCTCCAAATTGTATACATACACCATTTTCAAATGAGATAAAGTTATAATATACATTGTTATATTTGTTTAAGTATGTTTGATGTGAACTATTTATGTGGATATTGTTATCCTCATTTTCAAGTAGGTTCAGAATTGAGTACCCCCTCAATTTTTCCCAAATTGTGGTATGAAGTCTCTAAGATAATATTCGAGGTATTTTTGATCTTTTAATTGTCACCTCAAAAATCAAGTTTGTCATATTCTATTTTTCCTTTTAGTTTCTTTGGAGGATTGGTCATTTTTGTTTTAAATTGTAATTTGGGTTTCAAAACCCAAATTATACTTTAGTTGGTGTCTCTTGCAATTCAGGTTTTAAAACCCGAATTACAATTTTTTTATTTTTTTTTTGCAAATTAAGATGCACTTCAGGTTTCAAAACCTGAAGTGCATCTCATTTATGTCACACGAACTTGCATTTATGAGTTAGGTTTTAGAGTTATTGTTGAACCCTTTTTATCAAGTTCTTTATCTTTGTGTCTTTATTTCTTTTTATTCTCATTGTTTTTTGCTCTCCCTTTCTTCACGACTTCGAATCTCTTGCCTTACTTTTGTCATGTGGGTTTGAAGCGGTATCATGTGGACATTTTTAGCGGGTATTTTTTTTATTTCATATTATTAGGGTTTTGTATAGTCTGATCATTTTCACCATTTCTTATATGTAATGGGGTTTTATACCCAAATCACATTTCTAATCACCTTTTTACACTGAGGTGTTGAACATGACTTGTATCTCGATCAACACGTTGTAGTGTTGATTAGGGAACAAGTCTCGTTCAATACCTGTTGCTTACACTAATAGCTTTTCATATTATAATCGTGTGGGGTGGGGTTCAAACCCCAACCAACATGTTTTTAGTGTTGGATGGGGTTTGAACTTCATCCCACACTAGGTTTGAACACTATCCCACACCGTTATACCGTGTTTTATCTCCAAACCCTAGCCAACAACGAAGGTCTTACCTTAACAGTGAAATACCAATATTTATAATATATGTCTGTCACGATTTGAGACCCACCCAACATGTACAAGGTGTTGGTAGGGTTTCAAACCTCGACCAACATAAGTTGAACTACCCAAATGTGTTCATTAGGTTTTAAAACCCAATGAACAATTCAAACTTCACTGTTTTTGTTCATCAAGTTTAAAACTTGATGAACACATTTTTTATATTTACAAGTTTTACCAAACTTGTGAATTGGGTTTCCAAACCCAATTTACATGTTAGATGCCTACACTTGCAAATCAGGTTTTGAAACCTGATTTGTATCTTTTGTTTATTTTTCATCCTTCACACTTGTATATTGGGTTTTAAAACTCGATTTGCAAGTTTTTAGCCATACTTAATTGTAAATGGCGTTTTAAAACCCGATTTACAATTTTTTTCATATAGTGATTTTTTCTAAGTCCAACAAGATTTTGTTAGATACTCTTACAACATTAGATATTAGAGTCATCACCAAGAAAGAGTATGAAGTGCAAACATAAAAAAAATACTTGAACATGTTCCTAGAGAGTTCAATCTCCTCAAATGTCAAGGACATCAAAGGACACTAAAATTGGACATGTCTAAATTCTTGCAACGAATAGAGAAACATCCACAAAGTTTCAATATGCTTGCACTTGTCAATAATGTATTCACTTAGTTGTATCTTTTCTTGTTGGGGCTCACGATCCCGAGTTCATCCTAGCAGCAATAGCTCGCATTGACAAAGAAACAAAGATAATCAAGGACTCAAATGGAAAGGTGGTTATTAGATTGGATGCAAAGTTAATTGACAAAATATTTAGATGTCCAGATGTAGAGGAATATGCAGATGTTTCCTTTGAGATAACTCAAGACTATTATGATAAGAACATAGAAAAATGTAAGAAGAGCATAAATACCAATTTGTTAGAGGCATCTAGAGCTACAAATACTAGATGGAATAAGTTCTTGAACATAAGTTATTTAGGGAGGAAATAAGAGATATGACAACTCTCCTAAGAAGGGTCAGAGGTGTTGGTTAACGGATTGGATTTCTCAAAATTTACAAATAAATACCCCTGTTGCCCAAAAAGAAAACCAATGATAACCAGCAGTTGGGTAAATAATTATTGTTCTTACCCTCTGCATTAAGGTACAGCTCCCTATATAATATTCAATGAATTTTGAATAATTTTCTCTTTATGTGATTCACTTTTAACCAGAAAGTAAACAAATGGCTTCAACATTCATTAGTCAACACAATATGAATGCTTAAGGATGGATAATGAAATTCATAATAAGACGTTTGATCTCAAATGGAAATTAACTCTCAGAATGATAAAAGAATGTTTGAATTCTAATTGACACTCACTCATGTCTCACAGGACAAGGGGAATCAAAATATTCAAAGCTTACAGCTAGTTTCATTTACCAAATTGATTCGCAGACTTCAAATGAAAAATCAGAGAAAAGAAATTGATACACGAACACATCATCATTCCAATAGAAATTTTATGCATTCAAAACACACAGATTTCTCAAGTTGTATCATATATTTCATTCCACTCATAGATGGGTATTTCACTGAAATTACAAGTGAAATTAGTCTGGTCCTTCAAGTTTTTCACCAAAGAAAAATTATGTCGCGCAAAAAACATCCTTACAAATATATATAGCCACCAGGCTTAATTGTCTTTTTAAATAAAATGCAAATATGAAATTCCAAAAACAACCGCCTATAACTGAAACTTAACTAAACGGCTACAAGCTGTAAATAGAGCCATAACTAAAAGAACAGAAAATGACCTAAATTGTCTTTGAAGTGTGCATGGTGCCACGTATATTTCGCCACTCCATATGAGCCGCAGAGAAATTATGAACAACTTGGTAATGCGGGAGACCTATGTGCAGGATGCATTGTTTCCAGACTTCCTTATCCATACCCACCTGCGTGACTTTAGTTTTATGCACCTCTAAATGATCCGAACAGACAACCAACATGGATTCAATGCGGGCCACTCTGGTGAAGTCATCGCGGGTAAAGGATTTTGATTCTTTAACAGAATTGATTTTCCCTTTGAAATTCTGCACCATATCTACTACCTGTTCAATGGTCTGTCTGTCTTCCTTCAGAAGTTGTAAATCGATGCACTTCAAGTCTTTCTGCATCAAGGCAATGAGTTCTTTAAATTCTTTTAGCAACTTAATGGACTCTTCATGACCTTGTTTTATGATTGAATTTCTCCATTCAATGTTTTCCTTGGCCACATGCAGTACCTTGTCATCTAAATCATTTACTACCTTTTCTGTAAGGAAGTTCATGACGCCATACTTCTGTACATCTCTCATTTGAACCAGTACTGCAGCCCATTTTTTCCTTTCCTTTTCCCATGCCGACACCTCTGTTTCCAGCTCTTGAGTCACAGTCATAGCATCCTCGTACGCCTTTACCAGATTAGCAATGTACTATGTTCCTTTCTGAATTATGAACTCAAGACACTCTTCAAAGGTTTCCGCCAGGACATGATTTCTCTGAACCTTATCCAATAAATTCTGGTTCATGGGAGATCTAGGATCAAAATTTTGAGGAACCTGTGATTGGGGCTGTGGGCTAGGATGATGAATGGCATTAATATACTCCGCCATCTACTTCACGGTCTGCTTCAACTCTCCTTTGTCTTTCTCATCTTTCCATGTTCTGGACAACATTCGTTTAGCAGAGGACTCTAAGTGTTTTGCATCAGCAGCCCTTGAAGCAATTCCTAAATCAAGCTTTTCAACAACAAAATCCTACTCCGTTGCATTTTCTGGATCTTTGTCAGAAATAGGCCTAGCCACTTTAGCTACCCAGTGCCCTGTATTCTCATCCACCTCCATCATAGCTTCTGCTTTTAGCTTTTTGGACTTAGGTGTTTTTCCGAGGCATTTGCTCACCATATCTTCCATGGGCACACTGAAAGGGACTACATTGCATTTCTTACTTATTGATGCTCCTAACCACCTTGAAACATTTGAGGATATCTTAGCTGGCGGTGTTTGACATTCGGATGAATCCATGGTCACCAAAGAAGTCACTTGATCGGGGCCTTCCCCAAACTGCTCCTTTTCTTTACCTACATCTTGAGCTGCAGGAATGTATGTTTCTGGTTCACCCATACTCACTTGTGCGTCCTTAGTATCAAGAAATATGATGGTTTCTTTTCCTCTGATGTCTGCACCTTTCCTTTTACTTCTGGAATGGGTGACTCGAACCGTTGAGGGGCCAAATAGTGGTTCTTTAAGTCTTCTGGTTTGAACCTTTTCACTTCGAGTACCAATGACACCTGCAATATCAACAACAATGTTAGAAGAAGAAATTGGTACAGCAGCATGAGATTCCTCAATTGATTTCTCGACTGAGCCGGCAGCAAATTTTATTCCAAGCCTACGCTCTCTTAACCATTTCTTCATTCTCCTTATTACATTAAAGGTTCTTGACTGAATATTTTCTTCTTATTTCATATCCCAATCAATTTCAGGAATAGGTTGCACATGAACTCTTTTATTGAACTCTGGGTCCAATACATCTTCATCTTCTGCTTCTTGTATTCCTGCAATGTTCATGGGCAATTTCAAAGTAATAATTTGCTGTACAATGAACCTCGACCATAATCTTCTCCGAACTTCAAATTCATCACAACAATCCTCCCAATAATCTTCTAATTGGGGTATATGTGTGAAGTTCACATCAACATTCAGTTGCTTCATTGCATATTCTTTGTTGTCGAACCCCTGCCGAGCAACATATGGCAGCAAATTCATCTTCTTGAGTTCCAATTCTAAGTTCAATGCATCAGAAACAGTTTGGCAACTATAATGTCCGAGTTCAATTGGGAAAATTGCTTCAGATTCACTTTTCATCCCAAATCTCTTATCCATATGAGCTAGCTGTCTGCTAACTTCTAAAAGTACATAGTTGTTGAGAGCATATCTGGGTAATTTGAAAGGTTCATCTTGAAAGCCTCCAATTCGGATATAAGTGAATCTAGGAAATTGAATGAAACAACTCCCATATGTGGTGACCAACTTTAATGCCTCAGGTGACATCCTATTATTCAAATTTCCCTACAGTTCAAAAGTTAATCTTCCCGCAACGACATCATTCCATCTCAAGAAATTTTATTTCTATCTCTGTATTTGCAAATGTGGATAGCACTGGTAGACCTTCATTCCATTAACCCAGGGTTCTTGATGTAATCCCGACCATTCTCTGATACATGCTAAAATATAGAACAAGTATGAAGTCATGTGAAAATTAGTTGTTCCAACAAAATTACTCAACCCTTCATGCAATCTCTCAGCAATTACTTGCGCCCAGTCCAGGTATTTCTCACCAGCTAATAATACCTGAATGTAAAAATACATCTAGTCCTCCCAATAGAAGGCATGTGAATTCCCCTTAAGCCTGTTCAAAAGGACCACAATATCCCTAACTTCTGTGATGAAATGTTCTCTTGTTAAGGGTTTGGGCAACCTAGAACCTCCCTCTTGTATTTTAACGAGCCAGTTCCTAGCTATGACATTCCGATAAACACTTCTCTTCTCAGAGAAAAATGCGTATGAGGTTCCTATGGACCAATCTTCATACGGTTCTTTGTGAGGAATTTCAATTGCAGCCATTACAGTTTGTCTGTCAATCTGCACTAGCATGACTCCATTATTGGCTCTAATGCACCTATTACCAGCATCATATCAGTTCATACATGCATACACTAATTATGGGCAAGGAGCAGCAATTGGGAATGCAGTGGCCTCAACAAGACCACTATGAACTATCTTTTCCATCATGGAATTAGTTGTCGGGTTCTTGGCCCTCTCTAAAAAGTTATCTAACTCATCTTGAATGAAGGCTGTATCATCTAACTCCAGAAGGGTACTAACCAGGCATGATGTTTGACCCAATTTGGGCATAATCGATCTCATTTTTGCTTTAGATTGCGTCAATCAGACAACATTCAATTCTGAAGCAAAAAATTACACTTTCCAATTTTCAGAACTAAATAGAGCAGGGGAAAATAAGCAATTGAACTCACCTGTCTTCAACATCAAACTGTGAAACCCTTGGAAGAACTGAGCTAAATTACCTTCTGCGTCTCCACTCTTTGCCAACAGCAACAATAATTACTTTACCTAACGCCCCATATTTAAAGACGGAAAAGACTGAAATGAACCAACACACGCTTCGGCCCAGCTTATTCTCCGTGTGAAACCACTTGTGATTTGATATAATTATGACATGCTTATTAATTAGAAATCAACTCCACACAGTCGACATGCCTTCTCATGATTGTTTCGATAATTACAATTTGAAAACACGAAAACCAAGGAAAATTCTATTTTGATTGCGCCGCCTTTTTTTCATGACACCATCGGGCTGAGTTGAAAACACCGCTTTGATCCTTGAACTCATTTTTATAGAAGTTCATTGGTTCAAAGTTCAATGACAACAAGTCACATTTGCGAACAAGCAGAAAGAGACAAAAGGAACGTTCAAAAGCACAGGAATGAACCTTGAACCTTGAACCATTTCAAAACAAAAGTTCAATGGTTCAAGTTCAAAGCGAACACAAGACAAGCACTGAAAAGACAGCTGCAAAACACAAGACAAAAGACCGATTGAACCTTGAACCTTGAACTGTAAAGGTTCAAAGTTTAAGTTCAATGACTATGCTAATGACAACTTGGAACTTTATGGAATGCATTTCTCTTGAACTCGAATTGTGAACTTTATTAAAGGTTCGACGAATGAGTACGAAGCTCATTTAATGAAGACTTAAGTCCTAGAAAATAATTACCCTCTTTTTTTTTATAGGCTATAAATGAAAAATAAAAAAGGGGGCAACAATTGGCTCTGGCTGGGGAACAAGACTGTGAAGGACTAGGAAGGAACTTAGGATCTCTGGTTTCGCACTAAAACAAGGATGAGGATACAAAATAGGAACGGCTTGACCTAATAAAACCGACACAACAAAACTGAGCTATGTACAGAAAAATGCGAGGGACACTCGCTTACAATTTGTAGAGCTTGAGATCCTGTCCATTATAAGACAGGGGAAGGATAGTACCATCCATATACGCGAGCCTGAAAGAATTCGATCCCTTCACGTCATGAATTAGAAATGGACCTTTCCACAAGGACTCAAATTTTCCATGTGCTCCTCTCGGTTCCCTTCTTTTGTCCCAGAGTAGAACTTGATCTCCCTACATAAATTTCCTTGGCCTGGCTTTATGGTCAAAAATCTATTTAACCCGCTGTTGATGTTCTGTAATATGGTCAACCAACTTTTCCCTTTCCTCTTCTATTCTAGCCAGATGCATAATCCTCCTTTCTAGTGCATTTTGAAAATGTGAATCTTCAATAACTGTCTGTAACTTGGAAGCTGTCAATTCAAGAGGAAGTGAGAGTTGAGCCCCAATACCATACACAAGTTCAAAGGGTGACATACCAATTGCTCGTTTTGGTGATGTCTTGTCCACCCACAGGGCCTCATATAACCTCTTATGCCAATCCTTAGCATTTTCGCTGACCAATTTCTTCATGATGTTTATCAGATTTTTGTTACTGGATTCTGCCTGACCGTTACCTTGTGGATAATAGTCAAAGGAATGCGCCAAGGAAATACCGTGATCATAACAAAACATGAATATTTCTGTAGAAGAAAAACTTGCAGCATTGTCAGTCACTATCTTCAATGGTACTCCAAAACGAACCAGAATATTTTCCTTTAAGAACTCACATATTACTTCTAAGGTTGTTCTCCTAACAAGCACTGCTTCTACCCATTTACTAAAGTAATCTGTAGCCGTGAGAATATGTGTATGCCCAGCACTAGAAGAAGGCGTCAACGGACCAATGAAATCTAGTCCCCATTGCTTAAAAGGTTCTTCCACAACTACTGGCTTGAGAGGTAAAGCAGCTAGTTGTGGTTTCCCTGAAAAAGAATTTACATTTATCACACTTTGCAACCCAAACATAAGCATCTTTAAACATACCGGGCCAATAATAGCAATTTCTTAATATTTTGTATGCAGTGACTGTAGAGGAGAAATGACCTCCACAAGCATCATCATGAAATGACCTTAGCAAAGACTCACGTTGTGCCTTATCCACACATCTCAAGAAGGTTCCATCCAAACCTTTCTTATATAATATGTCACCAAAAATAACATATTTAGTCGCTTTTAATTTCAGGTTTCTCTTTTCTCTGGGGGACAAATGTGTAGGACATTCTCCATATTTCAGGAAAAACGCTACATTAGTGAACCATTCATCCTGAAGGCTAACAAAAAAAGCTAAAGGCAAACTTTCTTCTTCTTCTTTATTTTCTGCCATTAGATGACACAATCCCTGTCCACGAACTAACTTCGTTGGCCTGATATCCAAATCAAATTCTTGAACCTTTGAAACCCAGGTTGCTCTATTATTCAATCCCACCTCTTGCTGAGTCAAGATACTTTTAACAGCAGAATTAGGCACAAAGACAATTGAATGAGAATGCAATATGTAATATCTAAAATTTTTAACAGCTTTAACAACTGTGAAAGCCTGCTTCTCATTCAATGAATAGTTTAACTCATGATTTTTAAGCGAAATACTCATAAATGCACTAGGAAACTCTTCACCAAGTTCATTTTTCTACAGGAGAATACCAGAAATTGTGTGTTCTGATGCATAACAATAAATAATGAAACCTTTTTTGAAATCAGGATTAATTAATGTCGGAGCATGAGCAATGGCCTTTTTAACTTCTTCAAAAGCTTTCTTTGCATCCTCTTTCCATTTAAACATCTGTTTCTCACTCATCATTCCTACAATATGCTTAGTGATTTCAGCGAAATCTGGCACAAATCTCCTAAGAAAAATCACCTGCCCAAAGAATGATTTGACATCACTCCTGTCTGACGACAAACTTAACTATTGAATTGCTTTAACACGATCAAGATCGATCTTAATACCATCTTGAGAAACTATATGTCCTAAAAGTCTTCCTTCAGTAACACAAAAAATTGATTTCTTTGGGTTAAGGGAAATACCATGATCTCAACACCTTTGCAACACAGTTTCTAAATCCTTGACATGATCTTCCCTTTTCTTAGAGAAACTGTCAAATCATCTAGATACACAACAATGATTTTACCAATCAGATGACCAAAAGAAAGGTTCATTGCCCTTTGGAAAGTAGCTCCAGTGTTTATTAGACCGAAAGGCATGCGGTTATAGGCAAAAGTTCCCCATGATGTTGTAAAGGCGGTTTTGTGTTGATCTTCTTTTGCCACGCTTATCTGATTATAACCAGAGAAACCATCAAGCATAGACATCATCTCAGACCCGGCGACAGTTTGGAGAATGTGATCCATTGCAGGTAAAGGATAATTATCTTTTAGGCTAGCTTGATTCAGATTCCGGAAATCAACACAAATTCTTATCTTTCCATTTTTCTTGCAAACCAGAACAATGTTAGCCACCCATGTCGAATGATGAATTGGATAGATTATCCTCGCCTGAAGCATTTTATCTATTTCTCTGAAAATTGCATCTACAACCTTTGGGTTATAATTCTTTAATTTCTGCCTAAAAGGAGTCGCTTCTGGCTTTAGGGGAATATGATGTTGAAATTGACCATCTCTAAAATCTTTCAAATCTTCATAGAACCAGGCAAAAACATCAAGAAACTTTCTCAACAGTTTGATGTACAAATGTCTTTCTTTCGAGGTGCAGCATTTACCCAAATTGACCATTTTTGGATTCTTTTCCTCACCAATATTAATCTTCTCATATTCACCTGATGTATAAGCATCGTGGGAATCAATTCTTCTTACAAACTTGTCATTGCGGTCGAACAGGCTCTCTAAAGTTACCAATCCTTTTGGAATTCGATTTCCCTTAAGTTGAACTACTCCCTCTCTGAAGCTTCCCTTCTCATCTGGACAAAATTCATTACATGGGTTTTCTGAACCTTGAAAATAAGAAGAAGCAAACATAGCAGCATTTTCTAAGAACTTATCAATATGCTTATCATCTTCAAACACTTGCCAAAAATCTGAATTATCAGGGACGTTTGGGTGATAAACTACTTCAATTCTGTAAACATTCGTACCAAAATCCGGATGTGGAAGTAGTAATGATGTCGATACCGCTAGGGAATCTGCATGAGAATTTTGACTTCTAGGAATAGCTTCTATTGAAAATGCATCAAAATACTCAATTTCATCCCAAATTCTATTTCTATAATGCTTGAGCCTCTCATTTTTCACAGAATAATGATTGCATACCTGATTAACAATCAATTTTGCATCACCTTTAGCACACAACAGTTTAATCTCTTTCTTCTTGGCTTGCTCAATTCCTAGCAACAATGCCTCATATTCTGCGGTATTATTTGTATTTTTAAACTCCAACTTAAATGAAAAAGGAAAATTCTCACCCCGTGGAGAAATAAGTACCACTCCAGCGTCGGATCCAGCAGATGCACAACTCCCATCAAATTCCATTATCCACAACCCTGCAGTGTGATCATCTACATCCCCTGACATATTTTTAGTGTCATCAGAGAAAAGCAAGTAGTTACCAAATTCACATTCCTGATACAATATTTGTGATTTTGGATCCTCTGAAGGAAACACTGTAAATTTGGATTTTGGTTCTGGTATGAGAGTAATTTTCTCTCTTCTTATAGGAATCATTGCCTTAGACCAATCCATTTTAATCTCACCACCTAGGTCTTTACAAAAAGTTCTACTCAACAACATTTCGTAACTCGCTGGAATATCAACAACCAATATTGTGAGCTTTACTCTTTTATTGGGATGAACTGCTAAAGCCACTTGAGCATCTTTGATCTGACCAAGTAAAGGAATTTGTTTAGAATCCATTGAGAAGCATTTACCAAAGGTTTTAGTAAGTGTGAGACCTAAGGCTTTGGCCACTGTGGAAGGAATTATATTATCTGAAGCTCTCGAATCAATAATATAGTTATTAAGTTTATAACCACTGATAAATAGGGATACATAGAAAGGCTCAGGTTTCTGGTCAAGCACATGTGATGGTCCTACAGATTCATTAACTGGCTCTTTTGATGTAAAAGCATTGGCTTGTTCTGTTAACTGAGCTTTAGTATTGAATGGTAAAGACTCAAAGCTTGACAATACGTCTGAGGGCTGCAACTGAAAATTTTCCCTCCGCACATACTGAATCAACTTTTCTAGCTCTTTGGGATTCAACCTAAGGTATTCAGCAAGAGAGATTTGAATCTTTGACATTTTACAAAACTCAACAATATCAAAAGGGATATCAGACTTAGGTCGCTTCAATATTTGAACCTCTTGAACCTTTGAACTTACTTCTGAACTTTGGTTCATAGGTTCCTTACCCTTAGTTGAATTTTCATAGGATGTTGGAGTGCTTGTATTTTTAAATTGATGCTGGTTTCTAGTGAAAATGACACAAGAGGGATCTTCAAGGGTTACCAATATATCTCCTCGTCTATCTGTTTCGGATTCATATTCAAGGAAGTGTATTCTAGAGTCGCCAGGTTGTCCATGAATTTCCTTTATTGAGCCAGGTTCATTTATAACTTCTCCTATACTAAGCATCTGTGCATGTCTCACCATTTCTAGACAAGAATTACCATCGTGGTCATTTGTTAAATGGAAGACGCACATATTTCTCCTGGGAGGGGGTGCTTCAATGGCTAGTCTTTGCTGAGTTGGGGGCAATTGTAAAGCTTTATTTCCTATTCCGGCAAGCTGATTATTAGGCCATCTTGGAATGTCTTGATAAGGTTGAGGATAGGATGTGTTAGCCTTGGGGAGCTGTCTCTTGAGGGTGATCACATCATTAACCAATCTTTGGATTACGGGATCAGAGGGAGTTGTGGAAGTTGAAGGCTGTGAGTTATCAGCTTGAACCTCTCTTCTCCATTTGCCTGTGTTAATCAAATCATCTTCTAATTCTACTGCAGTAGTTTTGGCAGTGGCTAAGTCCTGGACCCTTTGTCTACGAATAAAAAAACTTATTTCTGCAGGCATTGCATTAATGAAGAAACATTTCAAATTATCAACAGAAGGTCTCCGATTAACTGGAATCTTATGAACAATCTTGTCAAACCTTGCCACAAAGTCTCTCATGGATTCAGGTATTTCCTTTTTCAATTGGGCTAATTGGGCTAAAAGAGAATGATCATCTTCTGCCACTTGAAACCTATCCTTGAACCTAGCTTTCAAATACTGCCAGTTTGTTATTACACCATTCAGCAAATGGTAAAACCAGTCGGCTGCTATTCCAATCAATGTCTGAATAAACAACCTTACTGCTACATCTTCATGCTGAACCGCCAACACGCCACATGCAACATTAAAAGCATTAAAATGCTCATCAACTGTAAATTTTCCATCACCATTAAACTTAGGTAAATGTTCTCTAGAACCTTTAGGTAAGGGATTCAAATTTACTCCAAGGGCAAGTGGTCCTACTGCTGGACCCCAGGGATTATTTGTAGCCATAGGAAGGACAATATTCAGAGGGGAGGGATTAATCACAGTGGGAAAGACAACACCATGTAAGGTCAAGGAGTGACAAATAGGGGATTGGGAAGGAACAGAAGGAGCTCTTGGGTGCCTACTTCTTGCCCTTCTTTGAGGTGTAAAGGAAAGGTAGGAATTTAGGTTTTGCAATTCTTCAAAAGTCGAATCCACTAATCCTTCTCGCCTTTGGGATCTAGTATATCTTCTGGTCTCCAGTGTGCTCACACCCTACAGTCTTAAAAATGAACTACGAACCAATTCAAATCAACTTATGGCTATAAAACTAATCTTATAATTCGACTCCCCAGCAGAGTCGCCAAAAATCTGTTGGTTAACGGATTGGATTTCTCAAAATTTACAAATAAATACCCCTGTTGCCCAAAAAGAAAACCAATGATAACCAGCAATTGGGTAAATAATTATTGTTCTTACCCTCTTCATTAAGGTACAACTCCCTATATAATATTCAATGAATTTTGAATAATTTTCTCATTATGTGATTCACTTTTAACCAGAAAGTAAACAAAAGGCTTCAACATTCATTAGTCAACACAATATGAATGCTTAAGGATGGATAATGAAATTCATAATAAGATGTTTGATCTCAAATGGAAATTAACTCTCAGGATGATAAAAGAATGTTTGAATTCTGATTGAAACTCACTCATGTCTCACAGGACAAGGGGAATTAGAATATTCAAAAGCTTACAACTAGTTTCATTTACCAAATTGATTCTCAGACTTCAAATGAAAAATCAAAGAAAAGAAATTGATACACGAACACATCATCATTCCAACAGAAATTTTATGCATTCAAAACACACAGATTTCTCAAGTTGTATCATATATTTCATTCCACTCAAAGATGGGTATTTCACTGAAATTACAAGTGAAATTAGTCTGGTCCTTCAAGTTTTTCACCAAAGAAAAATTATGTCGCGCAAAAAACATCCTTACAAATATATATAGCCGCCAGGCTTAATTGTCTTTTTAAATAAAATGCAAACATGAAATTCCAGAAACAACCGCCTATAACTGAAACTTAACTAAACAACTACAAGCCGTAAATAGAGCCATAACTAAAAGAACAGAAAATGGCCTAAATTGTCTCTAAAGTGTGTACGGTGCCACGTATATTTCGCCACTCCATATGAGCCGCAGAGAAATTATGAACTACTTGATAATGCGGGAGACCTATGTGCAGGATGCGTTGTTTCCAGACTTCCTTATCCATACCCACTTGCGTGACTTTAGTTTTATGCACCTCTAAATGATCCGAACAGACAACCAACATGGATTCAATGCGGGCCACTCTGGTGAAGTCATCGCGGGTAAAGGATTTTGATTCTTTAACAGAATTGATTTTCCCTTTGAAATTCTGCACCATATCTACTACCTGTTCAATGGTCTATCCGTCTTCCTTCAGAAGTTGTACATCGATGCACTTCAAGTCTTTCTGCATCACGGCAATGAGTTCTTTCAATTATTTTAGCAACTTAATGGACTCTTCATGACCTTGTTTTATGATTGAATTTCTCCATTCAATGTTTTCCTTGGCCACATGCAGTACCTTGTCATCTAAATCATTTACTACCTTTTCTGTAAGGAAGTTCATGACGCCATACTTCTGTACATCTCTCATTTGAACCAGTACTGCAGCCCATTTTTTCCTTTCCTTTTCCCATGCCGACACCTTTGTTTCGAGCTCTTGAGTCACAGTCACAGCATCCTCGTACACCTTTACCAGATTAGCAATGTACTCTATTCCTTGTTGAATTATGAACACAAGACACTCTTCAAAGGTTTCCGCCAGGACATGATTTCTCTGAACCTTATCCAATAAATTTTGGTTCATGGGAGATCTAGGATCAAAATTTTGAGGAACCTGTGATTGGGGTTGTGGGCTGGGATGATGAATGGCGTTAATATACTCCGCCATCTACTTCACGGTCTGCTTCAACTCTCCTTTGTCTTTCTCATCTTTCCATGTTTTGGACAACATTCGTTTAGCAGAGGACTCTAAGAGTTTTGCATCAGCAACCCTTGAAGCAGTTCCTAAATCAAGCTTTTCAACAACAAAATCCTACTCCGTTGCATTTTCTGGATCTTTGTCAGAAATAGGCCTAGCCACTTTAGCTACCCAGTGCCCTGTATTCTCATCCACCTCCAGCATTGCTTCTGCTTTTAGCTTTTTGGACTTAGGTGTTTTTTCAAGGCATTCGCTCACCATATCTTCCATGGGCACACTGATAGGGACTACATTGCGTTTCTTACTTATTGATGCTCCTAACCACCTTGAAACATTTGAGGATATCTTAGCTGGCGGCGTTTGACATTCGGATGAATCCATGGTCAGCAAAGTAGTCACTTGATCGGGGCCTTCCCCAGACTGCTCTTCTTTACCTACATCTTGAGCTGCAGGAATGTCTGTTTCTGGTTCACCCATACTCACTTGTGCATCCTTAGTATCAAGAACTATGATGGTTTCTTTTCCTCTGATGTCTACACCTTTCCTTTTACTTCTGGAATGGGTGACTCGAACCATTGAGGGGCCAAACAGTGGTTCTTTAAGTCTTCTAGTTTGAACCTTTTCAGTTCGAGTACCGGTGACACCTGCAATATCAACAACAATGTTAGAAGAAGAAATTGGTACAGCAGCATGAGATTGCTCAACTAATTTCTCGACTGAGCCGGCAGCAAATTTTATTCCAAGCCTACGCTCTCTTAACCATTTCTCCATTCTCCTTATTACATTAAAGGTTCTTCACTGAATATTTTCTTCTTCTTTCCTATCCCAATCAATTTCAGGAATAGGTTGCACATGAACTCTTTTATTGAACTCTGGGTCCAATACATCTTCATCTTTCGCTTCTTGTATTCCTGCAATGTTCATGGGCAATTTCAAAGTAATAATTTTTTGTACAGTGAACCTCGACCATAATCTTCTCCGAACTTCAAATTCATCACAACAATCCTCCCAATAATCTTCTAATTGGGGTATATGTGTGAAGTTCACATCAACATTCAGTTGCTTCATTGCATATTCTTTGTTGTCGAACCCCTGCCGAGCAACATATGGCGGCAAATTCATCTTCTTGAGTTCCAATTCTAAGTTCAATGCATCAAAAATAGTTTGGCAACTATAATGTTCGAGTTCAATTGGGAAAATTGCTTCAGATTCACTTTTCATCCCAAATCTCTTATCCACATGAGCTAGTTGTCTGCTAACTTCTAAAAGTACATAGCTGTCGAAAGCATATCTAGGTAATTTGAAAGGTTCATCTTGAAAGCCTCCAATTCAGATATAAGTGAATCTAGAAAATTGAATGAAACAACTCCCATATGTGGTGACCAACTTTAATGCCTCAGGTGACATCCTATTATTCAAATTTCCCTGCAGTTCAAAAGTTAATCTTCCCACAAAGACATCATTCCATCTCAAGAAATTTTCTGTGTATCTCTGTATTTGCGAATGTGGATAGCACTCATAGACCTTCATTCCATTAACCCAGGGTTCCTGATGTAATCCTGGCCATTCTCTGATACATGCTAAAATATAGAACAAGTATGAAGTCATGTGAAAATTAGTTGTTCCAACAAAATTACTCAACCCTTCATGCAATCTCTCAGCAATTACTTGCACCCAGTCCAGGTATTTCTCACCAGCTAATAATACCTGAATGTAAAAATACATCTAGTCCTCCCAATAGAAGGCATGTGAATTCCCCTTAAGCCTGTTCAAAAGGACCACAATATCCCTAACTTCTGTGATGAAATGTTCTCTTGTTAAGGGTTTGGGCAAACTAGAACCTCCCTTTTGTATTTTAACGAGCCAGTTCCTGGCTGTGACGTTCCGATAAACACTTCTCTTCTCACAGAAAAATGCATATGACGTTCCTATGGACCAATCTTCATACGGCTCTTTGTGAGGAATTCTAATTGCAGCCATTACAGTTTCTCTGTCAATCCGCACTAGCATGTCTCCATTATTGGCTCTAATGCACCTATTACCAGCATCATATCGGTTCATACATGCATACACTAATTTTGGGCAAGGAGCAGCAATTGGGAATGCAGCGGCCTCAACAAGACCACTATGAACTATCTTTTCCATCATGGAATTAGCTGTTGGGTTCTTGGCCCTCTCTAAAAATTTATCTAACTCATCCTAAATGAAGGTTGTATCATCTAACTCCGGAAGGGTACTAACCAGGCATGATGTTCGACCCAATTTGGGCAGAATCGGTCTCATTTTTGCTTTAGATTGCGTCAATCAGACAACATTCAATTCTGAAGCAAAGAATTACACTTTCCAATTTTCAGAACTAAACAGAGCAGGGGAAAATAAGCAATTGAACTCACCTGTCTTCAACATCAAACTGTGAAACCCTTGGAAGAACTGAGCTAAATTACCTTCTGCGTCTCCACTCTTCGCCAACAACAACAATAATTACTTTACCTGATGCCCCATATTTAAAGACGGAAAAGACTTAAATGAACCAACACAGTTGACATGCCTTCTCATGATTGTTTCCATAATTACAATTTGAAAACACAAAAACCAAGGAAAATTATGTTTTGATTGTGCCGCCTTTTTTTCATGACACCATCGGGCTGAGTTGAAAACACTGCTTTGGACCTTGAACTCATTTTTTAAAGAAGTTCATTGGTTCAAAGTTCAATGACAACAAGTCACATTTGTGAACAAGCAGAAAGAGACAAAAGGAACATTCAAAAGCACAGGAATGAACCTTGAACCTTGAACCGTTTCAAAACAAAAATTCAATTGTTCAAGTTCAAAGCGAACACAAGACAAGCACTGAAAAGACAACCGCAAAACACAAGACAAAAGACCGATTGAACCTTGAACCTTGAACTGTAAAGGTACAAAGTTCAAGTTCAATGACTATACTAATGACAACTTGGAACTTTATGGAATGCATTTCTCTTGAACTCGAATTGTGAACTTTATTAAAGGTTCGACGAATGAGTACGAAGCTCATTTAATGAAGACTTAAGTCCTAGAAAATAATTACCCACTTTTTTTTGATAGGCTATAAATGAAAAATAAAAAAGGGGGCAACAAGAGGCATGCCTACATCAAATATATTTCAGAATTGGATGTATCAATTCATCCAAATAATCATGAAGGGTAGGGATATGATCTTGTGTGGGGGAAAAAGTGACACTAAGCAAACATGCCCTAATCTCACTTTCAATCACACATTTGTGGAATACGAAAGAGCTTAGAGGTATCACACAATTGGCTACTTCTTTTTGTGGAAGAGAGAGCCACGGGCTACCTATTAGGATTTCTATTCCTTTGTTGTAATTGAAAGATAAAATGATGCAAGTTCAATCCCTAACCCCAAAGTGCATGTATAAACTAATAACAAGATTGCAGAATTGAACTTAAATAATGGAAAGTTGTAAACACAAGGACAAGACAAGAATGTAAATGCATACCTGGTGTTAAAATCTGAGTGAAAATATTCGAGACGGGGGCGTGGGTGCCACCGTCCTGATTCTGCCCCTGAAACTGCTCTGGAAACTGCAGTTTTGCAACCTGGAAAGCTGTCAAAAATGCTGAAAACTGCTGTCTGTCAGGAGGACTAGGGCACCCAGCGCCCCTGTCCCAGGGACCAGGGCGCCCAACGCCCCTGTCTTGGAAGGACCAGGGTGCCCCACGCCCCTGTCCTGATCTTCTGCTCCAAAAATTGGTGTGAAGTTCAGTCTCCGCCTGCTTCCGTCGGATCTGCAACTTGCGGCGTCGTCCGAATTCCGAAACCTGCACTTATATCTGAAAAGGTGTGGTGGGCGGCTATATAGGGTTTTGCCTTAGTCAAACCCCCACTTTGGTGATTTCCACCTCCACGAATAGCCAAGTTGTATAGTAAAAGTTGTGTGTGCAGACCTTGTGTGTGTGCAAGATCCTAAAATGCAAGTAAGCAAACTAGAGCAACCTAGAAAGTAAACCCTAATTGCTTGTAAATGATAATGTAAATTCTCCAAATCAAGATGCAAAGTGATCTAAAGCATGAATACAAATGATATAATGAGGCTTATGCAAAGACATGAAAACAACATGAAATCATACCCAACCCCCAAGGGAGGGGTACAAGCCAATCTTCAGTCGGTGATCCCCTATTGCTCTTCAATATCTTCAAAGCCCTAAATGGATGAATGAAATTGATGAATGCTTGATGGATGGATGTTGAATGTTGTTGAAGTCTTCCAAGATCTGCTCTTTCGCTGCATAGAATGCCCTTGAAAACCAAAAATCTTCCTCCTTTCAAATGAAGAAAGAGAGCTCTTATATATGAAACCCTATGTCTTAATTTCAACTTTTGGCCGACCTAGAGATTGAATCTCCCACCAATTTCTTAGGGTTAAGCTTTATTTTATGATTGGATCGTGCTCCTAAAATTTTGGGAAAAATGTCCGGGACCATGTGCACGCCGGGCGCCATGGTCCCGACAACTTTTCACCAAATTTTTAGGGCCATCGGATATGATGATTTTAGAGCGAATCCCGAAGTTACAGCTGATTTCGAGATGTTTTGACCCCCGAAATCAAGCCCCCAAGTTCAAAATAGGACCTAATTAGGGTTTTTGATTAAATGATGTATTGGAAGAATAAAATGAAAGGGGCACACTTTAATGAAAAGGGCCCAACTTTATGATATGGGAGATGATAAAATAGAACCCTAGACCTAATTAATTTAATTAATTAAGTGCTAAAGGGGAAATGCAATGCAAAATGCAAAATGCGCCAAGGCGGGTGCTAAACTAGGTGTGAAATTGTACCACCCTAGCAAGTGCGTACAATTTACAACGCTACATTTAGCCCCCACTTTAGCGGTCATATGAACACTACGTGTATATGCAAGCTAAAGTACAGAAAAGTAAACATTATTTGAAAAAGGATATATCCATAAGTCTGTCGAACGAAGCCCCCAGCGATATCCGCAGTACATAGTTAGGAACCACACCCTACAAAACACACGTTAGATCACAAAATCACCTAATGCTTACTAAGGAAGGTGATGAAAATTCGAGGGTAGCTATATGCCCCCCCCCTGTTTCGGCTTGCTAATTTTAGTGAGTTGAAACAGGGTATCATGTTTACCACTTCGAATTGTTAAAGAATATTGATGACAAATGCTCACAAGAAGATTTGATATGAGATCAAAAACTAATGGAGAATCATTTGGTAAGAAAGAGGACTAAATCCCAACACAACAAAGAGTGTGAGGATTTAAGAGTTCTCTAACACAAGATGAAGGATGTAAATGGAAACAAAATGCAAAGAGAAGAAAAGAAAGGAAAAAAGCATGAATACACACATTGGTGATCCATGAGAAGAATAGTGAGAGAGAAAACATGGACTTCTCACCCCTAGATCTTGTCTAGGTGATCCATGGGAAAAAGGACATGGAAAACTAGCCCCTAGAGTCCGTCTAGGTGATCCATGTAAGGGAGGAGAGTGAGAAAGTCTAGCCTTATGCCGCTAGTTCCACTCAACCTTGTGCATGTGTGTGTAAGGGAGGTTAGAAGCACCTCATAGGAGTCTATGCCCGAGTATGCTACAACTTGTATATGTATAGTACAAAAGCATGACATCTTGCTCTAAGAGTCTGTGCTCTGGTTCCGAGAATAATCACCTTGCATAAAAGAAAAATGGAGACATCTCGCTCTAAGAGTCTGTGCTCTGGTTCTGAGAATGACCCATTGCTCAAAAATTGTAATGTTTATGTCATAAGCAAAGTAGAACAAGGATACCTACCTTCATCACAAAAGAAGATACCCCAAAAATGCAACAATGTCATAGATCCAAGCAAGAGAGTTTTTTACTCTTTAAGCAAGGATAAGATAGTTGAAAAGGGATATCTTGTAGTATGTGTAAGGGAGATCCTTAGAGGAGAAGAGATCTTTGTATAAAAGACACCTATCCCTGAGAGGAATTGTCTTAGACAAATATAACATCTTCTAGAATAAGACAAAGAAGAGAATAAGAATGCAATACTTCCTTCTTTTGCGAGGTGAAAGTGATTCTTAATGAAGGATGACGCTCTTTTTAACCCAATTGGGAGAGTGAATTCATTATGGATGTATTTTACCAAGTGCAAAAGAGGTTGTAGTCAAGGACTTACACCTCTTGTAAGAGAGAATCCTTGAACAAACAACAACAAATGCATACAAGGAATAACATCAAGTAATAAAGTTCACACCACCCACGAAAATAGGAAAAAGTGGATCCTTAGATAAAAATAAGAAAAAATCATTGCCTCCCAAGGATAAGGTCAATGAGAAGGACTTACACAATCTTCCAGGGAGAGATTTAGACATAAGCAAAATGTACTACATACTCACATGAGTTCATGCAAGCAGGACATTAATGTATGTAAAATGCTCCTCACAAGAAGTGGGTAGGATAAGAAAGAGAATACACATCTTCTCCCATATCTAGGAAAAGAGGATTCTAAAGAAAAGATAATCAATATTTCCACACTATTACCCCATAGGAACAAGAGATAACATAGAAAAATTAGGCTATTATGTTGCTTCAAAAATATGATTGCACTTGAAATTGTACCATCATGAATGACAATGAGCCCCCAGTAAATGAGCTACCAATGTCACATAATGATGAGCAACATAATAGCCATTAATGTTATTTAAAGACATGATAGATTGAATGAGGTATTTGAATATGACATGCTAAATGCTCAACTATAAGTGAGATCAAAAACATGTATAAAATGATAAAAATTGAAGAAAAAAAGTCACAAGAAATTTTAGAAGAGGGATGAGTGTAATTTATTAGAGCCTTATCCCTGGAGGAAAGGAATTTATGATGAATAGGAGATAAAGATTCATAAGTGAATTTAGAAATTTGAGGGGATTCATAAAGAGATTTGTTCATCGCCAATATTTCCTTATGAGGGGAATGAGAGTTGATAGAAGTAGAAGATGATTTAGTTGAAGTGAGATCATCATCCCTACTAAATATAGCATTCACATTGAGAGATGGTCTTTTAGATGCTTTGGTGGGCTTAGAAAGATTAAATCCAAGTCCAAATTAATATTCATGCATGTTATGTTCTAAAGGAACTTTAATTCCTTGTTCATTTGCGCCACAACCATTTCCACTATAGCCACTCTTAGCCAAAATATGGAAACCACGACCATAACGATTAGCCATTTCAGAAAGAACAGGTGGTTTTTCATAAGACAAAGAATCAAATCCTTCAGAATTAGAGGTGTGAGGAGAAGAAGTTTGAGAAGCAGCCACAAAATTATTGCTCATAGGTTCAGGTAAGACTAATTGATCTCTAGTTTCTTCCTTCTTTTTAACTTTAAGCTCTCTAGGAGGAACCCTATACTCACCTACAAAGGTGGGATTGAAATCAAGAGATCCCCAATCGTCTTCTGCGAGAACCTTCTCAGGATCAAAAGCCTTTTCATGTGGAGAAGAATCTTCTTCAGGAACCTCAGACTCATCCAAAGAATTTTGATTATCAGAGGGTAAGGATTCATCCATAGGTATCTTGTTTAACGAGTCATCACTAGAAGAGGAAGGCTTAGAAGAACTCCCTTTGGAAGTAGATGTTTGCAAACAAGCTTGAAAATTAGTATCACCTATCAAGGTATATGTCTTATTATTATAAATAAATTTAACTTGTCTATGCAATGTAGAGGGGACAGCTTGCATACTGTGAATCCAAGGTCTCCCTAATAACAAGTTGTATGTTAGATTTCCCAACATAACATGGATGGGAGTGGGCAAAGTAATAGGTCCCACTGTGATGGGTAAGGTGATAATACCTAATGAAGACTTAGCCACATTATCAAAGCCTCGAATGGGACGAGAGTCAGGCTCAATAAGAGATGTATCCACATTCATCTTATGCAATAGATTAATGCTACACACATTAAGGCCAGAACCATTATCTACCAGTGTTCGTCTTATAGCAGTGTCATTTATGATAACCACAATCATCAAGGGATCAAATTGATGTTGAATTTCACTAGTAGGCAACTCATCTTGAGTAAACACAATTTGAGCTTTAGGATTCATCACAGAGTTAACCAAAGATACTATATTACTAGATGTATTAGGTGGAGGAACATTCAAATCTTTCAAGGCATCTTGTAACATTCCATGATGAGCGGAAGAAGTTTGGATCAAATCCCAAAGGGATATCTTAGCAGGGGTAGCTTTAAGTTGTTCTATGAGATCATATTCCTTACTAAGCATTTGTGAAATACGAGGAGCTTGAGAAAGAATAGGTTGGGAAGGAGGAAGTGAAGTTGGGATAACTGGAGGAGGATTAGGTTGCCTATTATTTCTTGTGTTATAGGTATGAGCAACCGCATTATAACTCTCTCTAGTCAGTCGCTTAGCATACTCATAAGGGCTCTTAGTAGAATAACCTCCTTGCACAGTAATAATAGGTTTGTTAGGAGTGCAAAAAGAATCATTAGCATAACCACCTTGAACCACTAAGATAGGCTTATTTAAAGGTTGAGAATTTTGAGAAGGACGAGCACCTTGGACAGTGAAGAGATGTTTGTTAGGTGTTTCATTCACATGTACCAAATTGATTGAGGATGGTTTAGAGGAATGAACAAAAGTGTTGGAAGAATTGTTGGTAGTCTTCTCTTGCACTAAAATCTCATCACGGATTAAATCAATTTTAGGAGAGAGACAAGGGGTAGGCATTGATGTTCTAGTAGGAAAAGTAATACTAGGAAAGGTCATATCATCCTCTATCATCAAAGGATCTACATGGGGAATAAACTCTCTAGGAGAAGGATCAACATTACTCTCTAAAGTCTCACTTTTGAGAGGGAGATCTTTGAAAGAGATGTTAACCATCTTGCCTTGAACTAGGGTATCCTTATGAGTAGAACCATGTTGAGGAGAGGGAGATGCCTTATTTTTAGAGAGAGAATAATTGAGATTCAAGGAAGGTGAGAAACTATCAAGAGAGTTTTCAATCTTGATTTCATCCCCTTTGGCTAGTGTTCTCTCATGGGGTAGAGAATAATCTACACCTTCTTCTAATGGTTCATCCCAAATAGCGAAGTTGTTGAAAGGAATGTTTGAAGTATTGTTAATTTTGGGAGAGGAGATAACATTGTTTATTAATTCCTCATCCTTAGGAGGGAGAGCATCAATAGATGTGTTAAACTCATCCTCTTTCCTCAAAATATGTTCAATATGATCTTTAGGGGAGAGAGAATTAAGGAAATTACTTATTATTTCATCTTCTTTCTCTAAGGGATGCTTATGGGTAAGACAAACTTTAGGAGAAGGGTAAGCATTTATCATTAATTCATCATCTCTAGTGGGAATTTTGTTGGAAAAGGAAATGCCATCACTAGGAAATGTAGGTATAATGTCATCTTCTTGCACAAAAGGATCCTCATGAAGGGAGTGTTTTTTAGGAGGAACATGAACATATTTCTCCAAAGATTCATGCTTAGGAAGGAGATCTTTGAAAGAAGTGTTCATAACCTCTTGTTGCACTAACATGCCCCCATTGGAAGGACCAATTTTAGGAGAAAATAAGTCAATGCCCATCAATACCTTTTCACTTAGAGAGGCATCATGTAGGGAAGATGAAGTAACATTAAGAAAGGTGTTTATGATATCATTCTCTTCCTCTAGGATAGCTAAATAGGAAGGGTACATTTTAGGAGAATTGTCAAGATCACTCTTAAAGTCTTCATCCTTAGAGCATGGGAGAGTCTCAAAGGGATTGGAAGCAACTCTTTTAGGCACTAAAATGTTGTTATAGATGGGGGGAGGTTCTTTAGGAGAAGGAAAAATTGAAACAAGGGAAGCTAACCCATTATCAAATGAATGCATCATGACAACTATTTTCCTCTTTCAAATGATAACACATGCAAAATAGAAGGAAATGTTCAATTTTAATCAATGCAAGCACTTAGAATGTAGATTTAGAAAATGAAATTTATGATTCAAATGAGTTCCTAAATCAGATTGATCCCAATTAAGCTATCCACAAGTTCAACTTTGAATTGAAAAATTAGGGTTTTAGCAAAAATTTCCTCTAAATTTTTGAATCTTGCAAGAAATTAAAACTTGTAAATGCAAATTTGAATTTGAAATAGCATAAACACTCAAATTTGAAAACATAGATCAGAATTAGAGAAGATTGGAATTCACGTCGGGTTCACCAAAATGTGTGGGGTAAAAAGTGACACTAAGCAAACATGCCCTAATCTCACTTTCAATCACACATTTGTGGAATACGAAAGAGCCTAGAGGTATCACACAATTGGCTACTTCTTTTTGTGGAAGAGAGAGCCACGGGCTACCTATTAGGATTTCTATTCCTTTGTTGTAATTGAAAGATAAAATGATGCAAGTTCAATCCCTAACCCCAAAGTGCAAGTATAAACTAATAACAAGATTGCAGAATTGAACTTAAATAATGGAAAGTTGTAAACACAAGGACAAGACAAGAATGTAAATGCGTACCTGGTGTTAAAATCTGAGTGAAAATGTTTGGGACGGGGGTGTGGGCACCACCGTCCTGATTCTGCCCCTGAAACTGCTCTGGAAACTGTTGTTTTGCAACCTGGAAAGCTGTCAAAAATGCTAAAAACTGCTGTCTATCAGGAGGACCAGGGCGCCCAGTGCCCCTGTCCCAGGGACCAGGGTGCCCAGCGCCCCTATCCTAGTAGGACCAGGGTGCCCCATGCCCCTGTCCTGATCTTCTGCTCCAAAACTTGGTGTGAAGTTCAGTCTCCGCCTGCTTTCGTTGGATCTGCAACTTGCGGCGTCGTCCGAATTCTGAAACCTGCACTTATATCTGAAAAGGTGTGGTGGGCGGCTATATAGGGTTTTGCCTTAGTCAAACCCCCGCTTTGGTGATTTCCACCTCCACGAATAGCCAAGTTGTATAGTAAAAGTTGTGTGTGCAGACCTTGTGTGTGTGCAAGATCCTAAAATGCAAGTAAGCAAACTAGAGCAACCTAGAAAGTAAACCCTAATTGCTTGTAAATGATAATGTAAATGCTCCAAATCAAGATGCAAAGTGATCTAAAGCATGAATACAAATGATATAATGAGGCTTATGCAAAGACATGAAAACAACATGAAATCATACCCAACCCCCAAGGGAGGGGTACAAGCCAATCTTCAGTCAGTGATCCCCTATTGCTCTTCAATATCTTCAAAGCCCTAAATGGATGAATGAAATTGATGAATGCTTGATGGATGGATGTTGAATGTTGTTGAAGTCTTCCAAGATCTGCTCTTTCGCTACATAGAAGGCCCTTGAAAACCAAAAATCTTCCTCCTTTCAAATGAAGAAAGAGAGCTCTTATATATGAAACCCTAGGTCTTAATTTCAACTTTTGGCCGACCTAGAGATTGAATCTCCCGCCAATTTCTTGGGGTTAAGCTTTATTTTATGATTGGATCGCGCTCCTAAAATTTTGGGAAAAATGTCCGGGACCATGTGCACACCGGGCGCCATGGTCCCAACAACTTTTCACCAAATTTTCAGGGCCGTCGGATATGATGATTTTAGAGCGAATCCCGAAGTTACAGCTGATTTCGAGATGTTTTGACCCCCGAAATCAAGCCCCCAAGTTCAAAATAGGACCTAATTAGGGTTTTTGATTAAATGATGTATTGGAAGAATAAAATGAAAGGGGCACACTTTAATGAAAAGGGCCCAACTTTATGATATGGGAGATGATAAAATAGAACCCTAGACCTAATTAATTTAATTAATTAAGTGCTAAAGGGGAAATGCAATGCAAAATACAAAATGTGCCAAGGCGGGTGCTAAACTAGGTGTGAAATTGTACCACCCTAGCAAGTGCGTACAATTTACGACGCTACAGATCTATTAGGGAGAGCTAATCTGTGAGCAACTATTCCAGGTGACTACAACCCTGAAATTCTATATGACTTCTTACTTGGTATATGCTACTACATTTATGAGACATTTTTCAAGCCTTACCACAAAGGGAGACAAAAATTGTTAGATTATTCGGGTATTTACTTGATTAATTGAACAATATTTGTTTAATTATTTAAGTTCCCTTTATCTCTTTTACACTTAAGCTAACTTTAGGTGCATAATAATTAATTCTTTTATTAATTATTATGTGCAAACCTAGGTTTTCTTTTTTAGGGTTTCTTGACCTATTAAAGGTTGAGTTCTTTCATTGTATTGTAAGGATTATCTCATTACACATTTTTGTGAATATTGAGCTCTCATCTTTTTGAGCATATTTTATGTCTATTTGTTTTATCTATTATTTGCTTCCTTGCTTCTCCTTGTAACAGGTTTTTTAGCTTGTAGAGATCATTTGGGCTCCTGTGGTGTTGTTGTTTCTCAACTCCAATATGGTATCAGAGCTTCAGATCTGAAACTATCTATTCTTGTTTTGAGAATTTTTGCATTGGAAGTAGATCTGGGGTTTCAGGAAGTTTTTTTATGTACTTAGGGATAGGCATTTTTTCTGAGCACTTTGGGCCTAAACGGACCTCACCATTGTGCTCAAAAGGCCCAAAAACCCTTATAGTCATATAAAACCTGACCATTTTTTGCTCCTGAGCCTCTAGGAGTATTTTATCTCTAGTACCAGGTCATACGACCCTGGCACGCAGTTCGAGAAAAAAATCAAAAAGTAATTTTTTTGCCTTTTTACGACATACAGGCTGATTTTTTGGATTTTTTTTTAAAAAAGAGAAAAAAAAATCAAAGGCAAAAAGGGTTTAAAAAAAGGGTGAAGTTGTTTTTTCAAAAAAAAAACAATTTTTTTTGGGGGTTCCCACGGTACACAGGGTACCATGGGGCCCCTGGTACTGCACAGGTCGTTGTCGCCCGCCCTGGCCTCGGCCCCCGCGCCGTCATCCACTGGTCTCCCTCGGCTTCCCGGCCCCCGCCGCTGCAGGACCCACCGGCCCCCACCGACTGGCCCCGCCACCCTCAGCCCCTACCAGCGCCGACCCCTACCGCCGCCACCTCTGCGCTGCGTTGCCCGCGCTGGCCTCCCTGCGGCCCGTAGGCCCCCGCCACTGGCCTTCTCGCCTGTTGCCCCTTCCTGGCCCCCGCCGTCGCTGCAACCCCCGACCCGCCGGGCTTACTACGCCTATGCCCAGCCGTTGCTTCATCCGCAGCCTCCCTGCACCGCTCATGCCCACCAGCCACAATGGCTCCTTTGTCAGCAACCACTCAGCCACCGCCCGACCGCCACCCCTCCGCCGCCCACTTGTCACCACTTCCAGGCTCTAGCTACCAGACTACCCCTCCCTCTTGTTTTGAAGGGGGGTTTGGTTTTTTGGCCATATCTTGGGCATACAGAGTCATTTTTTTGAAAACGAATAGGCGTCAGAAAGATGGTTCTGAGCCAGACCTCGTGATGTTGGAATTTTTTTCCAATTTTGCTGTTTGACTATTTTTTTTGAGTCAAAGTGGGGTCTCATTTTTGCACTCCGGGAGTCGTAGAATGAGCATCTGAACTCCGTTTTTTGAAAAAATTATATTTTTGGAAAGCGTGTGCTGTGTACTTTCCAGCCATATGGGTTTTATTTCCAGATTCTTCTCCAAGAATATTTTCTTTAGTTTTTTTCTCTTTCAGCACTTTGTGGATATCTTGGTTGTTTCAGGTCCTGAGATCTCTTCTCTGAGTAGGATGTCTCTATTTTGGTTCTCCTTTTCCAGTCTTATTATCATTGTAGCTTCTTTTATGTAAACGCATTGAGATAAAGTGTCATAATGCATTGTTTACTTGGGATCTTGCACATCTTGTGCCTTATTGTACATGCACTACTTTTAAAGTGCCATGAGGGGGTTGATGTTTGTCATCCACCTTTGTTCAGTGAGTGTTCCTTCCATGATATTTGCCTCATGATGTGTGTCAAGTGAGTGTTCCTTCCACGACACTATGTACTTTCTCAGCACCTTTGATGTTCCTAGTTCTTCGTCGTGCAGTTCTTGTTGGTCGTTCCTTTCAGTGTACCTATCCTTGTCCCTTTTTCAACATTATAGGGAGGTTTGTCCTGTTGGTTCTAATGCTTCCTTGGTTCGATTGATCAGCTCTTCAGGCTTTGGTGTTTTCATGCCATCTGTATCTTTGATTTCAGTTGTTTGCCTTGTTTGTCATCTGATTCGAGTAGTGTCATTTGAGGGCACTCATACAGATTACAGTCTTCTCTACCTGGTCATGTTCTATTTCAGTGGAGGTTCTTCAGATCGGCGGTTTCTCTTCGACAGTGTTTGCATCTATTTTATGCTTAAGTGGTGTTCGTTTCCATCTCTTTTTGGAGTAGAGTTTTTTCCCACATGGTTTTCTCTATTTCTCCAGTTCATAGAGATTTGGTTGTATTTGGGTACCTGATCAAGTCTTGTTGTCGGGACCCATCTTTCTTGCTTTCAGTAGTTGTTCTAGGTTTTAGCTTCTCCCTAAGTCTAGCTTAAGGGGGGTGTTAGAGTATTCGGGTATTTATTTGATTAATTAAACAATATTTGTTTAATTATTTAAGTTCCCTTTATCTCTTTTACACTTAAGCTAACTTTAGGTGCATAATAATTAATTCTTTTATTAATTATTATGTGCAAAACTAGGTTTTCCTTTTTAGGGTTTCTTGACCTATTAAAGGTCGAGTTCTTTCATTGTATTGTAAGGATTATCTCATTACATATTTTTGTGAATATTGAGCTCTCATATTTTTGAGCATATTTTCCGTGTATTTGTTTTATCTGTTATTTGCTTCCTTGCTTCTCCTTGTAATGGGTTTTTCATCTTGCAGAGATCATTTGGGCTCCTGTTGTGTTGTTGTTTCTCAACTCCAATAAAAATGTTGTCCCTATTTATAAGTATTAACCTTATTTGACCTACAAATAGAGCTTGAATCATTTTCAAAGGGTCAACGATGCTATCTTTGGAGCACTGATGTGCTCACTTGATCAAAGCTTAGAAAAAAGAAGAGTTTCAAAGGAGGCCCTGAACATTGTGAAGAAGAATGGATGTCTTTTTCTTCAGTTTCCCACTTTTTCCTATATCAGGATTGTTTGTTATGAAGGATAACCCTTCATTTTTCCCAAGTACCCTAGTGATAAGATTGTTCTGATGGAGCTAAGCTGACAAATCATAATTTTTCATCGTCAGCAATTTGAAGTACATAAAGTTAGATTCAAATTTCCTCTTACAATTAGTCATTACTCGGTGATTACATCTTACAAGGATAAACAAATGGAGAATTTGATTTCCATGGCATGAAGGACAAGCTCAAAAATATTTATACACATGTACACAGGATTGAAGATATCTAGGAAAAATGCAGGATTGATGAAGATGTAAGGAGATTGGATTACAGTCGATTCACACTTAAGAAAATTGATAATCTCAACCTGGTGGATATCCCTAACACCATGGAGGGTGAAGATGATGTAGTGGATCCCAAATATGTACAAATTAAAATTGTTGAGACTCCACTCCCTAGGATCCAATGGTCTCAAAAGGAATCCACCTCCATTAGGGAAGGATTCCAATATATTCTCGTCAATACTAATGTTGGTTACAAAAGAAAGGAATTGAATTAAACCCTTCAAGACAACATCTGAAGAAGATACCGTGGGACCTCCTAGAAAAAGATTTGAACTCGGGACCAAGAATAGAGAGGATCACTCTACTCCAAAGAAGGGTCCTAAGCTCAAGTTCATAGTAGGTAAAGAGAAGAAAAAGGATGAAAAAGAAATACCTCTTATGGCACAAAGAAAAATTTATGTTGTTGAACTTGATCAGGGACAAGAATATTAAGAGGGCTTATAGGAAGAAAATATCTCGGAATCTCCCACAGTGACAAAACAAGTGTTCACTTGTGAAGAAGATATAGAGGCTTCAACTCCTCTTTCTACTACGGGTGTGAATTTTTTTACCTCTACTCCAGTTGTCTCCTCTTTGCATGTTTCTACTGTGGTGTCTAATCCTATTATTTTTACTATTCCTAGTGTTATTCTTGTCATTTCCATTCATTCATCCACTTCAACTGAGTCAATCTTGGATACACCTCAAGACAATGTAACAAATTTTTTTGGTTCCCTTTCTTCTTTTCAAAGGATTTTGGAAGTTACCACTTCAATGCTTGATGAGTCTTGCATTAAATTTTATAAGTTTATGTTTGATGCTCTTTCAAGAACCTCAACTACAGAAGTTCCACTCACAGTCATGACTCACACTGAGTCCATTGTAACTACCACTGTGCCACAATTAAACATTCCCATCCAAACTATTGTAGCTTGTACAAAAACATTTTCTACTCTTCCCCATTGGTTGCAATCAATGAACCCAAAAAGAGAGAAGCAAGCCATCTCCCCAAATGACTAACTTTGGGCAATTGGATCCTCCTAAACCAAAGGATATCAAGAAAGAAAAAACTCTTTCAAGGATAAAAGTAGATAATTCAAGGAATAAATATGTATAAGTGGCAATCCCTCCTTAAGGCAAAGAAATTAATGAGATTCAAGAAACAAACTATGAAGTGAGGAGGATTGACCTTGGGAAGAAAACTCATGAGAGTGCGAAAGAAGATGCTCAATCAACACTTGAGGCTTTGATCAAACGATACATATAGATAAAGAGATCAAAGTCAAGGTCAATCTTCAAGTGGAGCAACTTACTTCTATATTGTATACAATTACTTAGTCCTTGCAAGTGATTGAACTAGTTGGTTCTTTTATTGATGAAGTTGTGAAAAAAGGAAAAATGTATTGTGGTTTATGGAAGAGTTGTTGATGCATGGGAAAATAAGATGCTATCACAAGGAACACACCTTTTGAGTTCCTTTGTTAAGTTTTTGAATAATCTAAATAGTGTGAGATCTCAATTAGATTAAACACTCGATCTAATGTCACAAGAATTACAAGTACAGGAAAAGGACCTTGATGCTTGGCTCAAGCTTAAGGATTTTGAGTTGGACGATCTTGTTGACAGTTGAGTCATTCCCACCTATCAGATGTACATTGAACAACAAGAATCCCTGGAGTACAAAATAGATGCATTTGAATAGTTAATCGAAGATCTTCAAAAATATTTTAAAAGGATTGCAATGAGAAAAGGCTTGACATTATCAGTAAAGTTTTTGAATTTCCATTTAAGTTAGTGGATGATGACTAGAAGCTCCTACCCATTGACTCTGTTATCCAAGAATTCGGTCTGCTAGTTAGCACAAAAATGGACAAAGAATAATTTACAATTCCTTCTATTGACAAGTTGATAGATTTTCAAGGTAATCTTGGATAATCTTGAATCTCTTATAAAGAAACTTAAGAAAGGGTATGTTAGAATTGATGATTTAGTCACTCGAGCTCATGTTATTGCTAGTCGCATTAATGGACCTCATGAATCCCCAATGAAAGAAGCCCTCAAAAAAATTGAGCAATTTCTGAAGAAGAATTTTGATGAAGAAGAAGTGTCCCCTGACACTTAGTATTTTTATTAAATTTTGTCATTGTAATTTGCATTTTGCTTTTTACATTTTACATGTCTACTAGTAAATATGTAGTTTGCATCTAAATAATGTACAAGTCCTAAATAAAATTAAACTATACTTTGAATAAGTCAAACATATTTGTAGAATTCCTAGATATTTTTAAGGCTCTCCTATAAAGGAGAGACCTCATTGTAAATATTTATCATTTGGCTAATGCATCGAAACTCTGTCGGAATATAAAGCTATCAAAGACTTTGTGCTTTTAGTGAAAATTAAAAAATTCTATCAATAAATAAGTAGAGTCGTTTTTCAATTTTTGTCTTGGAAGCACTTTATTTTATGGTGAGAATGTTCTTATGTCATTCTTAGCATATTCTCTTTAAAGAAAAAAATGTGCATTGTGAGAAGTTGTTAGATTAAAAGGTATAAAGGTGGAATATTGTAGACTTTGTGCTATAGTATTTTATTATGAATCTTTCATCAGTGAAGACTTTGTGCTACATTTGTAGACACATTAAAAATTTCATCCTAATTTCGGGTGGATCCATTTCATTTTCATGCATTATTACAACATTTATCATCAATATTATTCATTATTAGTATTATCACTAATATTATTATTATTTATCATTTATCCATTACTATTATTATTTATCACCATTTATACATTATTAATATTATTAGTATCTCATATTCCATTTATCATTTAATAATTTTATTATTATATCATCTATTTATCATCTATCATCTATATATTTAATAATAATAATATTTATTCATTTTCATAAATATATGCATAAGCATTTACATCATACCTCTACCCATTTTCATACACCTCACACGTGGAATTAAACTCTCAAACCCTATTCTTTTGTCTTACATTCATACCACAATATTGATTCACTCGGAGAATTCTTATTAAAGAAAATCCCCTCTCACATTTTGGTATCCACGACTTTGCATTCAAAATGTGTTGCTTGCATCCATCTCTTGCATTTTGCTTTCTTGATCAATCTTGCATCTTTGATTGCTTTGCATTCATCTCAAATCTTTATTCACCATAGCCTCTTGTGCATGTGCTTGTGAGAGCATCATTCTTGAACACCAGATCTTGGTTGATAGAAGTGCAATGGAGTAGATTTTGTAACATCCATGTGTGTTTTAGTAGTTCATTTTATTTTGCATGTGTGTGTTTTGGCAATAACTTCATTGTTGGATGCTGGAAGAAACTAAGTCCATGATTTAGTTTCCCATTTCCTTCACCTACAACATCAAGTTATCTATTTATAGTAGAGAATATTGTGATATATAGGAAAGACTTTGAGCTACCTACATATTACAAGTTGTTTTACAAAGAATCAGTTAGAGAGATCATTTAAGACTTTGGGCTTACAAAGGTTTCATAGTTAGTATAAATCCACTAGTACATCTCTAAGTCAACCTTTTGTTTAGCTAAAAGTTATATCGATTATTATTGCCTAAGTTAGTTTCTTGTAATTTATGTTTTATCATTAAGAAAGAGAATCCATTCTGAAGAAAAAGAGTTGGATGAACACTTATAATAAAAAAAGAGAATAAAGTGATTATAACACCCTTGAAGATAGTATAGGAAATAGAAGTTAGATATAAACTAGTTATTAGATTACGATAAGAAGGAAACCTCCCCTTTACGAGGATACATTTAATCTCATCACACTGTGGTTGAAAAGCACATTTTGTAATCATTTCCCGATTACAAAATTTTCACCCAATAGATATGCAAGTCTTTCTAGGGTCTTTTTTCTCTAGTCTATTGGACATATGTTGTCATTGATGTCAAAAGAGTCAGAGGACCATTGTTATTAATGTCAGAGGTGTATCAATTGTGCTAGTCAATGTTATCATTAATGCAATGACATCTGAAAGATTGAAGAATGTTTATTACTATCATGTTATACAAGAGCATTTTGAGTTACAAAGGTATTGTGGATAATTATGGCGATGGATCCAACCAAGGAAAGTTTGTAGTATCATGTTGTATCTATTCATGTTGATAGAAATGCTCTAGAAGTCTATTCAAGAATGTTTGAGGTAAGTTACCTAGATAGTCAGCTTGTTCTCGTAACTTGTTGTGATTCACATTTCTTCATGTTTAATAATTATGTCCTATAGTTTGAAATTAGAGTATGTCTACACATGTTTCATCATATTCCAAAGTTTCCACAATTAATGTTTATCAAATAAAAAGATTGGAGTGACGAAGAGGCAATGTTGGTTAACTAACCAAGTTTTTGTTTTGGCTTGATGCGGGAGAGGCTTGTGGCATGCACTCACCAAAGGTAGCATGTGGGTGACCATTGGTACCATATGGGGATACATTAGGAATTGAATAGTGTGTTCTTTGTTTTGGAGTAGCATGTGGGCTATTGGACATTTCCTATTACATTCGTTAAGGAGTGTTTGTGTGGCCAACTTGCAAATATTGTTGATATGTTTTGGGCCAACACATGAATGCAATTGTAAATATAATTCATATATATAGATGTATATAATTTATCATAATGTGTACATGTGTTGTTGGATTGCTATGTAAGTATGGTTCCAATGTGAAAAATAGAATGTGTGTCATGTGATTTGCATTCCAAACATGTGTACCATTCTCATAATGTCATATGTTGCATAGGAGAGTGTATGAAGGTTGATAATATCTAGTGAAAGTTGAATTATCAGACTTAAAGGTCCACAAACATATATTTGTATTCTAGTAAAACTCGTATCTTATCTACTAATTTGGAGCTTAGATCTTTGTGTTGGGGATTGGTGTCTCCAGTGGGTTGGTATCTGCAAACACAATAGGGGATTGGTGTCTCCAATAGGTTGGTGCCTTTGATATTTTAGTTCCTACAAACACAATAGTGGATTGGTGTCTCTGGTAAGTAAGTGATTCATTTATTTATGAGGCTGGATTTGGGAACTCGATCCAAGTAGCTATTCTCATAATAGTTTTTCAGATCTTGGGTTTCCACGTATATCTAGTGTTCATTGTGTGGATGTGTTCTTTTATGTTTAATTGTTGCATTATTTTGAAGATTGGATTAAGTTACATTGGTGTTTTATGATATATACTTGGAGAACTATTTAATGACGGTTAATGCTTAATTGAGTTGAAATTGGGAAATATTGATTCACCCCTCCCCCTCAATGTATTGTATGCCCTTTAATTGGTATCAAAGCTAATTTCCTTGGATAAAGCTTCATAGCTTGAAGTTGATCTGAGATGGCACACTCAGTTGGTCATGAAGGTTTGTCCTCAAGTTAATACTCAGATCCATACCACTAAGAATTGATCCTAAGCTGGCCACAATTGTAGAAGTTAAAGATCTAAACAAGTGACTATGGATGAATTACATGGGTCTTGTTGATGGGCCTTTTATACTCACCTACATGCAGGCTTCGTAGGGGCGGAGCCTCTCTTGAAAAGAGATACGATTATGAAATCCCTTGTCCCCAAGGTCTTGTTTATTGGGTCACTACTATGCAAGGGTAACTCAAGGTTCGTGTGACTTGTTTAATTAAGATGGTATTGCTAGTTACACAAGACACTCAAAAGAATTTCTTAAAAATAAAATGCAAAAGATATAAAAGGGTAAGTAGGAAAAAAACATAAACATGTAAGCTTGTTAAACTTAAGGTAAATACTTCAAATGAATAGATATTATGGATAACAAATTAGATAGCATCAAGTGAAACTTCTATCTATATGTAAGCTCTACGATCTTATGTGTTGACGAAGCTGATTAAACAACTTCACATACCATAACAATAAAATCCACAACATTTAGAACATTCATGCTATCTAGAATGAGAAAAGATATTAGATCACAGAAATACTAACTTCATTCAACATAGATCATAGAATAGGCGATCGACAAAGCTGATTGCATTGATTAATTTTGAAAATAATGGTACCAACGAGCACTGATACTTAGAAACTTTAACAAAGTTTTGAATTTGAAAGAGCAAGAAACAAATTTTTTGTAAACAAAATCCTAACTATGGCCTCCAATCTTTAATTTCCGGACCCACAAAATGGCCTGGGTTATTACAATTTATAGCGCCATGCCTCCTATACTCTAGGAATAAACTATGCCTACAACCTAGTTACAAAATGGTGGGAGTCACAGTCAACATACAAATCACTGCTTTTGAACCCCACTAAGCTAACACTTCATGCATGTGAATAGTGAGTCTTTTTTAGATGTGACCTCCACATGAGTGTGCCTTCCTAGTAGTGGTATCTATGCATGATAGATGTGATCAAAGATCCTCTTCAAAACTATCACGGATGACAAGATCTCTCCTTCCACTAGGTGTGCACTTCATGTCAACCATCAGTTTGCTTCTTGTTCTTCTTGGAGTTATATTAGTTTTATATGTAACAATCTATGGAGGTGGATGGTGGGTCAAACACGTACTCAATCTGGAATTTGGTAACCCTTAGCACTTCTTTTACTTCCTCTATTTTATCGACCAAGCTGTCAACTATTTGTGTAGCTTGGTAAGATTGAAAGAACAGGTGTATGTATCTGTCCATGACTATGGCATCAAATTGGACGGTTGAAGAGAAGTACTCAGCAACATATGCTTCCCATTGTTTGAGAACCACTTCCTAGTTGAGTGTTCCTGACTGCATCAGGTCTATTCCATACTTGCCCAATAGTTTTGTTACATATTGCTCATATTGCTCCAAGAGATCGGAGAAAGACAAATGCTCTTTGAGTACTCTTGCCCCACATTTCTCTATCATATCCACTTTTAAACCAAGATATCAACACATGATTGTAAACTGTTGAGGTCTTCTCACCCCAACAAGTCTTCCTTTGTGATTACATCTTCTCCTAACCTTTTAATTTTCTTGAGTACTTTTGTCTCCTTTGAGAACCTGTCATATTGAGCTTCCCATGCATAGAATAGAGGATGAGGCCTTTCTCAAGGAGGTGGGCGTCTTCCTATATCTCCATAGTATCTTGCAAAAAAATTCTCACTTTTCTCAATTGATATTTTGTCCATGTTTTGACTATTGTTGCCATTATCCTCATTTCATACAACATCTTTACTTCTTCTTGTGGGAGTACTAAAGTAGATGGTAAGGAGTCACCAGACCTAGAATCTAATGGCTTTGACATTTCAATGAACAGTTGTTTATATTTTCGTAGTTGTGCCTTGACTTCCTTTTTAGACCTATGCTCCTTTTCTATTCTTGTCTTTATTGTGGTGGTGATAGCATCCAGAGAGGCTATCTCCCCCCATTTAGTCTATTTACCAAGATTTACTTGGGATACTTGGTACCTTGTAGATGTTTGATTTTCACCTTCTTCACCCTATACCGGGCATCTACACTAGCTATTACATCTCCAGAGTCATTCCTTGAAATATGGTGGAAATTTTTAGCACTTTTAGTTCCCCTTGGGAACTCAACAATTGCTTCTTGCAAGGTTATACTGGGGAGAATAATCTTCTTCTTCTTTTGGAAGCTAAAATTTACCCATTGTGGCATGTTGGAGTCCAGTTGCTCACCTTGTGTGGTAACTTGAGTAGTTACCGTATGGGCTTCCAACTAGAGCTTTTCTCCTTCCTCACCTTCCTGCAACTCTTGATCCTCCTCTTGTTATTGTTCATCTCGTTGTTCTACATGTGTCTAATGGAGCAGTGGTGGTTGAGCAACTTGTTGTTCTAGGTTTGATTGTAGTACCTGTTCATAGCTTTGTTGTTGTTGTTGCTTTGCAAATTCTTATTGCTTTTAACCCACTCCTTGTTCCAGGGCTTCTTTATTTGCATCATCTTGCAGTTTATGTGTTTCTCCCTCCTATTGTTTAAGAAGCAACTCTTGGTCCTGTGGGGTAAGCACAACTCGCTCATCTTACTCATCTTGCTCGTTGAGCTCCATGGTTTCTATATGTACATCATGCTCTTGTGTTTGGGTGGTTTCCTCTTGTTGATCTTTGGGATCATTGGCTAGTGTTTGAGTAGGATGCATACTCTGAGAGGCGATAGGCACTTGTTCCAACACTGCTTCATCTAAGCTAGGTTTAGTTGTGGCTTGCCTTTGCATTGTATCCTCCTTTTTTCTATGAACCATGGTAGAGATGGGTTTATCATCTTCTTCTAAATTATAATCAATATTGTGAATAGTCATCCTCTCATGCACTGGTACAATGGTTGTTTGAGGAGATTGAGGGGTGGATTCTCCTGTTGCAAGGTGTGCACCCTTTGTCTCCTTATGTCGTGCAACACAACATTCAGGTTTGTGACATGGCTTAACCGCCTCCTATGGAATCTATAAGTCTAGTGGTTGTATTGAGTGAGAAGTTTAATTTATAGAGTGGCCTAGATGTATTGATTATTGGAAAAGTACAAGTGGAGGATCATTCTTTCTTTGTGTCAGTCTAGTGTCATGGTTGATAAAGAAGTAGGATTCAGTATTCTTGTCTATCATAGAAGAAGAATGCATTGCAGTACTTTCCTGTTGCACATAGGTGTTATGGATGAAACAAAACTTGATGGAGATGAAGGTAGAATTTGATAAACCTATTTCTATTATTTATGATAATACAAATGATCAATATTTCAAAGAATCTGGTGATACATTCAAGGATAAATTATTGGACATTGCTGCTAATAGGATATGTTGTTGTCATTGATGTCAACATATTCCTGCTCCAGTTGTTGCAAATTGGTTTATTGGGATTATGGTTTGGTGTATGGAGTATTTCTTGTATCACTATATTCTTATGTACTGGTGTTGGTGATCCGGGAAGCATAATTGATCATATCTGATGATCCGGTTTTGCCATTTGTTTTTCTAATCAATGATTTGTAGAGTTCAGTATTTCCTCCGGTGTGATCAGATCTTGAGCTTGAATTTTGGGATATTGTTTGGGATGGTCTTGTGTATCTTTATTTCAGATGGTTCACGATTTGGTGTTCCACAAGTTATCTTTATTCATGACAGTTGTTGTTGTCTAAGTGTTCTCAAGTTTCAAATGTTGATCGATGAAGATTTGATAAGTGGTGTTGGTGTAGTTGTTGCTGATGATTCTAACTTTCTTGTTGGTGTTTCCTAATTGTGTCCTATTTGTTCTGATGATCTACATTGATCCTTATGTGAGTTCTTGGTGATCTTGCTGAACCGATGATGTTCTTTGTGTTATGCGGTTGATCTTGGCATGATTTCCGATGGTGTTGTGCATTTGGGAATTTGATTTAGGTCAATGTTATGTCATGTAAATCATTATATTGGTCTAGTGGTTGATCCTTGTATTGTGTGATGTAATTTTGTAATTGTGAGTTGAGGGTTTAGCCGACCTTGTTGTCAAGGTTGATGAATTGTATAAATAGGTGATATAGTCATGTAAATTAGGTGTCAAGGTTGTGTCTGCATTATCAAAGAGTGGTGTATGTGCAATCAATTGATTCATCCTTCGACATTGTGATTGAGCGGAGATTGGTGTTATAGAGAAGACAATTATGCTTAACTGAAACTGTCATCAAGAATTTGGAGATGCTAATATTGTAGTTTATTCCTTTCGGATTGTAGTCCGAATATTATTGTAAGTCAGTGAGACTTCCCTGAGGGTTGTAGCCTTCTGGGTCATTATCTTTTGAGCAGAAATCTCTAAGTAGTGTGTCTGAATGCATGTGCATTCCCCATTGTAATATTTCACATACTACTGTAGAGTATCATCTTATTGTGGGTAGGTTCCCACCGTGGTTTTTCACTTAACCAGGTTTTCCATGTCAAAATATTGGTGTGGTGTGTTGTGTTATCAATTTGCTACAGTTTATCAAATCTATTTTTGTGATTAAGTTTATAGATCTGGTGAAAACTGATTCACCCCCCCTTCTGAGTTTTCCCTCATTGTTATTGCCAACATAAATAATATTGCAATTAAGTATCATCTTCTAAGAGATAAGGTTGCAGACAAAGAGATAAAGTTGGAGTATGTTAAGATGAAGGAATAAATTACATATATATCTCCACAAAATCCCTTCCTAAGGACACTTTTGAGTATCTCCAGAAGAAGTTTTGTTTTGATTCAAGAGGAAGTACAAGTTGAGGGGGAGTGTTGACTTACCATCGTAAGCAAAACTGGTGGTCTTGCAGAATGTTTTAGAACACATTTGTGTAGAATTAGAGATATCGGAAAGATTGTTGGTGTATGGACTTAGAAGGAGTCTATCTGGGAGACAAGTTTTCAGATTGAGCAATGAGCAATTATCCTTTTTCATTGATGTAAAAGGGGGGGAAATGGACTCAAAATGTCAAATACTTTAAGGAGAGAAATGTAGAACTTAATATCAAGAGAGCTTCAATTATTTCAGTTAGGGGGAGTTCTTGATCTCTACATATTAGATTTTTATTGATGTGCCAACAACATATTGTTGTTTGCCATTAATGACAAAGGGGGATATTGTTGGACATATGTTATTGTACACAGGAAAATGCGGTGACCAAAACAAATAAATCAAGATCAATAGACCCACATATCAATGAGACTCTTGGTGCAAGTATATAAACTAATTGAACTAGTTTAACTTCCCAAGGAGTGTCCCATTGTTCTCTATCTCACAGGGTCCCTAAAGTCAATGTTTTGCTCTCAGATCATTGAGCAAGTGCCTTAAGAATGACAATTCCAAGAATGAGTGATATTTGATCTACATGCATGAATGCATCCTAAAATCTATATGATGTGTTAAAACTATGATGATTAAGTTAAGATGAAGATGATGATATGATAAAAGATTTAACAAATTATCCTAACATGATATACTAGCCTAGCATGAATATTCTATAATATGGAAAATGCTTCTAAATGTTATGATGATTTTTAACAAAGAGAGGCTAAAATGCTTAGTAAATTAGACTATAATGTAGATGCATAAAAACTCAAAGATATGGATAATGAAGATTGAGAGCTCTATTTATAGGGAAAATAGGGCAATGGATGGTTAAGATTGAATAATCTTAACAAGGGCTAGGATTGAAAGTTAATCAATCCATGTTTACAATTCTCACCAATTAAATGGTGACAATTGTCAACAAGAGGTTGTTTGTGTCCAAGGGGTTGAGTTTAGTTGGTTAAAGCATTGAGTTCTCAATGTGGAGACCCAAGTTCAACTCCCATGAGGGACACCTTTGTGTAGAATTCTAAGTTGTGACTCTTGGTCTTCCATTGGTTGTTTAGGTGGATTTCTAAGTTGTGACCCTTGGTCTTCCAATTGTTGTTTCTTGTTTGGTGCTCGAAAGGAGCTAGTATTTGTAATAAGTTTGCTCGAAAGGAGATGGTATTTGTAATAAGTTTGTAATGTGGATGCTTGAATGAGCAAAAAAATGAACTTTGTGATTCTATGATACTTAATACAAAAACAAGAGGTTGCTTGAGAGGAGATGCAAAGAGCATTAAATGCCTGAAAAGACATGAGGGTTACCTTAGGAGGTAATGGTTAAGGTTAGGTTAGGGTTATCCAATGGATAAAGATTTTACCCAAGGGGTAAACTCTTGTGCAAGGGTTAATAGGATAACTATGGTCAAAGCCATAAGTGTTTGATGAGACCCTTGAGTCAAAAGGATGGTTAAGTTAGAGAGAAAGTCTCTAACCAAAGGTTAAAGGTGAGTTAACCATAAATGGTTATGTAAGAGCCTTTAATGGTTTGGAAGACTTTAGAGGTTAACCATTTGAAGACACAACACCTTTAATGGTTATTGAAGACTTTGGAGGTTTTGAGAAGTGACTTCCCTTTACTTAAGAATGTGACAATAATTAGAAGATGAATTAGGCTAAATTGGAAATGATTAGAAGAATCTAGAAGGGGTTTAGGAGGCAAGTGGGAGATGTAAGGAAATGCAAGTGGGAGAAATAGGATTTTAATTAAAATAAAATATTTTATTTCAACTAAAATAGATGCAACTTGGGGGATGACCCTTTGGTGAAATGGTGGGGCTTCTTGCCTGTAGTGCCTACAACCTAGGTTCAAACCCCCACGGGTTTGTCTCTACCGTGTTAAAAATGGAGTACCCTTACCTTGGGGAGAACCTTGGAGAAATAGTTGGGCTTCTTGCTTGTAGTGCTTACATCCTTGGTTCAAACCATTTTTAAGCCTGCTAATGGGATTTCGAGGGTTTATCCTCCTAGGATGGGCGATAAAAGTCAGGTGTGGATTCCGCAAGACAGGGGATGGACCAAGATCAACTTTGATGGGGCATCAAGGGGGAATCTCGAGATCTCCAGTGCAGGGGTCATAGCTCATGATGATAATGGTAGTGGTACAGGAGCACCCAAGAACATGAGTTCACCAGGAGAAAAGTGATGTTTTAAGTCATTTTGATCATTTTTATAATGTATTGATTCGTGATGAATCCATTTGTAAAGACAAGATCAATTATTGTAATTATTTGCATAAAGTTGTTAAAAGTTGTCTTTAGGTCCCAATTTGGTCTATAAGGTCAAGATTGTTGAAATAACCTATGGAAGGGTAAACTCAATGTAAAATATCTCAAATAGTCTATAAGATTTTTTACAATTTGGGGAGTCATTAGGAAAAAGTGTCAAAGTTGCAAGAAAATTGCAAAAGTGCAACATTTGCAAAAAATGTAAAAGTGCAAAAATTGCACATAAAGTTGTAAAAGGGGAGATGAAGGGTCATAAAGGTAGTTGGATGGTTTATAACTACCAAAGAGTCTATAAATATGTTGTATTGGTTGAACCAAATCATTATTGGAAGAATAGAGAAGGAGGATAAAGTTTTGGAACAAATTGGTGTGTTTAAAACTTGCATTTTGATTGGTGTTTTTGTGTTAAGTTGTTGTTTCCAGGCCTTGTACGGCCATGTATGGCCTGGAAACCCTATATATTTATAATGGTTAGATAGTGTAATGAATACTCTTTCTTATTATTTTGGTTTGGTGCAGTTTAATGAATAAGTTATGAAAGTTTTGGTGAAAGTGGTTGTTTGCAGACTTGAGATTTCCTGAGAACAGTCATGTTGCAACATTTGGTATGGACTCATTGGGAAGAATTATGACCTAAAAATAGATTCATTGGAAAGATATATGAATCACCTTTCATTTCATTTTGGTTTGAGTCATTTTTATGCACATTTGTGTAAGTTATGAATATTTTGGTGAAAATTGTTTTCAAACTATCTTCAATGGAGTTGCAGACAAGGGTTTGTGATTATCTAATGATTTAACCATTTGAAAATTTAATGTCTTACATATTATGAAACTATATCCATAAATATTTTATTTTATATTAGTTTTGAATCATTTGGCTTTGTTTTGTGAAAGATATTTGATACCCTAGATGGACTGGGCATGCACATGTCTTATTTGGGGACAGCAGAAATGGGTCTCGGTGAAAAGACCATAACTTTTAATATAACCGTTGGATTTGGCTAAATTTGGGATATGTTGTTTGTAAGAAATCTATTCAAGTTCTGATCAAAGAGATTGAGTTTTTTATATCTGGTTGGATATTTATATACCTCTGTGTACAGGTCTATCCAAAGGGACAACAGGTTGACAAATTTGATACTTGGATCAAGTTTGTGTTTTCTTGATTGATTGATTGTTGAAGTATGATGGAATATTCCTCTAATGAATTGTTATAATGGTAAAATATAGATGGATCAGCATGATACTAGAGTTGTGATTGGTTTTCCAAGATCCTCTGCATCAGATTGGTATCAGAGCTAGAAGAGCCTGAGTGTGTGGATAGATCACCGAAGGAGGCAATCCACACCAGGACCTAACCCAAGAAGATTTGTTATTTGGTTTTTGATAACATTTTATGGTTGTAGGTTCTTGTCCACTAGTTGCAAGTAGGCAGACATGAAGGTCTGTCATGGGCCCATAAGAGATGGTCTAAGGGGCTTGAGAAAGAGGTCCAATGGGTTGCCAAAAGACCTAGGGAGAGAGGTAAGGAAATGACTCCTAGGTGAGGCAAGATAGTAGGTGATTTTGGTGCAGCATTGAGGGTGGACTTATGTTTGGAGAAACACCTTGAGGAATAGCCAGTATGAACTCCATAGATGAGAGTCTTGATTGAAGGCAAGAGAAGGATGTAGAGGCATGATAAGAAGACAAAGAGGTAAAGACAAAGAGGTTGTTGTATTCACATTTCCAAGAGACTTGGAAAACTTTCAAGGTTGGTAGTATGGTGCAGGAGCACCCAAGAACATGAGGTCACCAGGAGAAAAGTGATGTTTTAAGTCATTTTGATCATTTTTATGATGTATTGATTCGTGATGAATTCATTTTTAAAGACAAGATCAATTATTGTAATTATTTGCATAAAGTTGTTAAAAGTTGTTCTTTAGGTCCCAGTTTGGTCTATAAGGTCAAGATTGTTGAAATAACCCATGGAAGGGTAAAATCAACGTAAAATATCTCAAATAGTCTATAAGAGTTTTTACAATTTGGGGAGTCATTAGGAAAAAGTGTCAAAGTTGCAAGAAAATTGCAAAAGTGCAACATTTGCAAAAAATGTAAAAGTGCAAAAATTGCACATAAAGTTGTAAAAGGGGAGATGAAGGGTCATAACGTAGTTGGATGGTTTATAACTACCAAAAAGTCTATAAATATGTTTTATTGGTCGAACCAAATCATTATTGGAAGAATAGAGAAGGAGGATAAAGTTTTGGAACAAATTGGTGTGTTTAAAACTTGCATTTTGATTGGTGTTTTTGTGTTAAGTTGTTGTTTCCAGGCCTTGTACGGCTATGTATGGCCTGGAAACCCTATATATTTATAATGGTTAGCTAGTGGAATGAATCCTCTTTCTTATTCTTTTGGTTTGGTGCAGTTTAATGAATAAATGAATAAGTTATGAAAGTTTTGGTGAAAGTGGTTGTTTGCAGATTTGAGATTTCCTGAGAACAGTCATGTTGCAGCATTTGGTACGGACTCATTGGAAATAATTATGACCTCAATATAGATTCATTGGAAAGATATATGAATCAAATTTCATTTCATTTTGTTCTGAGTTATTTTTATGCACATTTGTGTAAGTTATGAAGATTTTGGTGAAAACTGTTTTCAAACTATCTTCAATGGAGTTGCAGACAAGGGTTTGTGATTATCTAATGATTTAACCATTTGAAAATTTAATGGATTACATATTAAGAAATTAGATCCATAAATATTTCATTTTATATTAGTTTTTAATCATTTGGTTTTTTTTTGTGAAATATATTTGATGCCCTAGACGGACTGGGCATGCACATGTCTTATTTGGGGACAACAGAAATGGGTCTCAGTGAAAAGACCATAACGTTTAATATAACCGTTGGATTTGACTAAATTTGGGATATGTTGTTTGTAAGAAAGCTATTCAGGTTATCACTGAAGGGATTGAGTTTTTTATATTTGGTTGGATATTTAATGACCTCTGTGTACAGGTTTATCCAAAGGGACAGCAAGTTGGCAAATTTGATACCTGGATCAAGTTTGTGTTTTCTTGATTGATTGATTGTTGAAGAATGATGGAATATGCCTCTAATGAATTGTTATAATGGTAAAAATATAGATGGCTCAGCATGATACTAGATTTGTGATTGGTTTTCCAAGATCCTCTGCATCAGGTAGTATTCTTGCTCTTGGAGCAAAGAGATTGGTGGATGGTACTAACAACGAAGCTGAGTGTTAAGCAGCAATTGAAGCAATTATTTTGGCAAAAAAATTGGAGGTGAAAAAACTTTATCTTGAAGGGGACTCCCAAATAGTGGTGAATGGCATTGCTAGGGGACGAATGGAGGCTTGGCGCCTGGATAAACATATCAGAAGGATGAAAAACCTTCTAAATGGGTTTGAGGATTTTAAGGTATCACATGTTCTAAGGGAAGTGAATGCTGACGCTGATAGGCTTTCGAACGTAGGTGCAAATGGTTCCTTGGCTGATCATTTTAATTTCTTTGAAGACTTAAGGGATTTGGGTCCCTTCGATTTTGGATGAAGGTGCTTTGAGTTTGAAAGGGGAACCTATGACGTGGTGTTGAGAGTTGTGTGATCCGTTTTAGATATGCATGATGGAGGGGTGGGGATGGCTCATGTGGTTTGTGTTCATCAAACTGGCAAAAAGTTGCGTAATGGCGGCACAGGTGCAACGATGTCAGTATATGGTTTTTTGGTTTGTTGATGATTCATGGTATGAGGTGGTGCGTGCGATGAAATTAATGTTTGGAGTGGCTGCGGATTGTTAGTTTAGGCCCTCGTTTTCTTTTTTGGCATTGTGCAGAGGACTGTATTGGCTCTTGCGAGTGCTATGTTTTGGTTGTGAGATAGGGGAAGGATGGAAGCCAATTTTTTGCTGCTTACAGAGGGCCAAATGCCTGCATTTTGAGGCACAATCTCAAGCAAGCACTTGATAAATGTTTTTAGGGTGGATGAGGAAGATTTCTGGAGGGTCGTTCGCCTGATGTTTGGGGAAGATTTCCTGGACACTGACTGTCACCCGCGAACAAATTTGGATGTTTCATCCCTATTCATGGCTCTCACTCTAATGGTGGGAGGTTCAAAGGAGGAGGTGTTGTGGGTGGTGTCCCTAGTACTAAGACCAAAATGGTCGGGTGCCCTGGCGGAGGTGGTGGTACAAGCAGATATTGGAATGGGTCTGAGAATGGAGAAAGGGTCATGGAGGCATTTAGGTGGGGGGAATGAAGCAGTGTAGCCTCTGGTGGTGTGGTCGGCTTCTTGTTCAGTGGAATCCCAGATGGAGGATGCAAGAAATGGGTGGCGGTAAATTGTGCGGAAGTTGGGACCGGTGGAGAGAGCAAAATTGTGTGGCAAGCAAACCTTGGTGAAGTCGTAGGCTCCGATTGGTGAAGATGGGCGGCTGCTGTTGCATCACCAAATCCTGCAAAAGAGTGCGAAGGTGGTGGATCGTAGTAAGCTGCGAGGTGGACAATCAGGAACCACAACAGGTGTCGGGATGGAGTTGCCCGAGGCAGGACCCATTCAGGCCATTCCCAACTTCTCCAGGGAGGAAGCCCTTGGTTGGTTCCAGTAGGTGGGTCTCTTGTAGGTCGTCGAATTTTTGGGTGGGGATTCCTTGTTGTAAGGAATGTATCCAGTATGGTAGGCTTTGTTGGTGTGGTTTCTGTCTCGGGTTCTTTTTGTTATTGTAGGGGCGAGACCCCATTTTGTGGAATGTTGCTGAGCAGCTGAAGGCATGTATACTTTCCTTTCAAGCAATATAAAACTTAAAACTGTTATCGATTAAAAAAAAAATAGATGCAACTTGCATAAATACAAGTGTGAAAATTTAATATATAAATTAGATTTATTTATCTGCAAGGATATTTTTAATTAAATGTAAATTTAATTAAAAAGGGAGAAAGGGGAATACATTAAATAAAGTGACTTATTTAATTAAAGGCTAGAAAATATTTAGGTGAATTTAATTAAATAAATTGAGCAATTTATTTAATCAAATAGATGAATGCGAAGAATTTAATTAAATAGATTTTAATTAATAAGGGGAATGGGGTTAAAATAAATATTAAATATTTATTTAGGAAGGTGGTCAGATTTATACGTCTACATTTTGCCCCTCTTTGAAGTGACGTGTGTGCACATGTTGATTCAAAGAAAAATCGTTGGATATGCCGCCAATTTTTTTCGATATGATGCTGTGTGCCAAAATGTCGATATGATGACCCATATGTAGATTCGATGAATGATATTGATGATGCCCCCTCGGGAGATGAATCAAGGATCTAGTTAAAAGTTGTCAAGTTTATGATCATTTTTGAATTAAATGCGATATGAGAATATTGATTGCGTTGGATGCACATTATTGATTCATCTCCTAAAAAAATGATGTTGATAAGGTTAATAATGAAAAAGTGGGATAAAAATACATGCCCCACTTATTAACCCTTTGATTTACCCTATTAAAAGGTAAAAAGTGATTTTGAAAAATCATTTGCACACTTGTCTCCTTGTGATTGTGACATTTGGAGCTCTAACCATGATGTTGATTCCATACTCTTCGCACCGATTTGAGCACGTCAGGCGATACCGAAGACCCACCGCATATGGCCCACTAGTAAGTGACCAAAATCCCTCTTTGTTTTTGATTAATTTTATAGATTTTTGTCACGTTTTTCAATTTTGGGTTGGAATTTGCTGGTTTAGCGCATAGGGTAGGTTGTCTAGTGCATACGATAGGAGTTTTAGCGCGTAGCAAACCCTAGGTAGGTTTAGCATCTGAGTGTCATATAATAGCACAGTCGAAGGGTAGGTTAGCGCGTAGGGTAATTTTAGTGCATAGGGTTTGTATAGAAGCACAAAGGGTATGCTAGGTAGCGTGTAGGATAGCTTTAGCACGTTGGGCAAACAGGGTAGCGCAAAAGGTATGACAGTTAGCGCGTAGAGTAGATTTAGCACATTGGACAAACAGGGTAGCGCAAAAGGTATGACAGTTAGTGCGTGATAATAAGATGGTGCATAAGGTATTTTTTATAGCGCATACGTGGATTAGTTTAGCACATACGTGGCAGCTTAGCGCTTTGGAGCCTTGATTTAGCGCGTAGGGTAAAAAGTTGGAAAAAAAGCATCGTGAAAAATGCGTTGTGAGTCAAATGGATTGGATAGGGTGCATAGATGTCAATATTGGTTCATCAATTGTCTAATAGGGTTCGTGATCCGATGTGAGTCCTATTTTGTGATGATGTTTGATTTTGATATGCTACTAGATTATGATATGAGTCTATGGTTGATATGGATCTTGTTTCGATATGAGTCACTTTTCGATATGGGTCAAGTTGTCGATATGAATTTGATTTTGTTATGGGTCCTTGAGTTGATATGGGTCTTTGAGTCGATATGAGTCTTGATTTCGATATGGCTCTTGATTTCGTTATAGATTTTGATTTCGATATGGATTTGATTTTGATATGAGTCTGATTTCATTATGGGTCCGATTTCGTTATGGGTCTGATTTCGATATGGGTCTGATTTCGTTATGGGTCTGATTTTGATATGGGTCTAATTTTGATATGGATCTGGTTTTGATATGGATTTTGATTTGAATATGGGTTTTGATATGTTGCACTGATATGATTCATTGATTGATGTGAATATGTTTCTGAAGTGTTTTTGATATGATTTGCATTTTCAAGTTGATTTGTTTTTTATTGTTGATATATTTGATTGAATCGAGAACTGATGATGGATATGTGTTGATTTGCAGGCAGAGCTTGGTGTACTATAGACTTGGGAGCGATTCTTGAATCCATCGACACTTATCCCATGCTTGTCACAGGATAACTGAGATGTGATTGAGAGATGTGGGTTATCATCCTTACTAGACATGTCTTGATATATCATTAACCAAGTGTTACTGACAACGTTGGCAGAGACGTGGCACAACGATACAAATACCTTTCATTTGGCGACCAGTGAGATGACAGTTACACCAGAGGACTATTATCGGATTTTGAGGATTCCTGTGGTTGAGGCTTTGCTACCCTATGAGAAGACCGAGGAGGGTAGTACAGAGGCTCTCCGCTGTATTTTTTAGGATGATCGCATTAGTGGCTACTAAATCCCATGGCAAGAGTTTTTGGATTTGAGTTATGCTCTGCTGCCATCAGTATTAGATGGTTTTATTAGTGGTTTCTTATGTCCCAACCGTAGGTTGAAGGGACTAGCCGTAGGATGGGGATTGGTTTTGGAGGATATGGTGACGCAAGGACACAGGTTTGCATGGGGGTCTTGCATGTCAGCCCACCTATATAGAGAGCTCCACCAAGTAGTATATTTGGGATACAATAGTCTATCAGCTGGGGTGACATTATTACAAGTGTGGGCCTGGGAGCATATACCAATTTCGAGACCACTTGCAGATAGGGATAGGCCAGTTGGTCGGGCATATGCATATGGGTATACAGGTGTAGTTGTCCAGTGTAAGCTAGGCAAACTAGAGCACTGGCGAAGGGCATTGGATGATATTGATACGGTCATCTGGAGACCATATATGGATTGTGAGGTGTGGGTGGAGGATGGGCTAGAGATGCCCTATGTATATATGTCGAGGTACCTGATTGGGCGGACACCCTTTATCATTGAGCTATTTTTGCACAGTTGTGTTCATCGGCAGTATGGTAGACAACAGGGGATACCACAGGGAGCCTGTTTGTATGTTTGTTGGCGATAGGATGTGTCAGAGTGGGGCCTATGCTAGATAGCAGAGCAACTGTAGATGATTACATGACCTTGGCGGGACAGATCTAGGATTACGGGGCTGAGGTAGTGGATGCTGTGATGACAGAGGAGTTCTTAGACTACTTTGTGGCATATGCGGTGGCACACATATCTGATCCGACAAAACTGTTTCCAGATTTTGATGATGATGAGGAGCAGCCACAGAGGCAAGGGGGTCCTAGACAGAGAGAGGAAGATGAGGGAGATGAGGGAGGAGATGGAGGTGGAGGCGGTGGTGGAGGAGATGGAGGTCGAGGTGGTGGAGGAGGTCGAGGTGGAGGGAGTGGTGGAGATGGCAGAGGTGGAGGTGGTGGAGGAGGTAGAGGTAGAGGGGGTGGTGGAGATGGCCGAGGTGGAGGAGGTGGTGGAGATAGAGGTGGAGGGGGTACTGGAGATGGTAGAGGTGGTCTCATTCTTGGTGTTGGTGGGGGTGGTAGGATAGGTGCGGTGTTAGCTATTGTGGGAGGGATAGAGGATGATAGGCAATCTGCCTAGAGGAGGAGATCTGACGTTCTACCTCCACCAGTGCCTCGGATAGGAACAAGTGTAGGTAGGACTATGACATAGATACCCATTCATATCAAGGTGCCCACCTACCAACAAGATTCTCATATTAGAGAACTACAGGTCTCGGTGTAGGAGCTACAGGAACAAGTGTTAGCGCAACATCGACAAATTACGCAGCTGCAGGCATAGAGGGATACATCAGTAGAGCGCCAGGGCCGAGCAGAGGCCCTTGCTGACAGGCTAGAGAGAGCCACGACCGATGCCCTGCTCTAGGACACACTGAGAGATATATAGTACTCAGCCAAGGAGGTCGAGTATTATAGGCATTTGTATGAGGATATGGTTCCTCGAGATCATAGAGCTCTTAGTTATGTTGCAGTGGCGTCCACTTGATCCAGATGTAGTCATACGAAGACAGAGAGAAGAGGTGTTATGGGGCATGTCCGACGTGATCCATCTGGTGGAGATTTGAGAGATGGGACACCTGTTGTTAGACCATTTGCCTCAGAAGATAGTCATACCTGAGAGATTTGTCCTATTGTATTGACCACTTTGTTGTATTGATAGACCTGATATCCCATGTACATTTTGACAGTTTTGAGATATATGATATATGGCATTAATTTTCTCTAATCCACATGTGATGTGTTACTGGTGATGATTTATGATGTGCATTATGTTTTGATATGTTGATACTATGAGGATGATGATGTTCTTGATCTCTTATTGTGGATTTATATGATGATGTGAATGCATGGTTCACAATGAATAAGTTTTGGTGATATGCATTGCTGTGTTTATTTTGATACAAGATGGAATGTTTTCTAAATTTTTATGATTGTGAGATGTTTTTTTGAGATGCAAATGATAATGATAATGATATTAGATGAGATGTAAATGATAATGATAATAATATTAGATGTATCTTGAAAATGAGATGTATGATAATGATGATGATATTAGATGTATCTTGAAAATGAGATGTATGATAATGATGATGATATTAGATGTAAGATTAAAATTATATGCAACTTAATGCAAGTTTAAGATGATATGCAACCTACTACAATTGTATGCAACTAAATGATCACTTTAATTCTGTTGTTGTCATTCCCGTTTAGTCACTTATTTGTGCTCTTTTGTCATCATTGAGCTTTTGATATGTTGAAAGTTAATACAAGCATCATGGTATAATTGAACCATAATGACCCGAGTATAACTTACATGGATTTTTGATATTGAAAGATGACACAAGCGTCGAGGTATAATTGAACCAAGATGACTTGAGTGGTGCTTGCGTAAAACAGACAAGAGTTTAACCATTTTTATGTACAAAATGGAAAATCTCTTCAATGATATGTTTCCAATCATGTCTTGAGACAAATTTGCACCATACGAATTATCACCTCACAAAAAGAAAAAACCAAAGAAAATACTAGAATCCTTTGTTGCTTCTCTAGCTCAGTGCATCCTTGAGTAGCTCAAGAGATCTAATGATTCAGAAATCAAGATACAAAAAGTCAATACGTCATGCCAAAATGTAAGCAAATCATAATTCAGAATAAATCATCCATCGTGTGTGTGTTGATGTTGCAGTTGGATAATGATCCCATTTTCCAGTCCGATGAGCAGTTTTGACAATGGTTTCCCTAGTATGTTGTGATCCTTGTTTGTTGTTTGAATGCTCAAGTGAGATGAATGTTGCCCCAAGTTATGGATACTCATTGATATGGATATATATGCTGATCACCAAGCCATGGTGGGATATGATACGAATAACTGTTTAGATAATCAAGGACAATGACTACGCTAAGTATGTCCAGGATAATGTTGCGTGTATAAATGTTCGACAATGGCTATGGGCTTAAATCAAAGATATGATGTGAGTACCAATAGATAGAGGAGATGTTCTCTCACAAATAACACTTGTTGCCAGGTTTTCACCACTTATTTTTATTGCACCTTTTGATTTGTTTTTCATTTTTTAATTTTTTTTTCTGATTTTTTTGAATTTTTTTTGTGTCACAAGGTGCTTGTTTGCTAGGTTTTCACCATAGCGATGATTTTTGATACTTTTTTTTTTGCTTGATCTGTGCATTGGAAGACTCAAGTGTAGAACTTCTTCAGATGGATGTTGTTGGTTGGTTGGTCGAGCACATCCCCTTCTGAATTTGACAACTGATATGCTCCTGATCCATAGGTTGATATGATGACAAAGTGTCCCAATCAGTTAGGTTCAAACTTCCCCTTCTTTTCTTGATCTTGCTAATTTCTAGGATTTTCTTTTAGGACGAGATCAATGATTTTGAAAGCCCTTGGGATGACTTTGTGATTATAGCTTCTGCACATTCGTTGCTAATATGCCTTGAGATGGTCATATGCATGCTGTCATTTTTCATCAAGAAGCTCTAGTTCCTACAACCTATTTACTCAATATTCCTCATCTGGTATGAGGCCCTTCAAAGATACTCAGAGAGATGGGATTTCTACCTCAAGAGGTAGAATTGCTTCCGAATCATATACCAATGAATATGGTGTAGCCCCTGTAGGTGTGTAGATACTCGTTCTATAGGCCCAAAGTGCCCGATTGAGTTGTACATGCCAATCCTTGCCAACATCATTTACTATTTTCTTGAGGATTTTCAGGATTGTTTTGTTTGATGCTTCTGCTTGGTCATTCCCCTATGGGTAGTATGGTGTGGAAAAGTGATGTTGAATTTTAAATCATTCGCATAGCTCTTGCACATCTTGATTCTTGAAAGGATGCCCGTTATCTGTGACGATGGAACTAGGAATTCCATATCCGCAAATGAGATAGTTGAGGATGAATGATGAGATCTGTTTTCCAGTTATGGTGGTCTTCAAGAATGCTTCGATCCACTTGGTGAAGTACTCTGTGGCGGTGATAATGAATTCATGCCCATTGGAAGAGGAAGGATGAATCTTTCCTACCAGATCGAGTCCCCATTGATAGAATTATTAATCTTAATATTTATTTAATTAGAACTATTATATTATGTTAATAGATAAATATCTTCCATTCAATCATATACTTATTTTTAATTAGAACTATTATATTAAAAATATGAATTAATCTTATTTTTTGAAATAAATTATTTACGTAATCATGAGAAAGCAATCAAAGAGGCGATTTTTATTTTTCTAACATCTTATTTTCAAACAAGCACATTATAGGCAAGTACTTATCTATAACACCATTGCAAATCATATTCAATCATCTATGTAACCATGAGAATGCAAAATGCACAAACATCATAAATGCAACATGAATATCCTACGTGAGTGTGTGCATGTACATTGGGTACCATATGTATATTGTTGCCAAATGGCTAGGACACCTCTACCTTAGCCAAGTTCTTGTCTTCGATGGTACCTGCACTCACTTTCACTTAGATTCACATGAGTAGATCAATAACATAAATCATAGTCAAAGCATATAAGCGAGATTAAACTCATAATCATAACATGATAACTAACATCATTTTCATTTCAATTTTATTTCAATGTATTTGAAATTAGCCATCTAATTTACCAATCACAGACATATAAATAACCACTTAATCAAACACATAAGGTGATGTCCATTAGTCTTATCAAATATATAACTATAAGAAAAGTAAAGGTATTGAAGATTGAGATGTGACATATTCTAGAGTTTTCTGTTATTGATGCTTATTAGGCAAAAAGTTTGGAGTGACATAAGTGTCATTATGTTGGTTAATTAACCAGGTTGTTGTTCCAACTTGATGCGATAGAGGCTTATGGTGTGCACTCATCGAAGGTAGCATGTAGATGTCCGTTAGGACTAGATGGGTCTACATTGGGAATTGTGTAGAATGTTCTTTCTTCTAGAATAGCGCATGGGCTATTACAATTGACCTATTAGATGTTTGGACATGTTTGGTTAAGTTGTGTTTGTGTGGCCAACTTGGGGATATTATTTTCATGTTTTGGGCCAACACATGAAGTAATTATAAATGTAATTTTTATATAGATGTCTAGGATTTTTCCTAGTTGGTATGTGTTGTGGGAATGTTATATAATTAGCGCTCCAATGTAAATATCATATTATGTGTAATATGAGTTGTATTATGATCATGCACACTATTATCAAAATATCATATGTTGTGTAGGAGACTGTCTGAAGGTTGATTGAATCAAGTGCAAGTTTAATTATCAATCTTGAAGACCTCTGCAAATCATATCTTTGTATTCTAGCAGGACTGATGTCTTATCTACTAAGTTGGTGCTTGCGAACACAAAGGGGATTGGTGTCTCCAGTAGGTTGGTGCCTACTTTATTTCGTAAGTGATTTATTTCTTTTGTGAGGCCAGATATGGGCAGTAGATCCAAGCAACTATTCTCACCATGGTTTTTCCCATCTTAGGTTTCCTTTTATATTTGCGTTCATTGTGTGGATGTGTGTTCTTTTATGTTGTCTGATTGCTGCATCATTTTGAAGATTAGATTAAGTTACGTTGATAGTTTATGATCTATGCTTGGAGAATTTTTTATGATGATAAATGTTTAATTGAGTTGAAATTGGGATTTACTGATTCACTCCCCCTCTCAATATATTGTGTGTCCTTCATAGATAGTTCCTCAACAAGTACTAAACACAAAGGATTTCTAGAAAGAAGCTCTTATTTTTAAACAAGTTATATCATGGTGCTTTGGAATTAGCAAGTCTTTTAGAAGACAAATTAGTATACCCCAATAGAAACTAACCGACTCCTCCTATTTCAAAACTAAAGCTAAGACATCAATAAAGGAACTAAAGCCATCATAATGCATAAACTCTCTCATGAGTAGATAGTTGATAAAAGGCTAAGAAACTGTGTTACAATTGTGATGAAAATGGAAAAAGGGGCCATAAATTATATACTAAGCAATGCTTTTATCTCATCTATTTTACAATGGTACCAAGTGAATCTAAAAATGTTTTAGATACAAAAGAAAAATTGGTTTGCCCAAATAATATTCCACCCTTGATGCTTATATTTCTAGTCATACTTTGGCTCAGTTGTGTTTTCCCTAAATATATATAAAGTCATCTAGACCATATCAAAAGATAAGAGATATCAACCTTGATATATTATCATTATAGGATACTTAGCCTTTTTCACAAAATAATAGCTAACCAAGTTCATTGCTATGTCCATACCTATAATGATTTTTAAAATATAGTGGCCAATCTTACTTCTATATCTGGTTGCATAAGTGACACAATGTTAGGCTTACACCAAGGGATTATTAATTGACCACATATGTGTTAGCTCTTAGCTCGGGAGAATAGATGCACTAGTAGGTATGTATTAGTTGCAAACCTTTAGCTTAATAAATTGTGACTATTTCCAATTTTGGTTTAGATTCCACTTTGATGTCCATGAGTGTACATTACAAAGTTTGAAGACATGTGACATTCAAATGGGTAGCTTCCAACATATGAAAAATTATTAAATAAATTTTGCTATGGTATTCTAGCCCAATTCCATTGTCTATAGGATCCACCTCTTTCTCCTTATTATCCTCCATAATATTTGTAAGGTATCCTTGATAGTTGTAAACACATATTTGAGGAACTCTATTGCTTACCCCTTTAAGGTCCCATGGGTGTTCCATTCTCCTCATCCCTAGAAACCATCTTCCTAATATTTGGCCATTTTAGTCACTTTTAAGTAGAAGGATAAAATTGAGAAGATGGTTTAGGAGATCTAAGAGGTAGGTATCATATACCCTAGTACCAATCCTTACTCCTCTCTAGTAGTTATGGTCCCCAAGAAAGATAGGGGTTGGTGAATTTACCCTAATTTTTGCGAGTTCAATAAAAATCTAACCATCAAGGATAAATTGCATATTCTTGTTATTGATGATTTGTTGGATGAGCTTTTAGAGGCATAAATTTTCACTAAGCTAGATCTTCATTCAAGCTGTCACCAATTTTTTGATCCCTACTAAAAATATTTCCTAATGTATATCTAGGTAAGAAAAATAGATTCAATAGAAATTTAAACAAATAAATAATAAGAGATGTTCGATGGTGATGTAGACGTCTTAGAATTTGATGATTGAACTTGCAATTGTCATGATGCCTTAACTTACAAACCCTAAACATACAATTTGAAACCCTTAATACAATAGATGGTAGAAAATGATCATATTATGAAAAAATGATGTAATAAATAACTAAAATTGAATTTGAAACAAAAGAAGATAATTAGAATTGTAATTCATCTAGAGAAAAAAAAGTCACAAACTCAATCCCATTTAAAATAAATAATGTTCTAGAGATTGGATCATAAATATTCTAAATAATATAGCATTATAGGGTGCTCGATTTAACTTTAGGCTGGAGTAGTGCAAGAAAAAAACCAATTAAATTATAAAACTATCGATTTAACTTTAGGCTGGAGTAGTGCAAGAAAAAAACCAATTAAATTATAAAACTATACATACATAGAAGAGGCAAGACTACACAAAACTTTAGATCTCTTGATCAAGATTCACAATAGAAAAATCCGTATTAAAAGAAATTTGTAAATTAATGAAATTAATTTTCTATAATTCATAAATTAGAGTATTTCTTTTAGATTAAACTATATACAACTATTTGATAACATTTCAAATCATAATTAATGATTCATCTTAACAAACTTAACAAAGAATAAAATGAAAATTGTTTAAGATGAACTCTTCATTCTTTAGATTATGGTCTCCTGAACCATTAAAACTCATTCATTGATGACATCGTAATGTGACATAAAACTACTAAATGCCCGCTTCTAGTCAAAAACATTTTAAAATATTATAAAAAACAGCACGTTACTGAAAAAAGACTTCAAACTAAATTTGGACTGGTAGCTACAGATCTCTACATCTTTCAAAAGAAGCGAAAACTTCTACTTACCATTCTCTACTAACAATACGTAAATCATTTGTATATTTGTCTTTACAGTCGACTACTAATTTGTTTTCGTCACTATATTTAAAGCCACGGCAAAGCTGATTCAGACTGGAAGTCAATGAAATTTCAAAGAGAAAAGAACAATGATTCAACTGTAATTACAAGCTCTATAATCTACTTATGTGGCTGTGAAGCTGCAGCGGGCATTCATTGCTGACGGGCCTCATTTCGAGGTGAAGAAATGGACAGCATTTGGGAAAGCAAAGAGCGCTCACTGAAACGCAGGATCAGACTGGACAGATCTTCAGAAGAATTAGGCCAGCAAGGTTACAGAAGAGTAATTTGTAATGACCCTCAGGCCAACGCCCCCTTTAACTATCGGGTATACTTTTAACAAATGCTATGGGCATTTCTATAAACGACTTTCTGTTTTTCTTAATTTGTATGTTTTATTATTTTATATGTTGTCAATGAACTAACCTGAACATTAAATGCCACCTTGACACTATATGGGGTAAGTTTGGATCATAGTGCCAGACTCTTTCTCCACAGGCACATTTTAAACTCTGAACTGCCCAAGCATATGTTAGACTCGGACTTGTTAGGCACATTGAAGATTAGGAGTGGCCAGACAGAGTTTAGAATAGGACTTTGCAGGCAAATTTAATATTCGGATTGTCCAGGCACGTTAAAGACTAGACTGTCAAAATCTTGGCATGACTCGGCATATTAAATACCATAAATTTAAACTTTTAATTTATTTAAGGTCAAGCGAGCCATCCTCAACAATTATTCCAAGCTTATGTCCAAGCTAATCATGATGCTCACACAATTCAAGCTACAGATTACTCTTCAGGCCCAAGCTAATAAAGGATTTCATGTATTGCAGAACAGAATAACATTACTAATATATACAATGAACCATTTAATTATCTGAGAAACTGAAGGCTTTCATGGGCGTTTTTAATTATATTTTTTAACGATAAATGAGTGAAAGGGAAAAGGAGGTTCAACATTGTTAAGCATTCTCTTAAATGAAACCTGCAATTCCCTCAAACTGCTGAAGCGACCTACAAACATATTTTAATAAATTTTGATTGATATTGTTATAAAGTCAGCTACTGAAATCTGCAGTTACAGATTTGCAATTGTAGTTCCACGAAGATGATATCATCCTGGAATAAATTATTCAGTTGACATTCGTTGTTTGTTTTTTATAGATTAGTCAGGGTTAAAAGGTACCAAATACAAAAACGACTAGTACTGGCTTAAGACAAAAAAATGAATAGACCCAAGGTCCTAACAACCAAATTTGACACACTATGAACTTGAAAATATGTAATTAAGTTCATGTCAGTGCTGGCTGCAACCACTTAGACCTCCAAATGAGCAGATGGATAATTTCTTGTATAAGCACCCAAAGATAACAACAATACTATTCCCTAATAAATGAATCCACTTAGATCCACATATACATATTCAATAAAGACAACATACTTGCTTGATCTTCAAAGGATTTATTAGTATTTAAGACAGCATAAGATACTGTATGAATTGCAGTACTAAATCACACAATCATGGTGGAATCTAGCTCTACTCCTAAGCTAATGTGAACAAGAGACAGTATAATGGGGGATATGTTTGTTCTTTCATCTTCTATACTCCTGCCTACTCCAATGGGCAACAGAATTGCAACCGGCAACGAAGAAGAGAGCACCTGTAAACCATAATTGAAACTGGACTTGCGTACACATACAAATTAGAAATAAAAGCTTTCTGCAACTAAGCATGTTTAATAATCTATCTGAAAGCTGCAATAATCCATATTAAACCAGAACAGACCATTACCAAAGGTTTGCAATGCATTAGAACATTGTCACACATTCTTTTAACTCCCATTTGCAATCATACCAACAAATGTGGCATGAGGGAACCCACAACTAGGTTCAAAGATTCCCCTGAATCGTTACAATCTGCCATGGAGACATTCAGTTACAGGCAACCTAAATTGAATACCTTTCCCACTACTGACAAAACATGTTCTTTTCCCTTACAAACTGGATTGCATGAATTTATGCCCTAAAACATCTTGAGACACGTGCAACCAGACAAGACCAACCTTTTAAGCATATTATATCCTTATATATATTGCATTTCATTTATGTAACATTCAGTTCCTTGGGCAGGATTGTAGGGCCGCTTGCAGTCAACATATGCCATTTGCTAGTACAACCATTTGCATAAGAAATTTCCCTTGGATCTGTTGATAGGTACCCTAGGGCAGAGAGAACATCCTTTCCATGCTCAAACAAGTCACCAAGTACCTGTTTGCGGGCCTGCAAGTGTGGGCATTTATTAATCATATCTAGATTGCCCATTCTCTTTTTGTCAGCAGTACATAGCTTTGCATCTAAATCTGTGTCTTTGAGTAGTCCAACAATTGTCGACAAATCCCTATTGCGTTCATTAAGGGAATTAATGGTGTGTTCAAATGACAGAACTGAGACAGACTTCCAACTAGGGTTTGTAAATTGCACAGGAGGCTGGGAAGTGCACAATGTAAGACTGGTGTGGAGTGGAAGTTGGCAGCAATTTAAAACTTTTAGGTAAGGGTCAATAGTCTGTGGGACACATCTAAGGATTAATGACAAAAAGGTGGAGCTGGCAAGCAAGGATACAGTTGGAAGGCAAGCTTTTGGAAAGTGGAACTTAGGATGCAATATTGCAAGAGTTGCTAAGTTTCATGGAGACTTTGAAGTTTCCTTGGTAACAAAGAAGGCGGGTGGAGGTTGGGACGCAACTTGCAGCATTTTTTGTAGCCGATGGCACTGCCTATGGCATGAGTCTGTAAAAATGTGTAAATTGTGATCTTGTGCTGCAAGCTATTCTAATTGTGCTACTTGAAAAACGATTTTTGGATAAAAAGTGCTTCAATTTTGTATTATTGATATTTTGATACAATATTAGTACAGGACTCTTTACAAAGTAAAATTAGACAATAACAAGGTCTGCTTTGAGACTATGCAAGATTGAGCACCCTGACTGTGCACAATTTCTTCCTGAAAATTTAAATTTAGTCACAAATGCTACAATGTCTAGAAATTGTCAAATTCTTAAGTAGCCCCAAGTAGAAATGACACTAACATCCACATTAATGTGTCTCTTGAGTGGAGGGTATAAACTAGTCCACATGGTTGTTGCAGGTGCCCTGGTTGCTGGGCTTCTGATTTTACGAGTTGCGTATCCAGCTAATCCCCTAAAACAATTAATCTTGTGGATGAAGGTTGGTTATTGTCCTTTATATTACATTTACCTTGGCCTGGTTTGTACTTGTTGGCATGTCATCAACTTCCCATCCATCTCCTGTGAGCTGTTGCTTGTTTTCTGTCACCCTTGGAAATGAAAAGGGATGTAGTTGATTACTTATCAGTTTATGGAGATGGTCTGTCTTGTCACTATAACCTTGCTCTAGGAAGTTGTGACTGTTTCCAATTTGTACTGTCTGTTAGTTTAGCCCCTTTGTGGCCTGAAAAAGTATCCTTAAGCCATTGCACTGCACCATTTGGATTCATCATGATGTACCTCATTGAGTCTTGAATGTGTGTGATATACGACCATAAGGGTTAATATGCTATGTAAGCCAGTCAAGATCCATGGGCACCTTCTCAGTTTGTCACTGTATCTGCAAATACAGATTTGCAATTGTTCACACTAAATAAAACCAAATAAGGATTAGAACAGATAGGGCAGCACTCAACTCGTCATTGTTATCAAAGAGAAAATGGCAGTCTTATCAACCAACTTGAAACCATTAGTGAGCCTGAGAGCATCATCTGTGGAACAATCTGGGTTGATAAGTTTTGCATCCTACAAAGAGGATGTATAATTTATCTCGCTAAGCAATCTGGATGGATGTAATGACTCATTCTTGCATAAGCATTATCTGTAATTCCACAATATATGAATGATACAATTTCTTACACAAATTGAAATGGCCCCCTTACTTTTTTTTTTCAAATTTTTTGATTTCAAACACCACAGTGCACTCGTTAAGGTTAGGAAGAATAAACACAATACTGCTGAAAGATAACCCTTCCACTTTCTGATCACCAAGTGCACAATGTGGGAAGGTGAGAGCATACGGTGAGTAGGGGATCGTTAGCTCCAATAATCAACTGAAAATACAATGCTGGGCGGCAAGCCAGCCCCTTCCGCTTATCCAGCGGGCAAGAGCAACTTAAAGTAGAATCATTCAACCACTTTTCAGCGGGAGGACAATTATTACAAACAAGAGAATAAATCACTCAACCACTTATTCAGCGGGAGGACTGAAAATGATAATAACAATCCACTCAACTACTTATTCAGCAGGAGGACAAAAGTACAATGAAATAAGATAGGCGGCAAAGCCAGCCTCTTCCACTTACTCAGTGGGTGTCGTGAAACAATTCAGGAATAAGATAGCTGTTAGTATTACTAATCAGCTTTACAATTCATAACAAGAATTTTCATATCAAGTGATATTGCTGTCCAAAGCTGCAGATAAAGTTTAATGCGCTTCACAAGCTATAAGAGACCAACTACCCCAAAAAACAACCTCACACTCCAAAATTCAAAATCTGATATACTTTTCCAGCAAGCTGAATAACATAGACCGGCAACTTCAAACCACACTAAAATGCACACAATTCCTCCAATACTCAACGGAAAGACCCGAGATTAATTGCAAATGAATTATAGGAAGGAGGCGACCTGGTTAAGACCAACAAACAACTGCAAACTTGCTCAAAGCATTAATGCATGCATTTCTAGACAACCCTAGCATGGTACGGCTTGGGCATTAGGGCGATTTGCAAAATAAAATCCAAAGATTCGAATTACCCTCTGAAAATTTGCATAAGAGATCGCCTAGGCCTAAGGAAAATTATTAGAAAATACCCAGAAGCAAACAAAATTCACCCTTGGACTTATGATGATAAAACCACTTCAGCTCTACAACCGACCTGCAACCAGAAAACTCACAAAACACCCAAAATTACATTAGAAAACATGAAACATCACTACAACCATGAACTCCATTTGTTCTTCAGCATAAGAACAGTCTCACAATCTCAACTAGTTGCTATTTTTCAAGCAAGAAGCCAAGAACCAGCTAGGAGGTATGCATTCCTCGAAGCAATCACTCTGAATTTCGGCAGCACTTCGTTGCAAATAAAAATGGATATCCAAAACAAGGCCCAGACACTCATATTTATAACTTTTTGGAGCTCCAAATTCAAATTCAACTCCCTCCAAAATGCCACAAAATGAAATGAAAATATTTCCAACTTGGACGTCCTAGTAATAAAATATTTTATTTGGCAATTCTCCCTTAAGTGGCCACTCACATAAGCAAATATTAAAATATTGCTAAGTTAATAATCTTTTGATGAGAAATATCTCAAGGTGGCGTCCAACCAAACATTATAAAATTGATATTTTGAGCACCAAGTCGACCCCCTTAAGTCATAACACAAATCACGCCTAGGCCATGGGGATTATTAAAGTATTAAAATTTAAAACATACTTTTACTTCCATATATTGAATATTGCCAAAATGAGCTGAAGGCTAAGGACCCGAAAACTGCACTGCCTTAAATAGCCTTTGAACTAGACCACTACACCTTGCCAAAAATAGTACTTACCATAAATAGCATATTGCTAAAAATAGTAAGTGTTTCCAACGTGATTTTAACCACATTCTGAGCAGTTGTTGTACTTACTAAAAATAGTAAGTTTGGAAAAAGTCACCCGATATAGATGCATGTCGAACCATCCTGAAGCTCCGTGAAAACCCAAAAGGAATCCAGAATCCAAACAGTCAAACTCTCACGAATACACCCCTAAAAACACCAAGGAATCCTCCTAGAAAATAGGAAACCCTAATTTCTGCTTCCGACTAGCCTACGGGTCTCCAAAATAGGCTAACGACCAACCGCATTGATTATTGCTGAGAAGGGGACATTACACAAATACATTCAGTTCATATGTCGCTGCATTCAGTTCTTGGCAGAGAAACGGGACTCGCCCAGACTCGCCCAGACTCGGCGAGTTCGAGTACGAGTCATGCTCGGCGAGTCCTAGGGGCTCGGACTCGGACTCGTTCGAGTCTGGCGAGTTTGGCTCAAACTCGCCAAACTCGGCGAGTCCTGAGCCCCAAACTCGGCTCGTGCCTAGCTTAAGTAAAATGACAAAAAAAAAACATTTTAAAAAGTTTTTTTGAAATGAATGGTCTCGTCTTTGTTCACTAAAACCTCCACCTGAGAATTAGAAAAAATAGGGTTACAACATGTCAGCCAATAGAAAAATAACACCCGACGCCTTTATTAAATAATAAGTTTTTTTGGCCTCGCGGGGCGCTGCCCCTCGACCTCGCCTTGTATTGCGACAGGGAGCGCGCAAGGGGTGCTGCCCCTTGATCCCGCAAGGGGCGATGCCTCTTGACCCCACCTTGGGAGCGTTGCCCCCAAACCCCCGTTGAAAAATATGGGGGGAAATTGCGTCGATAGAAGTAGGGAAAATTTAACCTTCGAGTTTGACACTGATTGGAATCATTGGATCGACCAGGTAGATATAGAGGCTGAGACTGTAGCCATGGCAGAGGAGGAGCGGAGTGCACAAGCACAAACAGGAGATTCAGAGGCAGATAGTGACATGGATGTTCCTGATGTTGGTGAGCATGGCATGGTGTCATGGGGAGCAGCCATGGCTGTCCAATCATCCAGGACCTACCTTAGACGCCTTCGCAGGGTGCCGGGGCTGAAGGGTGCTGCTGTGCAGGCTTCTCTGAGCCATAGGCTTGTAGTTGTATTTACCTTTGGTATTTGTATGAAACATTTGATGATGATCATATGATGACATGTATTTTTTATTCCATGAGTTTTGTATTATTGTATACATTTGACAATATTTATATATCTATGTTTGTTATTTTCTTCAACTACAATTTGTGTTTATGCTTATGTGATTGATGTATACTTGTGTATGTAATCAAATGAGCCGAGTTTGATGATGTTATTGTGTCTTTAAGGTGTATTCAATAAAGGGTGTCTGAAACAAGTTTTAAATCTTTAAAAATCTCTAATTTTCTTGAGTTTTTCACTTTCCCGAGTCCAGCCGAGTCTGGAGCCGAGTCTGATGCCGAGTCCCAAGTCCGAGTCCGAGTTGGCCTTGCCGAGTCCGAGTCACGTTTCTTTGGTTCTTGGCTACTGTGAATGATATACATTTATAGAAAGGCACCTGTTTAAAGTGATTAATTGACAAATATTTCATTTTTGGTGTATAGCATTGGAATCAGATTCAAGGAAAATACAGAATAACATTACACACATGAGATACATTGGAATTTATGGGGTGAAGATCCTCTTGGAGTAGAGAAGCACAATGGAAAATTTGCAACTTTATTACCTTTGTTAAATCAGATCTGCATGAGAGTTGCAGAGTCTCTGCTTTGCACAAATACCTGCTCTTTATTCTCCAGATCATTGGAAGTCACTGAGACTAACTCTTGCACTTAATGAGGTTGTATTTAATAATCAACATTAAAACTTCACCTTTTACTTTATCTGTTCCTCGTGTCCTTAAACTGTCTTCAACATCTTTACTTTAAGCATGTCACTCCAGCCTCTTGCTCAGCTCATGACCTTTTGTGATAGACATTCATAAGGCCAGATAGACATGTTAGAAGTTCCTGGGTTTTGTCAGCAAGAACTCCTTTTTGATGTCATCAGGACCTTGTATGTACTTTCCCTGTAATTCCTTTGCTTTCATCACTGGGCTTGAATCCTTGATTGATGATTTGCCACTAGTTTGACCAACTTCTGGTGTTTCTTGTTTGTTCATTTCCAGCTTTAGTTGATTGGTGTCAAGTTGTTCCCACACTTATGCCTGAAGTTTCCTAATGTGTTTCAATCTATATTAGATTAATTTAGGAAAGGGAAGATCTGCTCAGGATGTTGTTCTGCACCAATCTGCACCACCTTTTATGTATCCTAGAAGGACTTAGTTTTCTTGGCAAGAATCAAATTTATTTAGTTTTGTATTCTATTTTTATTGCCCGTTGGGAATTCCTTATGTACATATTTTTTGTAATAGTTGACATGTCTGCATTTGGTATATAGCATTCATGCATAGCTCAACATGATGATGTTTCCAATTTTTTGGTAGATAAATGTCAGACATGTATTTGCTCTTATGTTACTATGCTGTTTGTTGATGCAGGGAAATTCAATATCAACAACAAAGTACAATTTATTTACCTTCTTGCCCAAAGGTTTGTTTGAGCAGGTTCGTATATTTTAGTTGGAAAAAATCAGTACTGCCCTATGTAGTTTTTATGATGGATTTCTAGTTCCTTTTACTTGGTGAAAAATGCAAGTAAATTTGCTTTATCGTTTCTATGAGTTCTACGATTTGACGATCAAACTTTATGCATAAATTAAACTCTTGCTTTATTTTGCTGCAACATGCTCGTGACATCGTAGTTTCGACGGGTAGCTAATGTTTACTTCCTTTTTGTCGCAATTTTGTCCTTAGCACCCTTCAGGTAAAATCTTGTCTTTTTACAGGATCTAACATTAGATTTTTTTTGTGATTTCTGGTGTTCTTTTTGGTCAATACTTCATTAGACATAAAGTGACTCGTCATTAATATTGTATGAATAATACCTATTTATTAATTGATGCAAAGCTATGGTCAATCTGTGAATTTTTTTGAAATCTTAATGATATCCTGTTGCTTAATGGTATCAATGCATTGCTTAATCTGGATCCCTAGATTGACATTGTATAGCTTCTTCCATTTAAAAATCACTTATGTGATTACTCTGCCTTGTTACGTGACTTATTATTTCAACTATTCTTGAAATGCTTTTTATCTTTGCTTTTCAGCAATTATAATTGTGGATTTTCTTACACTTAAATGTTCATAGCAATATGTGAACACACAAAATACTACCTAGATTTCAAGTTTGATTTGTTGGGAATGAGAGTAAAGCACATTTTTTTATCAGCCCTGGAATTTCAGTATTCTTAATGTAATGCCTCTGAATTTTGAGGATATAGATTACAGCTGATGGTTCTTGCTCATAAGTGGGATGATTCACAAAATGTTTTATTTTACAACTTTCATATGTAATACTTTTGTCATCTTGAATCAAATCTATGTTGGTATCTATGTCACTATCATCTATGAGAACAATCAATTTAATTGGGCTATTGGATTCTCACAGTGAATGGATTTCTTGCGGTTTGTAATGTCTGAATAGGTGATTTCAGCAGCTTGATCTACAATGTCAGAAATTATACTTCATATGTTTATTTTCCAATTAAATCTCGTAGGTTGCTTAAATGGATTTGTTATTGAATTTACAATCTTGTAGAAGTTACACACTTTCCAATTCAAGGGAACCTCTTATCATGCCCCTGTACTTGCTGTCCAACTCCTAAACCATGTGAAGCTTAATGGCCCCCCTAAGGTTGACCAAATTTTTTTGAGATTGTGGGATGAGTTTCAGGGACAATTGGTTCAGAGAGTTTCAGTTGTCACATGTTTTAGTTGTTGCACATATGAATAATCACAAATAAAACGAGTCTTACAAATAAATGATTACACAAATGTGTAATGTGCTTGCCACTCTTAATTTTAAATTTTGGTTTGTTATTGGGTGTGGTAGGGTCATGTGTGGACTGTTACAGTCAAGAATTATACCTACCACTCTCTTTCCTATATGAGCTTGATGTGTTGATACATTATGAGATCTTTGTCTGAACATATTGAAGATTGTGTACTTTACAATTTTGAATGGGTTAAGTTTAACAAAAATATTCTGCTGCTTCCAGCAAACTTGATTCAATTGGTGTCAATACATTATAAGATCTTGGTCAAAGTTTCTATTGAGTACCTTCTGTTAGTCCTGGCTGAGCATGTTGAGGATTGTGCAAGTCACAATTTTGGATGGTTTGGGTTTCACCAAAATATTCTGGTGGTTCAAGCAAACTTGTTCTTGTTTTGGAGTCCCTTGCTAACACCATTGTGCATACCTCCAGTCACTATTTTTATCATACCCTGAGTGACTTTTGCAGCCTACCAGTCAGCCTGCCCAGTTGGCCTTGATTTCCTCTTTGTCATGCTAGCTACTAAGTAGAATGCCCATGCTACCCTTCTCTAGCAAGTAAGTTAAACATTTGCAAATTTTCTTTGAAATCATTATTCGCCACCGCTGCATTTATTACATTTTCCTCTTGTTCAATATGCCTAGCGACTGAACTTCCTTCTTCCAGAAGGAGCTCTTCAAATTCACTATTCTACTATATAGGACTGTCTTCTTCTTGAAGGTGCTTTCTTTGACCTATATAAATGTAAGTGTTACATATATAAATGATATATTTTATTAGCACAAGCTACTATCATGGAGCACCCCTCTCTCTCATTTCAATGAATAGATTACACTTTAGTGCACAAACATCATAAGCCTTTTTATTGTTTCTCTTTTACAAAGTAGTTCTTTGGGTTTTGATAGGAAAATTTTCTGCAAGATTTTTTTTTGTATATTTGCATGCAAAACAAATAAAGAAAACTACAAGTCTAGTATAGTGTATATGTTTAGTTGTTCTAACTTTTGTCAATCCAAAATTTTATTTATATAGCATATTCTAGAAATTTATATAGGAAGTTTTCTGATTTTCAAGAGATGCTTCAAGGAGATGTACAGACACACTGAGAAAACTTTATTAGAGATCTCTTAACATCCAGAGATGTCCCCAATTGTGTAGATTGATAAAGAAATAGAACAATGAATCACTTACAAATATTACTAAATTACAGCTAGTCATGGATGGAAATCTTAGTTGAAATAATAATTATGTGAACTGATACAAAACTGTACAGTTGATATCAAACTAAAACTGCCTTTCTTGAAGGTGTATGGATGCAAGGAACATCATAAAATCTGTCCAAAACTCTAATTTCTGAATATGTAATACTGAAATCTTGATGAATTCTAATGTTCAGATATTATTTTATGATATACGTACTGAAATGATATTTTTTTTTAATAATCGCATAGTCTACTAGAAATGACAATACTCGACCAAACATCAAATCAAATGATATGGTTGTCATACAATGATGCAAACTTTTGAATGAGAAATCACTTTTGAATGAGAAATCACTATGGAAACCCAACATTCAACGACTGAAACTGACATTTAGCCTTCGAACATTGACATCCAACTGCTGAATACTGACGTGCAACTTTTGAAATTGACATGCAATTGTTGATCACTAGCATGCAACTGTTGAAATTGACATGCAACTGCTGAAACTAGAAATATATTCAATTGATTAGCACATTGGTAATCCCTAAGTGAAATTACTTAAATGTAGATGAGGGCTTTTGTTGCTAAATCCAATCTTTTTAGTGCATAGGTAATACTTGGTTGGAATCACTTAGATGAATAGGAGGGCTTTCATCTTAGGGCAGAAAGAATGAACAAAGTTCAAATTTAGGGAATAAATATTTGATGAAAGCAGGAATCCCTTCTTCTTTGCCCAAATATGTTAATATGTTTTGTTAAGGAAACGGGTATGATTAGAAGAAAAAACAGTCGCTTGCTCTCCAAATGGTGCGTGTTCATTAAGGAATATTTTGCTTTCAAAATACGATTCATTATGACTTATTTTAAAAAGGGGCTAACTTTTCAAAATGCTTTCTATAATGAAAACCAATTTGTCTTATTCCTTATAATTAAGGTTATGAAGAAATCATATGTTTCTGGTTTAATTAAACAAAAGTCACATTCAATGGTTGATTGGATACAACCATTCTATGAAAGGTTATGTGAGATATATGTATAAAGAAACCAATCAGAGGTTGAGGGAATGGGGGGTTATATCTTGGTTTTCTTTACTCCAGTTTGTAAGAGCTGGAAGGGAACGGAACAGCCCCGATCAGAACTGTTATTAATTTGCAGACAGTAACATCCTTGTTTTTGATGGTATGCATGGTGTAATGTTCCCCAACCGTACTGGCGGAGGAAGCAAGGGTGTACGGTAGTGTTGGAGCAGGACCGTATGGTAGTGCAGTCGTACGGTGCTGGAACAAAGGTCGTATGGTGAAGGAGACTGTGCGTATGGCTGCCAAGGAAGGGCTGTATGGTAGTGTCAAAGAGGCCGTACGGTGGTGCCAAGACCGTATGGTGGTGCAGGGCCGTACGGTAGTGTCGAAGAGGCCGTATAGTGGTGCCAAGGCCGTACGGTGGTGAGGAGGGAGTGTAACCGTACAGTGAGGGGGTTAATCTCTTGCAAGTGTATTGAGTGACGAATTCGGAATATTAGGAATCCTTATGCATGTAAATCAGATTGACAAATACTCAATTGGAGAAGTAACAATGATGAAATTCAAGATTTGCCAGATTCGGAACAAGAACACCGAATAGAATAGGGTGAGGTGTGAATCCCACCGAAACTGTAAATACCAAATAGGGAGGGTATTTCACCTCCGAAATGGCGGAAACCAGAACTCCAACAGGAATTCGCCCAAGAGAGAAAAATATCCAAATTCGCATACCTACAACAATGACTAATACAGCCATATATATGGGCTCTGGGAAACTTCCCGAAGGATTACAAATGGGCCGACACGACCAACAAAAACTTGTCTAATCTAATTAAATAAAAGGGCCCGAAAGATTTGTTATTAAATTTGGGGCCTTACAACAAAATAATTAGATTTATTATTTAATTATATCGGGGACATCACAGTCCTCCCGGGCCAAAAATTGCTTGCCCTCGAGCAATTGCAGACTTGGATGTTCAAGAATTTGCTTGCCTTCCCAAGTGGCATCCTTGATGGGTAGATTCTTCCAGCGTATAAGGAACTCATTGACTGTGCGTGTTCTCAACCTCTTTTCTCTAACATCGACGATCTCCGCCGGCTCCAGAATTAGTTTCCCTTCTTCATTGATGGGTGGTAGATCCTTGGACACTGTGACACGCTGCCCGACGGCCTTCTTCAAACATGATACGTGAAAAACATTGTGGATCCGACTCCCCTCAGGAAGCTCCAATTCGTAGGCAACTTCACCCACTCTCCGAACCACCCTGTAGGGTCCATAGAAACGCGGCTTCAACTTCTCCTTACCACTTGTCTTCAAGGAGGATTGTCTGTATGGTTGAAGTCGGAGGTAAACCAGATCACCAACCTCAAAATTCCGCTCAATCCGGTGTCGGTTAGCATACATCTTTTGCTGGTTCTGAGCCCTCTGTAGGTTGTCTTTGAGAGATGTCAGGATGTCTAAACTCTCTTGAAGCCAATCTTTGGCCATCGGTGCACGACTATCTCCCAATGCTAGGTCAACAAATGAAGACAGTTCATAACCGTACAATGCTTTGAAAGGTGGCATGCCTATCGACATGTGATAAGTGGTGTTGTAACAGTGTTCACCCAAATGTAACTAGCGAACCCAAGCCTTCTGTTGTGCTGAGACGTAGTTCCTGAGATAACCCTCCAACCATTTGTTCACAATCTCAGTCTGTCCGTCTGTCTACGGATGGTAGCTCGTGCTGGGCGACAACTCGGTTCCGGCCAACCGAAATAACTCCATCCAGAAGGTACTCAGAAAACAGCTATCCCTGTCACTGACTATGTTTCGTGGTAAACCATGTAGGTGGAACACCTCACGGAAGAACTACTCGGCTACTTGGACTACTCGATATCCTGTGGGGATGGCAAAAAAATGTGCATACTTGTTCAATCGGTCAACTATGACAAAAATGCAATCCTTTCCTTGCACTCTGGGGAGTCCCGTAATGAAATCCATCGAGATGCTATCCCATTTCTGGTCGGGAATTGGCAATGGTTGTAGCAGTCCGACGGGTAGGTTATACTCAGATTTGTTCTGTTGACAGGTGGAGCATTCCCGCACATACTGCAGGACATCGTCTTTAAGCCCCTTCTAGGAAAACCTTTCACGGATCTGTTTGTAGGTTTTCAAGTATCTCGGGTGTCCAGCCAAGGGAGAGTCGTGCAATTCCTTCAGAACCTTTTCCTTCATCTTGGATTCGGGTACTAGATAAATTTTGTCCTTGTAATAAATGATGTCGTCAACCACCTTGTATTAGTCATCCTGCACTTGACCATCCATCAGTTCGTAGGCAAAAGTGTTTTTAGAGTATTCAACCAACAGGTATTCCTTCCAGTCCGCCGAAATCTGAGATAAAGAACATATGGTAGGCCTTCTTGACAGGGCATCAGCGACCACGTTATTCTTTCCCTTCACATATTCAATGTCGAAATCAAATGCCTGGACTTTGCTCACCCATTTCTTTTGTCGTTCATTTAGATCCCTCTGCTCCAAGAAGTATCACAAGCTGTTGTGGTCCATTCGCACAACAAACTTTGCTCCGACAAGGTATTGCCGAAACTTCGTCAGTGTGTGTATGATGGCAAGCATCTCCTTGTCGTAGATGGAATATAACCGCTCAACTCCCGAGAGCTTCCGGCTCTCGAACGCAATGGGGTGACGGTCTTGCATCAACACTGCTCCAATGCCTTCACCTGAGGCATCACACTCGAGGATGAAAGGGCGAGTGAAGTTTGGTAGTGCTAGAACCAGACATGTACTCATAACTTCTTTTAATTTGTCGAAGGTCTGTTGCGCTTGCGCATTCCAAAGGAAGGATCCTTTCTTTGTCAGATTTGTCAGTGGTGCCCCAAGCTGTGAAAATCCTTTCACAAACCTTCTATAATAACTACACAAACCAAAAAATCCGCGCAGCTCCGAGAGAGTCTTGGGTGGAGGCCAATCCAAAATGGCCTGAATCTTCTCCTGGTGAACTTGTACCCCCTGAGCGCTATGACGTGACCCAAGTACAGGACCTCGGTCATTCCAAATTCACATTTGGACCTTTTGGCATACAGTGATTGTGATTCCATAATCCCCAATACTTCATCCAAATGCCCCATATGTTCCTTCCAGGACTTGCTGTAGATGAGTATGTCATCGAAGAATACCAATAGGAACTTATGCAGTTGCTTGTTGAAGATGTGGTTCATGCAGGACTGAAAAGTGGCCGGAGCATTGGTTAATCCAAACGGCATGACCAAGAACTCATAGCATCCGTAATGGCAACGAAAGGCCGTCTTTTCCACATCTTGCTCCCTCATTCGGATTTGATGGTAGCCGAAACGGAGATCAATCTTGGAGAAATAGATTGCGCCATGTAGTTCGTCCAATAGCTCATCGATCCTGGGAATGGGGTACCTATTTTTGATAGTCTTCTTGTTTAGTGCACGATAATCGACACACATTCTGAGAGTCCCGTCCTCCTTCTTCACCAGTACCACCGAGGACGCAAAGGGGCTAGAACTGGGCCGGATCCATCCCTTATCGAGGAGTTCCTGGATTGTTTTCTCTATCTCATCTTTGAACTTCTTCGGGTGGCGATAGGGTGTGGTGATAACGGGTTTTGCTCCCTCCTCCAACTCAATGGTGTGCTCAAACCCTCGGTGTGGGGGTATACCAGGTGGAATATCAATGAAGACCAAACTATGCTCATCCATAATCGACTGAAGCTCCCCATCCTGATAGTACGTCGGTTGCCCTTTCACAGGTTTTGTTGAGATTAGGCAATGTGTTGCCCAAACTACTTCATCATGTCTGAAGATGGCTTCCATCCTTTTGGCGGAAATCTCCCTCGGGCCGCCATTCGGCATTCCCCTGAGAACTACCTTCCTGCCATCCACCTCGAATGAGAACTCCATCCTTTTGAAGCTCTGTGTGTATTGGTTGAGGGTCTCCATCCGTTGAATGCGCAATATGACATCCGTGTCATCCAGATCCACAACAAAGAAATCATTGGTCACCGTGTAATTTCCCATAGTGATACTCAGTTGCGGAACCAGGTGAGTGCATGATAGGAGATTGCCTCCTGCCACCTTGACATCGAACCCTTCATGTTCTTTCGTTCACAAGCCCCTACGGTTGACGAGTGACGAGTGACGAGTTTATGAAGTTGAGCAAGGCTCCACTGTCGAGCATAACAAGAACGCGTTGCCCTTGGAGTGTACCACGTACTCTAAATACACTGCACCTTGGGGTACCCACGAGTGTGGCAATGACGCCCCCCCTCCGTACCAATGTGGAGATTCTCTCCGCCAGGCTGGTTTCTTCGGCTAATTCTTCCCTTGGGGTTTCGCTTTCTTCACGCTCCTCTTCTCCATCGGACATCACTTCAATATAGTGAATCTTTCCTTTGCCCAAACATCGGTGTCCTAGTTCCCATGGTTCTTTGCAGGTGAAACACAACTTCTTCCTTCTGAGTTCCTGTCTTGTGGCTTCATTTAGTGATGACCCCTTCGGATAGGGTTTATTATCCTTTTCCCTCAGAATGAAAGGTGTTTTGGTATGTGCAAAACTTCTGGAAAAGGAAGATGTTGCCATGTTACGGGCCTTTTTTATTGCTTCTGTGAGTGTGCTGGGGTTGAACCCTTTCACCCAACCTTTCAGTGGTTCCATCAATCCGTCTATGAACAAGACCACCAATCTTCGCTCTGAGATGTCAGTCACCAACACGGATAGTCTTTGGAATTCTGTGATGTAACTGTCCACAGATCCCGACTGCTTTAGTTGCGCCAACTCCTTGAAATTGAGTTCTGGATCCTTCCTGTCAAATCAATCTATGAGCTTCTCTGTGAATTCGACATAGGAAGTTATCTGGTCATGGCCAAGAGTGATCATTCCATGATGCCACCATTCATGCGCGACCCCTTCCAGGTGGAGTGCTGCAAACTTGATAGCTTCATCTTCAGGCATCGGGTTAAGTTGGAAGTAAGTATCTGCTTTTTGAACCCAGGCACGTGCGGAGGTCGCTCTGGCCCCATCAAAGGATGACAGGTTGATCTTACCGACCTTCCGCTTGATGTCATTATTATAGTGTCCATAATGGCCCTGACTTTTGCCGCCCGAGTATTTCATCCGGAGCTCCACATAATCCTTGAAGGATATGTCCCCCTCGAGATTTGCATCCCTCCAATCTTGACTCAGCTGTGCTTGTGTCTCCTGAAAGGTGGGTTCTTGCTCCCCTTGTGGTGCTTCTGATTTTTGAGGAAAAGTCGGCATCAGCAGTCGTAAATGTGAGCGTTGGACGTTTGACCTTCTCGTGACCGAATCATCGCCTTGTCCATTTTGTTCTCCATTCGTTTTTCCCAAGGCCAATTGTCGTAAGGTTTCCTCCATGATTTGTTGTCGCTACTCTCCTCTGGTTAGGGTGTCGTTGAGCTGAGCTTGGCTTTTGGTTAGCTCCCTTAATAGTGCCATGACTTCTCTTGTAGGGTCCTGTGGTTCCCCCATTCGATCAGCTGAACGGTACCTCCTCCTGGTGTACACTTGCATCCATGACACGTCAGGCTGGCAAGATCACAAGCTCTGATACCACTGCAATGTTCCCCAACCGTACTGGCGGAGGAAGCAAGGGTGTATGGTAGTGTTGGAGCAGGACCGTATGGTAGTGCAGCCATACGGTGCTGGAACAAAGATCGTATGGTGAAGGAGACTGTGCGTATGGCTGCCAAGGAAGGGCCGTACGGTGGTGAGGAGGGAGTGTAACCGTACGGTGAGGGGGTACGGTAGACTTCAACTTGTGCGGGGGTTAATCTCTCGCAAGTTTATTGAGTGACGAATTCGGAATATTAGGAATCCTTATGCATGTAAATCAGATTAACAAATACTCAACAAATACTCAACTGGAGAAGTAACAATGATGAAATTCAAGATTTGCCAGATCCGGAACAAGAACATCGAACAAAATAGGGTGAGGTGTGAATCCCACCGAAACTGTAAATACCAAATAGGGAGGGTCTTTCACCTCCGAAATGGCGGAAACTAGAACTCCAACAGGAATTCGCACAAGAGAGAAAAATATCCAAATTCGCATACCTACAACAATGACTAATACGGCCATATATATGGGCTCCGGGAAACTTCCCGAAGGGTTACAAACGGGCCGACACGACCAACAAAAACTTGTCTAATCTAATTAAATAAAAGGGCCCAAAAGATTTGTTATTAAATTTGGGGCCTTACAACAAAATAATTAGATTTATTATTTAATTATATCGGGGACATCACACATGGGGATGTCTTTGATAAGGATGCTTACTATAGGAAGCTTGATAATGTTTATGCAGAATTTAATAGGAATATTAATTTAGACTGCAATAAGTATAACAGTCATATTTAATATATAATGGCAGACCAAATCTGTCTGTCTTTACAACCACCAATATACTAAGTACTAATAACTAATGTTCTTTAGGCAATGGTGGTATTAGTGATTTATACAAAAGGTAATATTAACAAATGTATTAATAATTGGTAATCCATAAATAAATAACTAATAACTATATAAATGATATATAATAAAATATAATGTATTTATTTATTTTTTATGTTCAAATCAGAGTATATATAATAGTGATGTAGTATCAAAAAGATTATATATATATATATATATATAATGTCTTAATCAGACAAATAAAAATAGTAGATTGTAAAATCAGAAAGAGCTCACAAGATAATAAATAGTAAGAAAAATATGTTTGGATATAATCCTCATTATTGCTCTCAGTATTCGACACTGCAAGACATGCATAACCATCTGGGAGGCAAATGGCCAAGACGACCAGGATTACTGGTTGAAGGCATTCTCAGCCACCCTTCGGAGGATTGCAATTGATTGGTATACAGACTTTGATGCCCAGCATAAAATATCATGGAACATGTTGGTTGAAAATTTTGTACACTTGGGGAAATATACAAAATTGTGGTTTCAACTACAGCACACGAGTAAAAACTCTCCTAATTAAGGGAAGGCTCCCCCTATCTAACTACAACTTGGAAAATAAAATTGGATGGAACAACAATCTTTCTTCTTTTTTTTAAGAAAGACAATATCCTTTTTCTCTTCACAGAAAAGGATAGCGATTGAATAACAGCAGTAACCACTTTCAAGTAAAATGAGAGAAAGGAAGTGAAGTTTCCTGAAAGCTCAAAGACTCCCGTCACTTCCTTCGGGACGGGACAGCAATATCAAGCTCAAAGACTTGACTATTGGAAGTCCTATCTACCCTTTGCTATACTAAATTTTACAACGAATAAAAGATAACAGCTCAAAGACTGAAATAATCTATTCTTTTAACACAAAGACAAGAACTAATACAAGCTCAAAGACTTGCTGTTATTTCTTATCAAACAGTAATTTTCCTCAAGAATAGACGCAAGCTCAAAGACTTGCTGCTCCTTCAAGAGAGTTTCCTATTTTAATTAATCTTCTCTACTTGCAGCTCAAAGACTTCAAATCAGATTGGACTAAGCTCCTTTAGAAACACTTGGCATAGAAGAAATAAAAGATTCAAACTCAAACATGTAGCTCAAAGACTCAAAACTTGAGTAGTCCTTCTTTATTATTTCTTCAAAAACTTTCAATCCACATACATAAGCTCAAAGACTTCTTGCTGTAAATTTGGCAGAGTTTTTGCTTGCTTTCCCAAAAGATATATTTACAATGGACCTCTCAAGTATTTATAGAAGAGGAGCCTTGAGAAAACGGTGGGAGGATCCTAACTAACTTGAGAGATTCTCTCAACCACCAAGACTCCTTCAATAAATAACTGAGACTTCATTAATTAACTAAGAGTCACTCTAACTAACCAAGACTTATTCCAACTACAGTCCTAATCGGACATAACTTGTAGTTGCCTTACATGTAATTACAAAAGTACAAGTAATGTGTAACTTGTATTTTACAAAAATTACTTTTACATGTAACTTGTCAAAACGAAATTACAACTAAAGATTACGAAAGAGAGAAAATTCAACTAAGTGTTGAAAAACACTTAGGTTGCCTTTTGTGAAGACATGAATCCTTGAAATTTCCGGATGCTCGCTTGTAGTTCCTCGGGATTCGGTTCATGAGTGTTCTTAGCAACTACCATAGTCTTCACAATAGTGTCGTGACAGCGGAGGAGCGCGGAATTGTCTCTATCCACGATGGACTGGATCTCATGCAAAAAGGCTTGATGTTTCATCAATGCTTGAATTGAAACTGCCGAGAATTGTTCACTCCTCCATTCACCATGAATCCTCATCTGTAAGTCCGCAAGAACTTCTTCTTCTGGAATTAGCTCTCCATCCTGACTTACTATATTGCAAGAGGCCCTTTCACAATGTGAGACAATACCTTGATAAACTTCATTCCGGAATCTCCTTGCATCACTGATCTCTTCGATGAGGGACTTAAGAACAAGGGTTTTGTTTTCCATGAGTTCCTCAAATTCCAAGTACATGACCCTGGAAGAGATGATGGTGTGCTCCTGCAAAATACTCAGCTGTTGTTGGGGCATGGTACGCCAGATTGCCAGACTTTTCTCAACACTTTCCAGATTCTTTTTGAAAGTGTTAGAAGTCTGATCCAATTTCTCCTCAATGGTTTCCAGCTTAGACATTATTTGAAAAATGTCTTTTATCACTTGCACGCATTGATCATGAAGGTGATCAATCCAGGAATCCAGTGCTTGTACTTTTTGAGCAGCCCTTTCTACTCCACGAATCGATTCTTGGGAACCGGAAGAACCTATGGAGTTACTCCCTTCAGCAGCAGGTTTTGTGATTTTATTGATGGCTGCCACGAGCTGTCGGTTTTCTTCTTCTAGCTTGTCTTTCTTTGCAAGAAGATCGTCACACCTTTGCACTAGTGAAGCAACAGAAAACTGAGCATCATGTTTAATGACTTCATGTGTCTGCTTGCCCAATTCTACCCTTGTAACCTTATAATCAGCAGCTGACATTTCATCAAGTGGTTTATCTGCAATAGGTTCCACAATTTCAGCTACTTTCATCTTGTTGCTATCAACAGTTACCCTGGAAATAGTCTTCGCCTTCTTAGCAACTTTGGATCTGGACTGTTTGAGTTGCTGGTAGTCGAAGGCATCAGGTGAGATCTCTTGCTTCTTTCTTTTCGGGGTGAAAGAACTAAGCCATGGAGGCAAAGTCATCAACTCACTTCCTGTAACAGCTGTAGGCAAAGGAGAAGCAGTTTCTGTTTGAATCACTGTGGTCACCCTGGGAGGAATATCTGTTTGAATAGCGACTATGTTTTGCTCAGTTACCAACGGACATGAAGATTGCCTCATGAATTCTTCAAAACCAGAAGTGGAAGTATCAATTTCTGATAACTGAATGCAAGTGGGATTATCTTCAGGAACTTCCAACACACTTTCTCGTTGTTGCTCAGGAGAAGGCCCGTACGCTGAAATGGGAACTGCGTTCTGAGGAGACTCATCAATGAGCAAATCAGGAGGAGAAAGAGGCGTCTCAATAGAAACTGGAGGAATGACCTCATGAGGCGTGTCTGAAACTGGAGACTTAGGCGCATCATCAGATTGCTGCCCCTCTTCTGGATTATCCAGATCGATCACCCGAACATGGAACCGTGATTTCTCCTTCCCACGAGTAGTTGTCTCCTCAGGAGGAAGCACTACTGCACGACTAACTCGTAACTTGATCCTTGTGCTTGAAGATGAAGCACCCTCCTTATTATCAATCTGAATCTCAGACTTTCGTCCAAGAGGCCCTGTAGAATCATCTTCTTTACCAACCTTGATTTTGATAAGTCTAACAGCATTGCTTTTCAACCATGCGTTAGTGTTGGCCAAGATAGGCTGAAATCTGTCAAGAATGGAGACGCACTCTTTATGTGACCATTGGATCAAAGGAAGTGGAGCTTCCTCAACCCTCCGTGAAGTGTATTCAGGATCAAGTATACGCCCATCATCAATCATCCCTTGTGGGATATCTGCCAAGTTCAAGTCAACAATTTGCTCAACAGTGAGCCTGCAGTAATCCATCTTCAGGACTTCAGCTTCTGTGCGGAGATCTGCCCAGATGTCTTCAATGCGATGAACATGTACAAAGGATTTTTTGATCTTTTCCTTCATACCTCTATAATCAAAATCAGCTCTAGGTTTGAACCTCTTAAGCTTGATTTCCTGCAATTCAACCTCCATGGCCTTAGCCTTCACAGATGTGACAAGGGAGTATCGACCAATTTTCAACGGATTTGTGCTGGAGATCCCCATTCCAACCTTGTGTCTAGCAGACTGAAGAGTATGAACAGCCATAATCTGTCTACCCAACTCCATAAGAATTATCCTATCGGTCGGGTATCTTGGTAGCATGTATGGTTGTCCATCATAGCACCCAATCCTCATGTAGGTGAAGGTGGGAAATTGCAGGAATAAGCACCCATACTCAGATACCTTGACCCATGCCTCATCTGATACTCGCTTATTTCTGAGATCCATGTCAAACTGACACATAAAATATCCAAAGAATGCGTCTTGGACTCTTCTAAAATGTAGTCTGCTAGGTTTCAAAGGCAGCTGGTCATAATATTCCCAAACTGGTATGAGAGAGCGATCACCCTTGGTAGAAAGACCTGGAAAGTGTCTAAGTGATGCTGCTAAATATACCAAATAAGAATTCATAAAGAAGGTCATAGTGGTAGGAACCGCTGCAAGTTGTTCGCACAAAGCATCGCTGATGATTTCACCCCATGAAATGTGATGCGACTGCCGTATGAACATGATGAATTGATACATCCATGGCTCAAAGACATTAGAGTGCTCAAGGCCTAACATTCTGCTGAGAAGAGTGATGGTGTCTCCTATCTCCCACTTGAAATCACAACGGTACAACTTTGCCCATCTTGAGAAGGAAGGACGTGGCTCATGAATCCACCTATTGATGTGGCGCTTGCAATCTTTTTCTCTTTTCACATAATACTCTGCTGCACTTTCTTTGGTGATTTCCATGTAAACAGGTGCAGGAGGTATTTTGAAGACCTTCTCGATTGTATCCGCATCAAGACGAATTATGGCTTCACCATCATCATTTTTTATGACTCTTGACTCTTTGTCAAAATGATGGGCGCATGCAAGAACAAATTCAAGTTCTAGGGCAGCCACCGGGAAAGAAGACGCATGATGGATATGGCTGTCCAACAGCCGCTGCAAGTTGTTATCCTGTGGATCTTCTACCCTGTGAATGAATTCTGCCATATCAACATGCCCTATTTCTGTGTCCCTGATGCGATCCAATGGCGAGGAGACCTGGGAAGGTGTAACCTCATTCTGGTATTTATCATATTTGTTTTTCATTTTCTTTGGAGTTGGCAATGCTGGCAAATCTGACATTGATTGCGAACCTGGAATGCTGTGATGAAGACTTAAAAGGGTTAAGGCCACATCATAATCAGCTGCAAATATCATTCTTTCTTTTTTCAAATGGGTAAAACTTCGATCTCTGAATTTCACGGTTTTGTGAGAAGAAGAGAGAAGACATGTGGAAATGGGAAAATCTTGACTTTGACCAATTTCGGATCTTGGGGGAATTTTCGCAAGTATACAAGTTGGAAAGTACATACATGCAATCGGGATTTTAAAACCCGAATACAAGTATACTTGTAAATTCGAAAATGGAGAAACGGATGAAAAATGGGATTTTGACTTGCGGGAAATGATGGAAATGGAAAGTGCGGATATGGGGAACGTGAATGGATAGAAATGGGAATATCCGGGATAGTCATTTTCATGAAAATGGGAAGATCTTTTCAACATGTAATCCGGTTTTCAAAACACGAATTTGCAAGAGAGAGGTATTTCACATTTTTCAAGCTTGGAAATTTAACCAAAAATGATTAAATTTCTCAACCGTAAGGGAAGAACAACAATTTCCAGCGAACTTGTAATCGAGATTAAAAATCCCGAATACTAGCTAAGATGGAATTTTGAGAAGAATAATGCAATTTAACAATTGCATTTCAAAGGGAAGATTTGTTTCATGAAAACCAATTTTAAGGGAAGAACAACACATGTGAAGAATGCAATTAATAACAAAAAAAAAAAACATGAAAATAAAAAGAAGAGAAGAAAGGAAGAACATACCTTGATTGGAAAATCAAAATGCTTCTCCAACAATGCAATACTTCTTGAGATGAAGAAGCAAAACTGAACTTTTAAACCCTTATCACGTTTTTGTGAAAATGCCCCCAAAAATGGTAGCAATCTTAAACTTGCAAGAGTAAAATGCCAATGAAAGTGTTCATTTCAAGTTTTTTGCAACAAAACGATCAAGGTATTTGCTAAAGCAATAATACCAAAGGTGTTTGAAGAGGTATCAATGCCAAAGGATTTAAAACGCAGCCAAGAGAGTCACGTTTTTGTGAAAAACGTGGCATTCATTACACATTACACATTCAATGCACCATTAAATGGTGCGAAACCTTTCTTATCCTCCACGCCTTAGGAAGAAAGGCCAAAACGATTTAGGAGTGTGGGCAACATTGAAGATTTAACCGCTCAAATCGTGGCATTCATGAGGCACGTTAAAAAAAAAACGCAGTTGCTGTTTCTTAGGGTAAAAACCAGCAGATTTGTCCTTGGAATGGCATGATAGATTTCCAAAAATGCAAGAAGATAGGATACAAACCCAAAACGCCTCATTCATCCAACGATTCATCCATGAATTTCGCTTTGAAAAAGTCCAAAATCGCTTCCCTCTTGCATTTCGGGTTTTGAAAAACAAATGACAAGTTCGATTTCTTCAAAAGGAAGCAAATCGGGTTTTAGATATAAAATGACAAGTTCGATTTGCACTTTTTCCTCTTTCATGCTTAAAATCGGGTTTTGGATATAAAACAACAAGTTTAAAATTTCACCTTTTCACTCATTAAGCCAAAATCGGGTTTTTTTGGACAAATGACAAGTTTAAAAAATTGTCAAAAATGAACTTTATGTTAAAATCGGGTTTTAAAAGACAAACTGCAAGTTTAAAAATACTTGTAAGGGGGAAATAAAATCCCTACAACAAGTATTAAACACTTGCACACATGTAATGGGGATTTAAAATCCCTATTACATGTAAAACCCATTAAAGTAGGGGTTTTTTGGACAAACTGCAAGTTTACTTGCAGTTGAGCTAAAAAACCCCTATTTTAACTAAAAATGACCAAAAAACAACAAAAAGATAAAAACATTAAATGGGAAACTTAAAATAAATTACAAGTGACATATTTGAAATAAAAAATGCACATGTAAGTGATCAAAAATTCCCCTACAAAGACCACAACAATGAATATCATTAAAACTTGCATTTTGAAGAAAATTCTCCACCTGCAGTCTGGGTTTTAAAACCCGAAATTGAAGGAAAGGCATGGCAAACGAACCCAGAATTGGACGAAATTTGAAACGTAGTTCGAGAATGGACTGAGGATTAAGCTAGTCCAAGGATTAGTCAAAATTTCGCCTCGGGAAGCGTGCCATAGAGTAATAATTTTCATTTTTCATAAAAATTCCATCGTAGTGGTCCTTCATTTTTGGAAACAAAAATGAGGACAACAACAGGCTCTGACTGGGGAATTCTTTCGTTTATCCTTCAAGATTATGAGAGAAAAGAATCCAGAACTCTAAATGCCTTCCTCTTATCCATTGGGTCACAGAGTCAAACAAAGCAAAAACAAACAAACAAAAGGCGAAAAACAAACAAGAGAAAGACATTATTTACAAAAAGTTACCTCGAATCTTCATTCAAAGTAATGCTTCAAATGCTGACCATTATATGGCAGCACAAATGGAGTTCCATCATGATAAGACAAGATAAAACTATCTTCTCCAGCAATACGGTGAATGGTGAAGGGTCCTCGCCAAAGAGAATCAAATTTGCCATGTAAGCCTTTCGGTTCCCTTCGCTTATCCCAAAGCAAAACACGATCACCAACTTGGAATCCTTTTTGTTTTGCTTTCTTGTCAAAAAGAATTTTAACTTGTAGCTGATGCTGAGCAATTCGGTCTACCACTTGTGTTCTTTGTTCTTCCAGTTGGGAAAGATACATGATCCTTTTATCTAAAGCATCCTCATAAGTTTGATCCTCAATTGCTTTAGATAACTTGAGAGCAGGAAGTTCCAAAGTGATGGGTATTTCTGCATTAATCCCATAAAGGAGCTGAAATGGAGACATACCAATAGCCCTTTTGGGTGTAATCCTGTCTGCCCATAAAGCATCAAAAAGAGCCTTATGCCAGGACCTTTGATTTTCCTCCACAAGCTTGCGAATGATAGTAATCAAATTCTTGTTACTAGATTCCGCTTGACCATTACCTTGAGGATAATAATCAGATGAATGAGTTAACAAAATATTATACTCAAAGCAAAATTGTGAAATTTCTGAGGAAGAGAAAGTAGCCGCATTATCAGTCACAATCTTGAAAGGAACACCAAACCTGGAAATAATATTCTCCTTGAGGAACCTGCATACTACCTCAGAAGTAGCGTTCTTTACTGGTATGGCTTCCACCCACTTGGTGAAATAATCAGTAGCTGTAAGGACATAGGAATGACCCGCACTTGAGGAGGGATTGATCACACCAATGAAATCAATGCCCCATTGCCGGAAAGGTTCTTCAACAATAACCGGCTTCAATGGTAATGCTGCAAGCTTTGGTTTACCTACAAACTGCTGACAATGTACACACTTACGTACCCACCGAAAAGCATCTTGAAAGAGTGTAGGCCAATAATATTTTGCTCTCAAAATTTTATGAGCGGTCACTGGGGCAGAAAAATGTCCACCACAAGCCTTGTCATGAAAAGATTCCAGCAATTTAGTTTGTTGCGCTTTGTCAACACAACGGAGGAAAGTACCGTCAATGGCTTTCTTGTACAAACCAGCATCCCATAATACGAAGTTTGCAGCTTTCAACTTGATACTTCTCTTTTCCTTGAATGTCAAATGTTGTGGACATTCGCCATAGGTCAAGAAAAATGCTATATTAGAGTACCATTCATCAGTAGTACTAACAAACAACACCTTGGGAAGATCTTCTGAATCATTCAATTCTCGCTCCTCCGGAATACCTTCCGCCATCAGCTGACAGAGTCCTCTTCCTCGAACGAGCTTTGTAGGCTTGATTTCCAAGTCATATTCTTGGATTTTAGCAATCCAATTTCCTCTTTTTGTACCAAAATCCTGTTGTGTTAAGATAGATTTGACTGATGTATCAGGAACTAACACAACGGTATGAGAATTCAAGATGTAAAAACGGAAATTCTTAACTGCTTTTACCACCGCATAAGCATTCTTCTCAATAGAGGAATACTTGAGTTCATGAGACTTCAAAGGACAACTCATGAAAGCTATAGGAGATTCAATTCCTTCTGAATTTTTCTGCATCAAAATGGCTGACAAAGTATGCTCGGAAGCATAGCTATACATAATGAACTCCTTGGTGTAGTTAGGACAAACCAACACGGGTGCATGAGCAATTGCATCTTTAATTTCATTGAATGCCGCTCTTCCTTCAGAATTCCAATGGAAAGAAGACTTTCCTTTCATCATGTCCACAATATGACGAGTCTTCTTTGCAAAGTCAGGAATGAATCTTCGCAAAAAATTAACCTTACCAAAAAAGGAATGAACAGCAGTCTTGTTGGATGGCAAAGGTAGATTCTGAATTGATTTAACCCTCTCAGGATCAACTTTTATACCCTCCTTGGAAACAATGTGACCAAGAAGTTTTCCCTCTGTCACCCCAAAAACTGACTTCTTGGGATTAAGAGAGACGCCATGCTTGCGACATCTTTCAAGTACATCTTGTAGATGAAAAAGATGATTCTCACGATCTTTAGAAAAAACAGTAAGATCATCAAGATATACTACAATATATCTTCCAACAATACCACGGAAAGCCAAGTCCATAGCTCGCTGGAAAGTAGCTCCTGCATTGATCAACCCAAAAGGCATTCTTCGGTATGCAAACGTACCCCATGGAGTGGTGAATGCAGTCTTGTGTTGATCAGGTTCACTAACCTCAATCTGATTGTATCCCGAAAATCCATCTAGCATAGATAGCATCTCGGAACCTGTCACCGTTTGCAAGACTTGATCCATGATTGGCAATGGATAATTGTCTTTGAGTGATAGCTGATTAAGATTTCTAAAATCCACACAGATACGTATTTCTCCATTCTTCTTACGCACCGGTACTATGTTTGCCAACCATGTTGAATGATGGATGGGAAAGATAATCCGAGCATCAAGCATTTTTTGAACTTCAGAAAGAATGGTACCTGAAATCTTTGGATTATATTGGCGTTGCTTTTGTCTGAAAGGTTCCGCACCAAGCTTGAGAGGAATGTCATGCTGCACTTCCTTGGGTTGGAAGGACTTTAGATCATCATATGAGTACGCCAAGACATCATGATATTGACACAAAAGCTGAATAAACTGATTTCTCTCTTCTAAAGTGCAGTTATTGCCAATATTGACAAACTTTGGATCTCCGTCAGATCCAATATTGTATTTCTCATATCCCATAAGAGAGTCAGTACCCTCTTGTTGTCGTCTCTTGATATAACGATCATGTTGATCGAAAAGTTTTTCAAGAGAAACCAATCCCTTGGGGATTTTATTTCCTTTCAGCTGAAGGATATTTTCATCTGATTCAGATGATGTATCAGGCACTGGATCTGAAGACGAAGAAGAAGGAGAATTACTTCCTTCAAAATACAAGTTGTTGAAACCATCCTCAGCTTGCAAGAAATTATTAATCTGCTTATCATCATTGAAGATCTGCCAATGATCCCAATTATCAGGCACACTTGGTCTGCAGATTATCTCAATGATGTATTTATCCTGACCAAAGTCAAGATGTGGAATTAATGAAGTAGCTGAAACAGCAAGAGAATCAGCTCTATCATTGTATTCACGAGGAACAACTGAGATATTGAAAGAATCAAACTCTTCAATATTCTCCCATACCAAATTGCGATAATGCTTGAGCCTGTCATTCTTAGTCTGATATATATTTCTCAATTGACAAACAATTAATTCTGCATCGCCTTGGGCATGAAGGTTTCTGATTCCTCTTTTCAATGCAACACTCATTCCCAACAAGAGCGACTCATATTCAGCCGTATTGTTGGTATTAGCAAATTGTAATTTGAAAGAGTAAGGGAAGATCTCTCCCTTGGGAGATATAAGAACTACACCAGCTCCGGATCCATTCGTAGCACAGCTACCATCAAATTCAAGAGTCCATACATCATTTGAACTGTTGTTTTCATTGGAATGATTAGAGCTGCCTTCCTCCGAGATGAGTGCATTGTGAAAAGAAAAGTTATCATCTTCTTCCATAGGAGAGGATGAACTTTCCTCTTGAACAGACGAAGAATGAAGCTCTTCTTGTTGAGGAGGTGATGGAATACTTTCATCAGCAACTGAAGATGCGACCTCTTCAACCATAACATATGAACTGGATGACCCACCTTCTGATGTTTGATCTTGATCAATATCAACAAAACTTTCATTTGCCGAAAGTAATGAAATGTCAGAGCTGCTAGAAGGATAATCTTCAGCAAATTCTGAAATTTCATCAACATGGAGGTAATAATTACCAAAACCTGAAGATTCAAAAAGAATCTGAGCATGAGGGTCATTAGATTTGACAACCGTGTACTTGGTCTCTCTTTCAGGAATTAACTTCTGCACAACACCTTTGACAGGTATTCTTGCTTCTGTCATATCCATGTTGAGTTCACCTCCAACATCTTTACAAAAATTACGGCCAAGCAACATTCCGTATGATGCAGGAACGTCAGCCACCAAGATAGTCATCTTTATCTTATTATCCGGAAAAGCAGCAAATGCAAATTGTGCGTCCTTGATTTGTCCAATAAGGGGTACTTGCTTGTTCTCCATGGAATAACAATGACCAAAAGTTTTGGTCAAAGTCAGCCCCAAAGCTTGAGCAACTTTCGCGGGCATGACGTTATCAGAAGCACCAGAATCCAAGACACAATTGCTTAATTGAAAACCATTGATCAACAAGGAAATGTAAAAAGGTTCTATTTTTCCCTGGGTGGTAGATGGAATGGTTACCAAATGATTAGGCAACTTCTTGGGTTCTTGTGAGATAGTGTTTTCAAGTATAGGACGAGTCTCCTTGCTTCTAACAAAATCAGCTAATCTATCAAATTGATCAGGATTAGCTTGCAAATACTCAACTTTGGACATCTGGATCTTAGTCTTCCTAGCATGGTCAATAATATCAAAGGCTTGAAATGAACCAGCTAGAAAAGGATTAACATTGTCTGATAATGTTTTGGGGTTGGGCATACTGGGCTTGGGATCAACAGATGAAGCAAGAGGAGGACTTTTGTTACTTACTTGGTTTTTCGCTGCATCCTTTGAAATATAAGGCAGCGGTGTTCCTCTTTGAGCAATAACAACAGGTGTTTGTAAATCACTTGCGATCTTTGCAGCTTCTTCTTGCTGGGCCAACCGGGTCTGGGATCTTGTCGTTACAACAAATGCTTGGCTATGAGTCCTGTCGGCAGCAACAGAGTCATCATAGTGCATGTAACGTATAGTAGAGTCGCCAGTCACTTCTTCTTCTTCTTGTTGAGGAAGAGCAACTTCATCGGACTGATAATCAAAATAAGAAGACTCATTTTGATCAGTCTCATAGTAACCAACTGCTGCCCTTGAAGGAGGTGGCTCAAGCGCAAGTTTCTCTGGAGGGGGAGGCAACTTGGGTTGATTTTTGGCAGCATAACTGGCAGCAGCATTAGGATATGTCCTTCTTGGGATATCCTTGTATGGTGCGGGGTAGGAATTCTGAGACACTTGCTTCTTCAAAGCAAGAAGTTCATTTGCCAATTTCTGTACCATTGGATCGGTAGAACCAGAAAATGAACTATCCTGGTGCGAAACTCCTTTGAACCGATTAGAATCCTTCTTGATCTTACCAGCTAAGATCAAGTCGTCCTCAATTTCAGTAGCCATTGATTGAGCAACTTCTAAATCAGCAGGAGATGCTCGTCTTAAGAAGAAACTAACCTCGGGCAATTGAGTGTTGATGAAAAAACACTTGAGGTTTTCAGGAGTAGGCTTAGAATTAACGGGAATTCTATTTGCTAATTTGTTAAATTTAGCAATGAATTTACGCATGCCTTCATGCGTATCCTTCTTCATTTGTGTCAACTGGGCCAATAAGGCGTGCTCATCTTCTGCAGGCTTAAAACGTTCCTCGAACTTGTCTCTCAACGAGTTCCAGGAAACAATTGAACCAGCCGTAAGATTGAAAAACCAGTCGGCTGCAATACCTTGAAGAGTCTCTATGAACAACCGAACAGCAACATCTTGATGTTCAACCCCAAGAACACCACATGCCATATAAAAGGACTTGACATGTTCATCTGGGTGTTGCTTTCCATCGCCATAAAATTTGGGAAGATTTTTGCGCGAACCTTGTGGAAGCGGATGAAGAGGCGGGGTTAATGCCAAAGGCCCAAAAGCTACTCCCCATGGACCGGGAGGAGGAAGTGGAGGATTAGCCATATTAGGTAATGAAGGAATTAGTGGTTTGAAAAAGAAGGAAGAATTTTCACTTGGGATGGATTTCTTCTTCCTTGAAGGAGGATAACTTGTGGTTCGTGAAAGGGAAGATGTACTAGCGAGCAAAAAGTATTTAGCTCTTTCAGCAACAGATATTTCTTCTGAATGTTCACCTTTCTTCCGACGAACGTAAACACGCGAACTTTCCAGCTTAAAGAAATGAAGGAATTTCCAAGATCTTCTTTCAAAATGGTAGGACACTAGTCTTCAAACGAAAGCGTGAGGCTCCCGAATGCGTCCGTGTCCCCAACGGAGTCGCCAAAAAACTGTTGGTTGAAAATTTTGTACACTTGGGGAAATATACAAAATTGTGGTTTCAACTACAGCACACGAGTAAAAACTCTCCTAATTAAGGGAAGGCTCCCCCTATCTAACTACAACTTGGAAAATAAAATTGGATGGAACAGCAATCTTTCTTCTTTTTTTTAAGAAAGACAATATCCTTTTTCTCTTCACAGAAAAGGATAGCGATTGAATAACAGCAGTAACCACTTTCAAGTAAAATGAGAGAAAGGAAGTGAAGTTTCCTGAAAGCTCAAAGACTCCCGTCACTTCCTTCGGGACGGGACAGCAATATCAAGCTCAAAGACTTGACTATTGGAAGTCCTATCTACCCTTTGCTATACTAAATTTTACAACGAATAAAAGATAACAGCTCAAAGACTGAAATAATCTATTCTTTTAACACAAAGACAAGAACTAATACAAGCTCAAAGACTTGCTGTTATTTCTTATCAAACAGTAATTTTCCTCAAGAATAGACGCAAGCTCAAAGACTTGCTGTTCCATCCAATTTTATTTTCCAAGTTGTAGTTAGATAGGGGGAGCCTTCCCTTAATTAGGAGAGTTTTTACTCGTGTGCTGTAGTTGAAACCACAATTTTGTATATTTCCCCAAGTGTACAAAATTTTCAACCAACAGAACAATTTGAAGAGGGTCTTCCAGGAGGAATTCAAACTCCTGTGTGATGACAATAAATTGTGGTTGAGATTTACAACACCAAATAGGGAAAAAGTGAAAGTGTCCGGTCTTATAATTGAAGGTTGAAGGAACTATTGAACAAAATGGAGAACCAACCGGCAGATGGCTTGAAGAAAAGATGGTTTGTCGAGGGGTTCGTACCGTCCCTCAGGCGGAAGATGAAGGTGGTCCCTCTGCTGTCATATGATGAAGCTTATAACCGAGCGATGAATATTGAAAGCAAGAGTAAAACATTGAAGGGGAAACAGAGGGCAAGTGATGATGACAGTACAGACGAAAGTAGCAACGGCGAGTCCAAAACCGTACAAGCTCTCCGGAAGGACATGCTGTGAATGATGGAGGAGTTGAAGGCTGATAAGGAGTGGCAGAGACGACAAAGAACTTTGGTGCACTGACAGCAAGGCAAAAGGGCATACAAAGGGAACATGTTCGAGGAAATCTTTTTGTGACATCTGTTAGGCACTGGGCCATTCCACTAAGGAATTCCCGTACAATTTAAAAACACGGAGCACACAAGTGCTCTACACTCAAGCCGAGCAAGCTACTCCACCAGCCACACCACCTAAACAATCAACAAACTCAGAGGCTTCACCAGGAGGATACCGCAATAATCGGCGCAGGAACAACCTTTCTAATAATAACACGCCAAGGAGCAAAATTCAAAGGGGCGGCCCATGATCCAATGTTGGAAATGTAATGAGTGGGGCCACTTTGCTCGAGAATGTCAAAGCGGGAACAATGGTGGAGGGTTGTTGTGCAAATGGTGTGGTCTTGGAAACCATGAGGACATTGACTGCTCGAAATAGAAGGGAGTAAATATGCTGGACGTGAAGGAGCTAGACGAGGAGGTACTGGCAATCCCAAGATTACAGAGTAAGAAGGCAGTGTACCTCGATCCCGATACGGAGAAGGAGAGACTCTAGGAAGCTAAGGTTGATGTGGAACGTGCGATGGCAGAAGAACGAAAGGGCCTCATACAATACTGCCAGTACTCCACTCCGGTCAGAGTTCGAGAAAACTATCATCAAACAGATGTTGCAAACCACCGTACCTGTACGGGTGTCGGACCTTCTGCAGACAATGCCACAATTGAATATGGATCTTACAAATATAGTCGGTGACAAAATTGCCAACCAGGAACACCGTCAGATGACAACAAAACCATCTGGCATAGACCCCATGGCGGCAACAAAATTACTTGGTACGTCTGCTACGGACCCCATGCTTCTCACCATAAGCATTGGCCGGAAGCCGACCATGGTCAAGATGGAGATAATGGGATAGAAATTGATGAACACCATTGTTGACGGTGGCTCCAGAGTGAACGTGTTACCGGACAAGACGTGGAGGGGTTTGGGCAAGCCGACTCTCTGGCCACCAACATTCCACCTAGTTGGTGCCGACCAGCATGGAATCAAGCCCCTGGGGACACTCATGGAACAAAAAGTTGTTGTCGGTACCCAACACTTCTTCCTTGACTTCATGGTCATACCATTGGAGAAAAAGGCCTATGACGCCCTTCTAGGGAGGGGTTGGCTGATTATGGCAAAGGCAAACCATAACTAGAAGAAAAACACACTCTCCATCGAGAGTGAAGGCCGGAAGTACGTGATCGACCTAAGGAATCAAGCCGTAAGTGAGGAATTGGCGTCCTCCAATTCAGACTCAGATGACTTGCATAACTGGGAATGGGGCTCACAGAATGGCAGGAAAAGGATGGAACCTGATGACAAAGGGGTTTTGGAACTGGAGGGATGCTCAGAGGATGAAACAAGTTCCCTCGCTGGGCTCTTCCATTGGCAGATGGAAGACTATGAAGTATTTCACCCTGATTGCCACATGTTGCAGATCTGTGAGATCGGGGAATCAAGCACAAGTATGGAAGATGCAAATTTTCCCTCAGAGTATGGGGAGTATCGTGAGGGGGTAGCATGGGTGGATGATACACCTGCGCACCGGTTCGAACGGGACAAAGTCATCAAGTATGAGGAGTCCAACGTGAAGAAAGTGAATTTGGGGAACGATGCCGATCCGAAGGTAATCTTGGTCAGGGTGATTGGAATCCCGTGCTAAAAGCGGCGACTTTTAAATTTTTCCTGGAATACAAGGATGTGTTCACGTGGACGTACAAGGACTTGAAAGGGATACCCCCGAAAATGTGTGTACATAGAATACCTCTCATACCGGGTGCCCAACCTATATGAAGGAGGCCGTATAGAATGAATAAGAACTATGCAGCAAAGGTGAATGAAGAAATTGAAAAGATGCTGGAGGCTGAAATCATCTTTAAGGTAGGAACCAGCGATTGGGTATCACCAATTGTCATCTCTCTAAGGAAGGAAGCAAATCAGATTAGGATATGTGTGGACTTCCGATGCTTGAATGCTGTGACTATCAAGGACCCATTCCCAATTCCATTCACTGACAACATTTTGGAGGAGGTAGCGGGCCACGAGATTTACTCGTTCTTGGACGGATTTTTTGGATATAACCAGATCAACATTGCCGAAGAAGATAAGCTGAAAACAACATTTATAGTGGAGGATGGAGTATATGCATATAATCGCATTGCATTCAGATTGTGTAATGCCCCGACCACCTTCCAGCGGATTATATTGCACATCTTTGATGGGATGTCGGTTGGAAGCTTCAAGGCATTCTTGGATGATTGGTCTATCTACAAGAAGTAGGAAACCCATTTGAATGCACTTGGGGAGTGCATGGAAAGATGTAGGCGGGCCCAACTGGCCTTGAACCCCAAGAAGTGTCGATTCATGGTACTGCAGGGTAAGCTATTGGGGCAGATTGTGTGCAAGGAAGGGTTGAAGACGGACCTCAACAAGGTAGGGGTGATTGTGAACATTGTGAACATGGAGAGTCCGGTGAATGTCACGGGGGTGAAGTCCTTTCTCGGGCATGTTGGTTACTACAGGAGGTTTATCAAGAGCTTTGTGCAAGTATTCTATCCATTAGACAAGCTGACAAGGAAAGGAGAACTGTTCAAGTGGGGGACGGAGCAAGAAGAAGCTTTCAAGGAGTTAAAATCACGACTGGTGAGTGCACTAATCCTTGCGTACCTTGACTGGGACAAGGAGTTCCACGTTCACGTGGACGCCTCCAATTATGCCATCGATGCCACTCTAGCATAGGTGGGCGTACAGGGATTGGATCACCCAATCTTTTTTGCTAGCCAATTGCTCTCCAAGGTCGAGAGGAACTACAACACGACGGAGAGGGAGGCACTGGGAATGGTGTACTCTGTACCTCAGTTCCGTCATTACCTCCTTGTGACACCATTCACTTTTTATGTGGACCATCAAGCTTTGATGTATTTGGTAAATAAGCCAATAATCTAGGGACGGGTAAGTCGATGGTTGTTATTGCTCCAAGAATTCACCTTTACCATTGTGGTACGGCCCGGTAAGAGTCATGTCATTGTCGACCAACTGTCAAGGATCAAATCCGGAGAATCGGCGGAAGGAGTGAATGAGAATTTTCCAGATGCTCACTTGTTTCAAATCGCCGCACTACCTCCTTGGTACGAGAGCATTGGCGAGTATCTATCCACCTCGACATTCCCTCCGCACATGCCACTGGGGGAACGACGTAAGTTGGCACTGAAAAGTAAAACATTCCACTTGATCAACGACCTACTCTACAAGATGGGGCATTGTTGACATGTATTTTGTACATTATCAAACATAGAATAAAATACCCAAGGGTACCTTATCCTCTCTTGAGTAATCGCGAGAAAGGATCAATCAGGGTGACTTCAATGTTCTTCGTTGTAGGATCTCTACGTGTGGATAAGCACCAGTGGTCGTTGTGAATGCTGTTTCTTCAAGGGGCCTTACGTTTTTGAACTGCAGGAACAGAATTTTCCTAAAACTAACAGGTTCTCAAAAAGATCAAAAGATAGGGTTTGCAAGAGATGAACTCTAATCTAATCCTAAGAATGACTCAATGTAGGCTAGACTTGGTAAGATTCTACCAATTTCAGTATTGCCAAGGAATTACAACTCTACTGGAATTGATGCTATCTTCTAAGGTGATTAGTTTTTTTTTCAAATCATCAAGAATTATAGACACTACCATGAAGGTACATATCAATAGTTCAATAATGATTGAAGGTTCAAGCAATCCAAATATCTCTAGTTGACCACACAAGGCGTCCTTACAATCAGTAAGAAGCTAGTGGTTTGGAACGTGAATCTCACCAAGGATCAAGCCCAACATTTAGTCTTTCAAACTTAAATACTACTTCGACTGAGAATGATTCAAGAAAGTAAACAACCATGAAGATAGCCACAAGAATTGCAATAAAACACCATAACTTCAATATTTTATTGATCTCAAAGCCAAAATAGACAACAATTGATTGAAATTCTTTCTTCAATGCTCAATCTTGCTACAAAATAACTTTCTTCTCTCCAAAAGCTCTAATTTTCTAACTTCTAACTATCCAATCTCTAATATCTAATGACAAAATGAAAATGAGTGAGGGTATATATAGCATCCTCAATTACAATGAACGACCCAGATCAAAAGAAGATCAACGGCTGAGATTTTGACACCTAAATCCTAATTAGGGTTTGTTACAAAAAGTTCCCTTTTTAGTTGAACATTATTAAATGCATAGCCAAATATTTAATTGGCACAAAAATCTAGGAAACATAGACCAATGATAATTAAGGTGCCACATCATCTACAACAACCTCTCTTCTAGAACCTTATTCCCTTTCCAATGTTCCTTCTTAGCATATGCAATGAATCTGGACACAATTCCCTCAATCTCAGCAATAGGAATCTCGGGAAGATTCCTCATTCGTTCCTCCAAGTGGATAACCTAATCAAAGGCCTTGAGGAGGGTCGTATCCCATCCAGGTTCGAGTTCTTTGATCTTCTCAATCAGGAGCATAATAGCGAACATTAGATCCCGTTGCTCATCTGTGATGACATTCTCATCTTTGCAAAAGATGACCTTGACTCTCTCTTCCAACTCTTGAAGGTCCACATCTGTCTCAACTTCGATCCTCCTGCCAAGAATGGTACACAATACCTCAAACACTTTGTCCTGAATTGGATGGATGACACCTTCAACTTGATTGCATTTGGTGCTGATGTCCTAAAAAAGAACCTCCTTCATCTGGAGTAGAGTTGACCACTGAAGTAAATTATGAGCTCCTCCATCCATTATCTTTTCTTGTGCTAGGATCTTTCTTGGTGTTTGCCTGATTACTTGCAGAACAGGAATGATAACATCTCTAGTATGAACGAAAGCGGCTACTATTATCATTAGGTTGTGGATGATCTCAAGGACCTGGATAGCTCGGTGGATTGTCTGCATCATTCTTGTTGCAAATTCAACGGCTACTGTGTGGGATTTGTCAATCCAAGAGCTCATAAGCTGAACCAAGCTCTTGACTCTTTCTGCCTCGCCAATTGATTCAAGGGGAAGTGCTTGCACAGGAGACACTGCTGGATCCTGACGTCCCAAGGGCTGATTGAGATGGCTAAAGTAACTTCTCCAAGCACCTCTCTCTCTCTCAAGCTTTCTATTCTTTTCCTTTTCTTCCTTAAACTTGTCTTTAAGTACTTCAAATGAATCGGTTGCCTCATTCAGTGCCTGCTCAGCAGTGAGTGGACCAAGCTCAAATGTTTCTACATCATACTCTTCTGCGAGAATTTCACCTTCATATTTGTCCACTATTGGTGTAGCTATTTGCAACTTCCTGGACCCTGTCTCATCTCTGATCATCTTGGACATCTTGGTGGCCTTTTTCTTCTCCGTTGCTTCTTGAGAATTTCCTATAAGGCTCTCTAAGTCAATTACATCATCCTCATCTTCAATCACAATCACCCTTGTCAGTCTCTCCTTCAACCAATTTGGAATGGCAGATCTCGTTTCTCTAACTTGTATTTCCTTAAGCAATGGTTCGTCTTCTCGGAGAGGAGATGTCACTTCATCATCATTCTTTTCTTCATGTAGCTCATTGACTTGGGGAGATCGACTTGGCGAATGTTGGGGTGCCTTCCCTTTTTCAGGTTTATCATTCTGTACCATTGACTCCATAGATTCGTCAACCTCAGGCACCGTCCTCTCTTGTCCTTCAACTTGACTTGTCCTTTCTTCATGTCGAGAAGATGTGCCTAATGAGCGATCTCGATTGGCCTCTTGCTTCTTTTTGGAGGGTTCTCTTTTCTCAGATCTTTCTTTCCTCTTCGCGCCTCTAGGATGAGAATTGCCTTCACTTGCGCTTGCTCCTCCTTCTTCTGGTCTTTCCTCCAAAGTAAAAGTCATTGATATGTTCTGTTCTTTTAACTTTTGATGTTGTACATCCACCCATCTGCGAGTACATGACAAAACTGGGGCCATCAAAGCTCTCAAGTCTGAAATCTCAGGCTCGTTCCAATCTATCTTCACTGCTTTGTCCTCTCTGTCATAGGATGACTGGAGATGTTTGCCACTGTCCTGAGCTTGATCGGCCACTCTGTAGACTTTGCATTTCTTGATGAAATCTAAAGGTAATCTGGAATGCATCTTTCTTTTCACTTCTAAATCACTTGAGAGATTCATCCAAAAGTCCTCTACCTGAAATTCGTGTCTATACTTCCTACCATATGTCTCTTCTATATACCCATAAGGATCAAAATTCTCCCTTAAGGCAAAGAACGTGAATAAATATGAGGCCAATTCCTTCTCCGCACCATCTAAGGCTAGAGCATTAGGACATACCTCAATTGAATTCCCCAATATGATGGGCGTGGGAATTCCATTTCTATGCCTGTGTTTGAATGCCTTCGCATAGTCTGGCAATTGCCTAGCCACCTCGAGTAGCACTATCCTGTCTGTCGGATACCTCGGCAACATGTAGGGAGGTGAAGGACACCCATGAACTCTGATATATGTAAACTTTGGAAACTGGATGAACCAAGCACCATACCTCGTTACAAGCTCTTGTGCATCCAGAGATAGTCGATTGTGAATCCCACCTTGCAATATCCTGGTGATGTTCATCGTGAAGGTATCATTGACTAACTTGTAGTCACTCCCAGGTGGATGATGCAAATGAACATAAGAGTCACAAACTCTCACTTCTCTGGGTCCTCTTCCGATCACTCCTCTGTGAGGTAGTCCTGCATATTCGAAACTCCTGATCAAGGCATATATGATGTATGAGCTCATGTGAAATGACTTGGTAGGCTTTAGTCTTCTCAACTGCACGTCCAGGCAATGGCTAATAATTCTAGCCCAATGAATCGTTCCTTTCCCTTGAACTATCACTTGGATGAAGTAGAACATCCACTTCTCAAAATAGAAGGCTTGAGGAGCCCCTGTAACTCGATTGAGCAAAGTTATCAAATCTCTGTACTCCTCCTGGAAGTCGATCCTATGTGGTGTGTTGGGAATCTTGCTCAAGCGAGGACGACTTTTGAGTAACCAATTCCTATTGATGATGCTCAAGCAAGTGTCTGGATCATCTTCATACATTGACCTGGCTCCCTCTAGGCTTTTGTAAATCATATCTTTATGCTCTGGAAGATGGAGAGCTTCACTTATAGCCTCCTCCGAAAGGTATGCCAAAGTGTTCCCTTCCTTGGATACGATCGATCTTGATTGTGAGTCATAATGGCGAGCACACTCGATCATCAGCTCATGGCACTGGACTGCTGGAGGGAAACCGGCCGCCTTGATGATGCCACTTTCAATTATTCTCTTTGCGACAGGTGATGGCTTGCCAATGTAAGGGACCTCTCGAAACTTCTTCACACTGAAGTTTCCCAAGTTGGTATCTCCAATATTGCTCCACTTGGACACGATCTTGGTCTCCAACTCTTCGTTCCTCTGATCTTCCTTCATGAGGACTGGACGACTAGTGGATGCTCCTGCCTTTGGGGTCGCCATCTTGACACCTACACAACATTTCATAATGAGTAATATATTTTGCCACGTAGAAATATAGAGTAGAAAGGAAAGGAAGATTTAAGATTTTAATTAGGAAACTTTATGATAAATCTTGAGTTATTATTTCCTACATCAAACTTAGGATTTTCAAAACAAAGCGCAAAATTCAAATCTTCAATAATGGTGTCAAGGTGATTTTGCCATACCTCCTCTTGAGAATTAATTCTAAAAAATGATGCAAAAATAAGGTGAATTTTGGCTAGGCAAAATGTAGATCAAAGTCCTCTTTTTAGCAAAAGGCGCCTCCTTTAGTCTTCACAAGCATCAACTCCACCACCTCTAGTCTTTAATACTTAAGACAAATTCGCTCCAAATAGACCAGATTTCGCACTTCCTTCTTGCTCCCCAAATCGCACTTGAAGTAATGAATGAATGATTGATTAAAATTGCTCAAAACACCCCTATTATATAGGGCGCTCACCACTTCACCTCCCCATAGGCCGACTTGGCAAAATAGGCCAAAAAAAAAAAAAAAATTGCAAAAGGAGGGGCCGACTTGATAAAATGAATGAAAATAAACCTCCAAGCGCTCCATCTTTTAATTTTAATTTAATAAAAATTAATTTTAAATGCCTTAATAATAAAAAATCGATTTTCTAAGGCTCAAAATTAATTATCAAATACCAATGCGCCTTTATTAAATGCCAATTTAATTAATTTTTTCAAATATTTCGAAGTTGGCAATTTTGGCATCTAATGCGATTTGGAGGATATTAACGTTGAAATAAGGTAAAAAATAATGAATGCTAATGACTTCGCTCTGGTCCCTTGGAGAGGGACAGGAGCGCATTTCTCAATCTAGGCCTTGCATTCCTCATTTTTAATTGCCAACACTTCATCTAGGCATCAAAAATGGCATTTTTAATTGGAGTCTTGAGTTTAATTCATTTGATCTCTAGGAGGAACGTGCCTTAGGACATTTTCGCCCTGGACCTTGGGGTGAGGGACAGGAGCGCCTTTTCACTTTTGTCCTCAATTCTTCATCTTTTAATTGCCACTTCTCGTTGCGGGATAAGTGATGATCTCTTTCACTTGTTCCATGCATGCTTAAATTGTTCTTGAAAGGCAAAATAGGTTCCCAAATATTTTCGCCTTGGTCCCTTGGAGAGGGACAAGAGCAACTTTTGCATTTGGCCTAGGATCATCAAGTTTTTGAAGTCAAACCTTTGTTCACCATGCTTTTAGAAGACCTTTCCAATCTTGCCCAATCTTTCCTTAGCGTAATCTTGGAGGGAAATTGTTGATTTTATAAAAATCGCCCTGGTCCTTCAGTGAGGGACAGGAGCGCTTTTGAGTCCTTGTGCAAATTCTTGATCGCTTTAATCTTCAAATTACCCTCCAGGCGTAGAATATCACATTTCACTCCTTCTTGAGCCTTGGAAACAAAAATAGCATCTCAAAATGTAAGGTAAATGGGCATATTTGGAAATTTCGCCTTGGTCCCTTGGAGAGGGACAGGAGCGCTTTTGCCAATTGTCATCAAATTTTGCAAATCTTGCATCTCAATTCCACCTCGAAGTATTTTAAACATCATTTCAAACTTGCGCCTTGGCCTCAATTTGTTCAAACTTGGAGAGAAGAGCTGGATAATATGTTTTTCGCCCTGGTCCCTTGGAGAGGGACAGGAGCGATTTTGCAATTTCAAGGTTATCCGTCCTTTGCTAGCTTTCCAAATTATCTTCACTGGGCTAAACATGCCTTATTCCATTCATTTCAATCACAAACTTGCCTTGTCTTTTGCAAGAAATTTGCATTCTTTAGAAAATCGCTCTGGACCCTTGGAGAGGGACAGGAGCGTTTTTGCCTTCTAGGAATATTTCCTTGTTCTTTTAAACCCTCAATCGCGTCTAAGGCATAAAATGTCATTCGTCCTTCCCATCCAAGTCAGGTTTTGCCTCAAAATCTCAAACAAAGAGGAGAATCTGAAAAAAAACACCATGGTCCTTCAGTGAGGGACAGGAGCGCCTATTGTCATTTAGGTTGATTTCCTCCTTTGTGAACCACTCAAATTATATTCAATGGACAAAACATGCTTTCCTTAACGTCTTCAAATCATAAAATCACTTTGATCTTGCAAAGATAGTGCAAATTTGAGAATCAACCTCTGGTCCTTCAGTGAGGGACAGGAGCGCTTTTTTGCTTTCTAGGCCAAAGTGCCTCATTTTTCATCTCGAAATTCCTTTGCTAGGGAAGATATCATCTCGTTACACACCATGAATAAGAGTTCAAGCCCAAGAAAGGTTTAAAAATGTGTATATAAAGAAAATTGCCCTGGACCCTTGGAGAGGGACAGGAGCGCTTTTACCTTTCTAGACAAAAACTCCGTCATTTCATCGTCTTCGATCAAGTCTGGATGCTCTATCATGTTCATTTCGTCCTTCACCATGCCTTTGATGTTTCAATTTGACCAAACAAGGCCAGGAATGACTCAAATAAGCCTTTTCGCCCTGGTCCCTTGGTGAGGGACAGGAGCGCTTTTGAAGATTCAAACAAAATCCTTCATCATTTCGAGTTAAAACTCCTTCAGGCGGGTGGAGAAAATCACTTGTTTTCCATTCATATCCAACACTTGGCCTATTTTCATTGCAAGATGAGGGAATTCAAAATTTCGCCCTGGGCCCTTGGTGAGGGACAGGAGCGATTCTTCCCTTAATCCTTCAAAATTCATCACTTTCATGCCTTCAAAATCTTCAGAAGCATCAAGTCACATTCAATTATCCCTCTTGGAGACCCTGCACAAAACAAAATAAAAAAGTCAGTGACAAATATGCATTGAATAACATTTTCGCCCTGGTCCCTTGGAGAGGGACAAGAGCGATTTTGTCCTTTCTGGCTAATCTATCCAAAATAAGTCTCCAGTCACTTCACAAGGCAGAGTTAGGTCATCCTCATAGCCAGGAACCAGTTAGCAACCCTTCTCAAAACAAGAAATTGCACTTAGAATGAATTTCGCCCTGGGCCTCCTTTGAAGGACAGGAGCGATTTCTCTGTTTTAGGCCTCATCTTGCCTCCAAAATTTGATCAAAATTTACCTAGGCAAGAACACACAATTCTACCTTTAAAACGCTAACACTTAGACAAAATTTGAATTTTACCTCAAAAAACCCTGATTAGACCTAACCTGAGACCTACCTGACTCTCTTGACAGACTTACCCTATTTCAACAATCTCAATCCTCGGGAGGATGCTTAATAACTTTCAAAATTTGACTAGACTCAGCTTGAATAATGTGCGAAGAAACCTCTAAGGTTTAGTCCTAGCCCAGACAGACAACTCACTCACTTAAAACCCTAAAAGCAAAGAGAAGAACAGGCAAAACAAAAGCGAAAAAGAGGGGGTCCCCATTCTAATGGGGCGATGTGTGAAATGGTCACAACATGCATGAGCAAATCCTTCAACGATGTGTCATGGAAGAAGAAATTCTTGGGGTGCTGAAGGAGGCACAAGATGGGCTTGCTGGAGGTCATATGGGACCTGATGCCATAGCACGGAAGATACTACTGGCAGGACTGTGATGGTCAACTCTGCACAATGATGCATGTGAATGGGTTGTTGGGTGTGATACATGCCAACGTGTAGGAAAACCCCTCAAGTGAGATTTTATGCCCCTGTTTCCTTCCCAACCACAAGAATTATTTGAACGATGGGGGTTGGACTTTGTGGGACCCTTGAAACTGAGTAACATGCATAGGTGCCGGTACATAGTGGTTGCCACGGAATACTTGACCAAGTGGGTAGAATCCAGAGCTTTTCCCGACAACACTGCCATCAGTACGACAAAGTTCTTGTACGAATAGATCATAACCAGATTTGGGATCCCTATCCAGATCACAAGTGATCGAGGAGTCCATTTTGTCAATCAAGTGATCCGTACGATGACGGTGGAATTCAAAATCTTTGACAACCTTTCAAGCCCATACTACCCCCGAGCTAATGGCCAGGCGGAAGCCACAAATAAAGTGGTGGTGTCTATCATCTATAAATCCTGTGGAGTGGAACAGGAGGATTGGGATGAACGTTTGCCAGCGGTACTATGGGCGTACCGTACCACGTACAAGGTGACCACGAGCCATACATCGTTCCAGCTCATGTACTGCTAAGAGGCGGTGGTATCAGCAGAGTACACCATACCAAGCCTACGAATTGCTGTTGACAACCAGTTGGGAGATGTGGAGAGTTTGAATGCCCGACTTATGAACCTCACCAAGTTAGATGAACACCGGATGATGGCACAATGGGCGACGAAAGTGGCCCGACGTTGGCGGAAGTACTGGCATGACAAACATCTCCGACAGACAAACTTTTGTCCTGGACAGTTGGTCCTCAAGTATAATGGCCGCAATGAATTTCGTACTGGGAAGTTCAAAGATCGTTGGTTGGGGCCCTATAAGATCAGGGAAGTGGGGAAGAATGGAGCAGTAAAACTTTCCACCCTGGATGATAATCCAATTCGCGACCCTGTCAACGGCTTGAAGTTGAAACTATATCGGGAACGTGATAAACCGGTCCTATCAATCAACATGTTGGGATATGCCACAAAGGGAGACTGGACCATTGGAAGAAGTAAGGAATTAGAGTAAGATCTTGTGGTTGCTGCAGGACCCTATAGACGTGATGAAAATTGGGCTAAGCCGCTCACATTCATAGAAGAAAGATTCGTGCCCAAACAAGTTGAAGGCATCGCAATACCCAGAATTCACAAGCACCTTACAAAATGCCTACTTCGGTGATCCGGCGGTATGGATGAGGATCACAGGGCATTGGAGGAAGAGAGCTCCATACGAAGGATTCCGCGAAGGCTATATTGCGTACGACATTGACGAAGAAGTAGAGGCTAAACGGAAGACGGAATTCGTTGAGAAGGAAGAGGAGCCAGTCGACTTGGAGGAGGAGGTAGACTTGGAGGAGTACGGTGCAACCTTGGGACCATGTCTGAAAATGGTACTAAAAGCTGAAGACTTGTTTGTGATAGCATCACGACCTGGCGAGCAAGAAGCAGGCCCCAATGCACTCTACCGGGTGATCCCTAACCTCGCGGGCCCACCGTAGGTGGATGGCGAGAAAGTGACATGGTACCAGTAGTATGGAGGTCGGTACATAGATGGAAGTTATAAAGGGGTGGGATCGACACCATTGGTGGACAAAATATGGGACTTGGAATATGTGGGCATGTGTTTCCCTGAGGAGTGTTATAGGAGACTACCGCAGGTATGTGCATGGCTGCATGGCTCGGAGATCAAAGTAAGACCTCAGGGAGATCCCACTGGGGTGAAAAGGAAAATGCAGGACCTAGGTAATAGGAGTGATGTCGGCGAAGGACCGAACAAGAAGAGAAGGGAGGAAGGAATCTACAATAGAATAACACTGGGGAAAAGGGTGAAACGTCGGGTGCAAAAAGCCAAGTTGTGAAAACAAAAGAAGACAATACGAGCTCTGGAAGAACAGGTGGTATAAGGAGGCGACAGAAAAACAACCAGAAGAAGCAAATTGACAAGCTCCACGGTAAATTAAAGGTACGAAGGCTACATTTTAAAAAGTCTTGCCAAGTAAAAATATTAAAAAAAAATTTCAAAAGAGGAATATTGAAGACAGAAAAAGCAAGGCAAGTATTAAAAATTAAAAGGCAAGGGTTTGAAATTAGGGAAATATTAAAAGAAAGGGGAGAAATATTAAAGTTGAAAAAAGGGAAATTGACTAAGGCAAAACAAAAGTTATTTTATAAAAAAATAATAAAATATGTTTTAGCAACCCTAATTTTGAAGGAGAAAAAACTTTATAAATTAGCCTTGTCGTTTAGTCCAAACCAACTGAGCAGCAAAGAAGAGGAGGGAGTGTGAATTCTAGAAAGCCGAAGGCAGTCGTACGATACCTTACCATCATCCCAGTGATTGCCGTACGGAATCACATGGATGGTGCAAGCTAAACGACATTATCAACAAAGGTGGTCGTACGACCTAGTACGAGGTACATTGAAGTGCAGGGAATTGTCGTACGGGTCCATACGAAGGAGGTCAATGATGGAGGAAATAACTGTACGAACATCATCCATGACAAAGTACGAGCTTGTAAACACAACAAACAATCCGTATGGCCAAGTACGGTCGGGGGAGGGTGACAGAGGAGTGCCGTACGAATTACCTTGACATCCGGTAAACTCAGCATCGTATGGGCTAGACAAGACCACGTACGGTTCCGTACGAGGTGACCAGCTTGGCAGGGTTGCATATCAGCCGTACGAGTCCGTACAAAACATCCAACTTGGAGGACGACCAGAAGAAGATCGTACGGTAGTGACAGGATATCGTACGAGGCATGAAGACATGAGGAAATTTTTTTCGGGTATTCGTGCAGAGTTGGAAGGAGTCCGTACTGCATTAGTTGAGCGAATTGGAGAAGAATTTGTTGGCAGTCGTACAGTTCCTACCAGAGGAAGGAGTCCGTATGGTGAAGGAGGATTTGGTGGCACTAGTATGGTGAAGACGTGTTGGGGTGATCCCAGCCGAACAAAAAATTCGGACCGTTATAGTAACGACTGGGGGCAAGAAAAAGACAAAGGAAAAAAACAGAATTCTAAGAACACAACAATGACGGCGACAGGAAAACCAGGCAACAGTAGTACTAAGAAGGCCAAAGTAAGGCCAAGAATCCAGCGAGACCAACAGGAGAAAGTGATGGTAGAAACCTTGACATTTGAAAGTGTCATAGGGAGTGAATGCCGCAGCTGGTGGGCTGAAACCCCTCCGGACCATGCACTGATATACTCTCTTAGGAAGGCCGAGGTAAACCACGCCATTCAAATGCCAACCTTTAACATAAAAGATTTCGAGCTAGTTCTCCGAACCATGGTGGCCAGCTATGACCCTTGTAGACAAAAATCTATAATAGAGTACCAAGTCTGCACTATCACGGTTTCCTTCAAGCCTGGTGACTTTCGAAGGGTACTTGGAATACCAGAGAGGGGGGAGTAGGCGACAAAACCAACCACCAAAATGACCAAGAAACGAAAAGATTTTCTGCTGAAGTTGGTGTGTCATAGCAATTTGACTCCTGCAGAATGGAAGAGTTTGTGGGCTAGCAGCAACAGTCGAGGACTGAAACGTTCCTTCATTGCCACTCATGACAGGTGGATGCTGATGGATCTGGTGAAGAGCATGTTGACAGGGGCAAGCAGGGCTTCAGACATAGCCATTTGGATGATAAGTCTCATGAATGGGCTCAAACTGGGTCATGTATATAATAGGGCGCAACTGCTCTTGGATAGGATTAATGACTTTCTTGCCCTGGAACATAAAATGTTCTACATGTGCCACCACACCATCAACTTGTTCCTGGAAGTTGTTCGTACGCAGGTACCCTCCGAGAAGTGGGGGAGGTTTCAGTCGCAGGGAAGAGTAGAACCGAATAAACCTGCTATGTACTACTGGGTACATTTGGACACACTTGGTAGTGGTGACGCCACCCAACCGGCTAGGAAGAAGAGGAAACGAGAAGTAGAAGAGGAAAGTTCCAATGATGATACCAAAGGGGAAGAGGAAGAAACGAAAGATTTGGAGAGTCAGAGCGGTGAAGAGGGGTTCTAGATAGCACCGCACAATGTAGACTCGGATGAAGTTGAAGAAGTAGAAGGGGTGGAAGTGCAGCCAGAAGGAGGGAAAGAGGTAGAATGGCCCACGGCGCAAGAGAAAACTATATCACGGGTAAAATTTGCAGCCCCAAAGTTAGATGTCACCCCAGTCAGTGTGTTATTCCAAAAAGTTCTCGAAGGATCCCCATGGGCACTAGTTTGAGTGTCCTTGCCCCAGGTTGCACTGGCCGTTGGGGGGATAGTACAGCCGAAGGACACAACCGCACACACATCTATAGGGGTGGTACAGTCAGTAGAGGGAGCCATACGCACACCTCCAGTAGTTTGCCATACGGATGGAACATGGACGTGTTGACGTGTATTTTGTACACTATCAAACACAGAATAAAATACCCAAGGGTACCTTATCCTCTCTTGAATAAAGCCTCCGAATGCTGAAGATGTCGCGAAAAGGTTCAATCGGGATGACTTCAAGGTTCTTGTATGTAGGGTCTCTACGTGTGGATAAGCTCTCTGTGGTATGATGTGATTTGCTGGAATCACAAGGGGACTTACACTTGATGATTGAACGCCTGATCTGCTTTGAATATTGCTGGAACACAGGATTTTACCAGCTTTGATTTAAAAAAAAGAAAAAAGATGAGGGCGAGGAAAGGATCTAATCCTAACACTAAGAATGTAAGAGCAATGAATGATCTTTGATGAAATTCTAACTAAGTCTTGTTTTGACATCCCAGGACCATCTCCACAAGGTTAGTGCGATCTTCGAAGGAAAGCTTTATGATGTTCAAATCATCATTGCAGGTATAGACACCATCAGGTTGATGCATATCAATGAAGAAGCGACAATTGAAGTTAAGCTTAAGCTGAATGATTCCAGTTGACTACACAAGGCAAGTCTGCAATCAACAAACTGCTAGTAGTATGGATATACGAATTCCACCATCAATCAAGCACATTTCTTCCACTCATCTAATAACATGAAATCAAATACGAGAAGTATAGAGACCATGCAAATTGTTGAATCGACCCATAAATTTCACCATTTCTTCAATGAAGTTACAAGTCTTTTACAACAACATCTTGGCAACAATCTTTGCCTTCTCTCTCTACTCTACTCTAATTGCTATTCTATCAACTAGCTAATCACCTTCTAACTACTCTCTATCTGTCTTCTAACTGCTTCCAACTATTTTCTAACTATTTTTACAAATGAAAAGTCGGGGCTTATATAGTGCCCACAATACAATTCGATGGCTAAGATCAATTTGAGATCAATGGCCAAGATTCAATAATGAAAACCCTAATTAGGGTTTGTTACAACCATTACATAACATTTAATGCTTGACCAATGAAATAATTGTATTGCTTGGACACATGTCCTCTCTGGAAAAATCGACCAATGGATAGCTGGGGTAGGTACATCGATGTTTGTGCCACCTTCCATGAGTTAGGTACATTGAATCTGGACATGCTGAGGTGGATCAATCCGATTGGAGAAGTGATGACTGGGATGTCACCTCGTCTGACACTTGTAGCTTGGTAGATATTCAATTTGATGTTGTTGAGAAGCTAGCTTTAATTAACTCATCTGGAACTATCTGCTTCTTCAATGAACCCTTGCTCTGACTTCTTGTGTCCTTGATGTGCAGGATGATGATGCACCTCGTCTTGGAATGCTGGATTGGAAGAGGTCGCCCTTGATGATGTTAGTCCGAAGAAGGCCGTCCTTGTCGATGCTAGACTGGAGGAGGTCGCCCTTGTCCTTGCTTGATCGCCCTTGGAGGAGACCATCCTTGATCTGGCTTGATTTTCCAACTCCGGGATTTCCATTTGATGCCTACACAAAATATTAAAGTTAGTCTTTTGAGCATCAAACCTCAAAGCATGAAATTTAAGACCTTTCAAAGGTAAAACTTAAGATATTAATTTGAAAAAAGTCATGATAAATCAAGAACTATACATTTTCAAATTAATCATGAATGGAAACTGGATTTTCAAGACTTAGATTTTACAAAAGTGCAATGGGATCACTATAAGTCTTGAATGAGATCTTCAAAAAAGTAATTCTTCATACCTTCCCTTGAGTATTAAAGTACAAAACCTTGAAAAATGAAGGAAGAAGACCGGATTTTGTTGGGCAAGATTTATAGCCATCCCTTAGATGAAGTACGCCTCCTTTAGCCTTCAAAAAATCTGGAAATTATCCTCCAATCTAGCAAGAAATTCGCCTCTCCAATAGCCTTCAATATGAATTTCGCTCCTCAAATTGCTCTCCAAATTCACACTTGAAAGGATGATCGAATGATTTGAATTGTGAAGCAACACCTCCAATATATAGAGCGCTCACCTTCCACTTACCCATGAGGCCGACCTAGCAATTAAGCCTTAAAAAATAAAAAATAAAACCATCAAGAAGAAGGCCGACTTGTCAAATAAAGGCAAAATAATGCCTTGTGCGCTCAACTTTTAATTTTTTATTTCACAAAAATTAATTTTAAATGCCTTTATAATAGAAATTCGATTTTTTGAGGCCCAAAATTAATTTATTAAATGCCAATTTAATTAATTTTTTCAAATATTCCAAAGTTGGCAATTTTGCATCTAATGCGATTTGGAGGATATTAACGTTGGGATATGGCAAAAATAAAGAATGCTAATGACTTCGCTCTGGTCCCTTGGAGAGGGACAGGAGCACTTTTTCATTTTTAGGCTAGGATTCTCAATTTTTGAAGTCAAACCTTTGTTCACCATGCTTTAGAAGATTCTTCCCATCTCATACAACGTTGCCTTAGCATAATCTCGAAGGGAATTTGTTGTTTTCAAAAAAAAGTGGGACGGTCCTTCAGTGAGGGACGGGAGCACTTTTGAGTCCATTGCATGAATTCTTGATCATATTAATCTTCAATTTACCCTCAAGGCGTAGAATATCACATTTCACACCATCTTGAGCCTTGGTAAAAAATATCATTTCAAAATGCAAGGTAAATGGTCATATTTGGAAAAAGTGGCACGGTCCTTCAGTGAGGGACGGGAGCACTTTTGCCAGTTGTCGTCAAAATTTGCAACTCTCGCATCTCAATTCAACTTCAAGGCATTTTAAACACTTTTTCAAACTTGCGCCTTGGTCTCAATTTGTCCAAAATTGGCGAGAAAGGGAAGATAACATATTAAGTGGCATGGTCCTTCAGTGAGGGACGGGAGCACTTTTGCAATTACAAGCTTATCTGTCCTTTGCTAGCCTTTGAAATTATCTTCAATGGATGAATCTTGCCTTCTCTCATTCATTTCAATCACGCAACTTGCCTTGCCTTTGCAAGAAATTTGTTTTTTTTAGAAAAGTGGGATGGTCCTTCAGTGAGGGACGGGAGCACTTTGTCTTGGTCCCTTGGTGAGGGACGGGAGCACTTTTTGTCATTTTGGCATACTTTTTGCTCTTTAAACCTCTCAATTGAGTCCAAGGCATAAAACATAATTCGTCTTTCCCATCCAAGTCAAGTTTTATCATAAAATATCGAACAATGAAGAGAAACTTGAAAAAGTGGCACGGTCCTTCAGTGAGGGACGGGAGCACTTTTTGTCTTGGTCCCTTGGTGAGGGACGGGAGCACTTTGTCATTTGGGTTGATTTATTCCTTTGTGATCCGCTTAAATTATATTCAATGGACAAAACATGCCTCCCTTAACCTCTTCAAATCATAAAATCATCTTAGCCTTGCAAAGATAGTGCAAATTTGAAAAAAGTGGCACGATCCTTCAGTGAGGGACGGGAGCACTTTTTGCGTTCTAAGCCAAATTGTCTCACTTTTCACCTCGAAATTTCTTTGCTAGGGAAGATTTCATCTTACTTCATGCTATGAATAGAAGTTAATGTCCAATGAAGGTCTAAAATTGTGCATATAAAGAAAAGTGCTCTGGTCCTTCAGTGAGGGACGGGAGCACTTTTTACCTTCTAGGCAAAAACTTCATCATTTCTTTGCTTTCAATCAAGTTTGGATGCTTTATCATGTTCATTTCGTCCTTCACTATGCCTTTGAAGTTTCAATTTGACCAAACAAGGCCAGGAATGGCTCCAATAAGTCTTTTTGCTCTGGTCCCTCAGTGAGGGACGGGAGCACTTTTGCCTTTGTTTCAGGCATCATCTTGCCTCCGAAATTTGATCAAATTTTACCTAGGCAAGAATATACAATTTCATCTTCAAAATGCTAACACTTAAACAAAATTTGAAATTTCCCTAAAAAATTCCCGAATCTAGACCCAACCTGGGACATATCTGACTTCTTGACAGACTCACCTTATCGACTCAATCTCAATTCTCGGGAGGATGCTTAATAACTTTCAAAATTTGACTGGACTCAGCTTGAAAAATATCCAAAAGAAACCCCTAAGGCTTAGCCCTAAAATTGTGCAGGACTTTTGTCCCTCCTCCTGCGCTCAACAGAATTGGCGCTAGGAGGGCGGAATACGCGAACTCCAGATTCTATCATTTCAAATTTGTGGAGGTGATCTCAAGCCGTTTTTTTTTTACCCTCCTCCTCCGCGTCAACAGAATGGGCGCTAGAAGGAGGGCCTGATCGTGATACAAAGAAGGAGGGCCCGATCGCGATGAATGCCTAACACCTGAAAATCCAGATTCTATCAATTCATAATTTACAAGGAGCAATCTTAAGGACCTTTTCACCCTCCTCCCGCGTCAACAGAATTGGCGCTAGAGGGAGGGCTAGTACTATCATGCCTCGATCATTATCAAGTTGTTCATAGATAATCACATTCGCAAGGAATTATCTAGAACTTTTTACCCTCCTCCACGCTCGACAGAATTGAAGCACAAGAAAGGTGAGCGAACACGAACTCTTGAATCCAAGGAAGATCAGTGGAAAGCCTTTTTCAATGCTTGACGGAAGTGATACAAAGAAGGAAGGTGATCGCTGGATCGTCAGTTGGACTTACGCAAGAAGGAATCAGACGTTTTAGTAGAAGGTGTTAACTTTATGTTTTAGATGCCCTTTTCATTTTGAATCTGGAATTCACGAATTTCACTCATGTGCGATTTATTTTCGAGCTTAAAACACCCCTTCAAAACTCCGGAATTCTGATTAGAATGCGAGATTACACCAAACTCGGCCATTCGGGAGAGGATGTGCGACTTAGGGTTTGCTTCAAAACGCCCAGCTTTATATGAACTTTAGATATTTTGGTTGAAATGCGTGAGGTCTTAAGGCAACTTTCCTCCTTGCACTGGTAAACTCGGGCTTTGTTTATGAAATGCACAAGCCCCTTGAATGTAAACTCGACGTTTATAACAAAAGGGTGCGATTTTTGTTTGACTTAACTTTGGCCATTTCTTGAGAAACTCGTGATGAGCGATTTTAGGTTTGGTTGCTCTTTCACTTTATGGAATTCGTGATTATTTACCAAAAGGTGCAAACTTGTGTCGGGTCAATTTCTTCTTCCATCTTGCAAAAAACTTGAAACACTCGAATTATTTGCCCCTTGCTTGGCTTACGAATTTCGGGATGCTTGGACTAATTGCGCGATTCTAGGCAAATGCTCGACCTTTGGGCTTCTCAAGTTTTAAGTGAACTTTGACCCGGTGAAATTCGGGCTTCTGCTTGTTTTGTTATGATGCCCTCTCTCACTTAGTTATAGCAATTTCGGGCCTGTGGGCTATTTTGAGCCATTAGGCTTTTAAGTTAAAATGTTTGACGCCTAGCAAATTTGGGTATTTTGATCCCAGTGAGCTATATAAGTTTGAAAGCTCGAAATCTTCATAGTGGCCCTTGACTTTCTCAATCGGGTAGATTGCAAAAATTGGGGGGGGAGGGTTCACAGAAATAGGGGTGTGTGTGCAATAAGCACAACACCAGGTTGTGCGTATATTTTGAGGCTAGGCTATTCAGAGGTTTCTGGTTCCATTTTGAGGGACTTACTATTTATAGTAAGTCAGTGGATGTTAGAGAGGGACCCTTACTATTTTTAGTAAGGCAGTTGGTTGCACAGTGGATACAATGGTCAACTCCCAGGTTCAGTCGGAATTGAGAAATAATGATTAATGATGGAGTGATAATGTTATAATTATTATTAAAGTTATACTTTAATAATAATTAATTATTGAGTGCGTATCATTGATAAATTAAGTGGACTTTATTTAAAAGGGAGATTTAAATGTTTTAAAAGTATACTTTATAATAAGTGATAAAGTGTTATTTAAAGGGGAGATATAAGTGTTTAATAAAGTATACTTTATATATTAATGTTGTGCACTAAAAAGGACGGAATAAAGAAATGAAATTAAAGTAAATCAAAGGAGATGAAGACAAATGCAAATTAAACATTATAAAAGGGGATTTGGATTTCATTTCATTCTTTGAAAAAGAAACCTAGGGTTTCACTGCAAATTCAATCTTGGAGAATGTAGCCTTTCTTTGATTGTGCAAATATTGGTGGCTTTGTTCAGAGGTCACGTTTGTGCTTTATTGGTGAAGAAGTTCAGAAATTTATAAGGGTTTCATTGAAGATCAGAATATTAAAGAGTTAATTATTTGCATATCAAAATTTGTGCTGGCTGCTACAGTGGCGTGAACAGTATTGCGCTACGGTAAACACCACAGTACTAAGGTATTTTAGTGGAGTTTAAGTGAAGGATTTTATCAAGGGTTTGAGGAGCAATAAAGGTTAATCAACTGCAGACCTGAAGATTCATTATTGCAGCCATTATAGATCAGATTTTATTGTTGCTGCAGCCTGCAGAATTCATCACCAGGTTTAGGTGTGCCCTTAATCAGACCTAAATGCCTATTAAAATGTGCCCCTCTATTCATCTTGGTGGACGCCACAGCTAGTGCAGCCTTAGTGAATGTTATATGTTGAAGAATTCCTTACCAGCCGACGCACCATCAAGTATTTTCAACAGCAAAGTGACATTACATTCTAGGTTTCTCATTATATATTAACATCATTTAGTTTGGCACATTGTACTTGGCTTTGGCATTTGAAAATAAGGAGTTACAAAGTTGCACAAAAATTGTTTGATGAAATGCGTTTGCTGTAGTTATTCATTTCAGTTTATATTGAATCACTAGTATGCATGCCAAGTGTTTGTAGAAATGCTTATTGGCTGTAGGAATCAGTTACAATCATTTTCAATCTTCATAAGCCATTGGAAATACAAAAGAGAAGTCTTGCATTGCATCTCTGTTATTTGTTAAGCTTATTTACATTTTTTTTAAGCATTTGATCATCATTGGCAATCATCAAAACAAAACCAAACAAACTGAAACAAAGAACAACGAGTACAGACTTTGCAAGACAAGTGTTTGACAATATTCCTTGAGCCTCTAATCAGCAAATTTGGATCAGAATTAGCAAGGGATATTACATCATTTAAAATGATATTTTATATTTATCTTTGATTTTATCAAATGCATCAATAAATAGGCCTCAAATATTAAAAATGATTAATTGCACTTTAAGCCACTTAATTGAGGGTCATGGCCCATTGCACATAAAGTGACTTTGATAACTTTATAATATGCCTTAAATGATTAATTATTAATAAAGTATTACTTTATTAATAATTAAAATAACATAACTCCATAAATACTCATTATTTCTCGATCCCGTCTGAACCAGGGAGTCAATCACTGCATCCATTGTGCATCCATCTGCCTTACTAAAAATAGTAAGGCTCCCTCTCAATCATCCACTAACTTAGTATAAATAGTAAGTGTGTAGAATTGAGTCCAATGAAGGCCAAACCTGAACTCTAGATGGGAATAAGCCTCCTACTTCGATAACTGAGTCCCTCTAACCAATTGCCTTAGCCTACGAGGGTCAAGAATAGGTTAAACCATCCAAAAACAATAGGCTAAAAAGGGGACATTACAGTCCGCCCTCCCTGAAATGGCTTGTCCCCAAGCAATCTTAGCTGCAAAGAAAACTCTCCCCCACCTGGATCCCAAGGGAAGATCTGTGTAATGTCCTAGATATCACCAAACAACTCCTCTAACACCAGCACAAGAACAATTGACGGAACCTGCCGAGCCAAATTAATCTCGCCATTGGGTGTCGCAGGGGGATGAGCCTTAAAAGGAAGCAACTCAAAAGACTGACAACATTTCCTTCCAATTTTTGCACAAAGCAAGCTATCATACAAGATGTCTAGCACATGCGGCACTGAATTGTGTATTTGAAATAGATCATGTACATGAGGATCAAATGTAAAACTGTACGCACTCCTCACCATGCCGTCTTGATAAAAATTGCCAGCCTCTGTCAACGACTGATTGACATAGTTCTGAGTATCACCCTCGTCATTAGACTCATCACTCACGATGCTGGAATCAAAAGATGGCTCATGTCCCTGATACTGAAAAGCTAATTGTGTAGATGCTCTGCCAAGTCTCTCCACATACCCAATAGCATACACTCTGTCATGAAACAAGTGGAGGTACTCTAATTTAAATGCATCCAAAGCACTCCGGATGAACCTCAAATCACTAATATGAGTACCAGCCCAGACTTCATACTGTCTCTCCTCAAAGTCTGCTCTCCAAAGAAGGTACTTAACATACTTATGCATACAGTCAAAGCGAGATAAGGTTCAATCAACCTTCTCTCCTGTAACCTTCAACTGATCCCTCCAACTCTGTGGCTCAACAAACTATTGATCAAAATCAGCTGCATGGGATGAAATAAATGATTTGCTTCCAGGAGAGGGGAACAAATCAACATAGGAACCAACCTCACAACTAGATGATACTCTAACTCTACATATCTCCTGTAAAGAAGATGGAGTAGTGTTGTGAATTGTCACACAACTCTCAGGAGAATCAACTACTATGTCACAAGAGTTATCAATAATCTGCCCTGCATCACTTGTCATGGAACTATCCTCAGGAGAACTTGGTGTATCATGTGGTTCCCTGCAACTCTTAACCAATGCACTCATCCCATCTGTAACAATTGCACCTGTAACTGTAATGGATGTAATGACATCCTCAACTTGCTCACAACTATAATCCGTAGATATAACTTCCTCACCAACTGCTGCCATAGAAGCCTGAACTGTATCTGTAGATCGTGAAGACTGTGCCAAACCTCAACTCCACAGAAAGCTCCTCTATCCTTGATTGTGCCTCTTGAAAGGCCAACTTAGCACTCTTCAATGAATCCATAGTCACCTCAAGCTCGTGAGTGAGCTCATCAACCTCCTCTTCCTTTCCCTTCAAGGCATCATAATAGATACCATCCCACTCGAGAAGATAATCTCTGTCCGCAAGTAGTTGTAGGTAATTTTGTTTCATTATTCCAATTGCCTCTTGAAGTGCATGAAACTTTGCAAGTGAAAGACCACTATCACAATGCTCATCTGTCACGGGAGTACTCCAATTATAAGTTGCCAACATTTGATGAGCAACATCAGAATGCTCAATGGCTATGGCAATCATATTGTCATTCACCTTTAGTTGCCCAACCAAATGATGAGGATTTTGTAGCTTATGATTCCCATACAAGCTTTCTGATTCAACATCTGCACTGTAAGTGAGGCTGAATCGACATCACTCTCCTCATGATAAGCAGCATCATGAGTGCTATCAACTTCACTCACAATATCATCAATGGTACTGCTGTTATGTCCCTCAAAGAATGGCTCAACTGGCAGGTTGGAAGGTGTTGTTTTGACAATATCTTCACACATACCAAAACAACTGCATGTCCATCCAATTCACGATCCTGGGATTCATTGCCATCAAATAAATTTTCTGATTTGTTTTCTAAGGTCTGATATGAAAAATCAGACTCATTGTGGCATGAATCTTCATCATAAATTGCATCATTAGTACCCAAATCTTGAGTACCAACATTCGACAACTCCATCAAAACATCATCCACCTGTGAAATCTCTGTTGTCTCATGTTGATGCAAACATAACTCACTGCTGTCATGAAAATCAGAATTGTTATATGTCATATTTTCCAAGCAATCTTCATGTTTGACACTCCCATCTTGCTTGTCAATACTCAAGGTGACTCCCACAACATCTTCTGCACTTGCCATGACATCAACACCATCATTACGCTCAAGCAAAGGACTGCTGCCATAGAAATCAGAATTATTATTATGACTGATAACAACTTCTTGAGTGCTAATAATGTCAACATTCTCTTCAAAGCTCACCTTCTTTTCCATTATTTCCTTTGTATTGATAAGATTATTTGTATTAGTGTTTGTTTTCTTTTTCTTTGCAAACAAGGGATCCAAAATTTCCGGATTTTGTAAAAGCCTTGTTAAATCCCTATCATAGTTTTGAAAGGCCTGCATGAGCTCTGTCATGAGTTCCTGTATAGACTTTATTTTACCCATACTGAAACAAAAACAAGAGTGCTGGTTACTCTAATATCAATTGTGGGAGCTCAATGATTTCCAACCCCTGCAAGATGGTAGGAAACCGCTTTGATGCCATTGTAAGATGCCTTGCCGGAATCTGATGTAAAACCCTGATTTTTTGCCTTAGACAATTTGACAAACACTTTGCTTGCAACCTGTATGCTTGCTGGTTCGGTGTTACAGTTTGATTTTTTTGTTTTGATTGGTAACAAATATGTTTTGGATGCTTGTAAATGATCACTAAGATGTCTAGTCAAATCTAAGATGCAAATGCAATTCCTCTGTATTTTCGGATGCATATATATGACCTACTCATGAGAAAAGTGCACCTATAGCAGATAGACATTAATACAAACAGTTGGCATCCAAAATCAACTACAATCCTCTTATTCAATGCTGTTATAAAATGGAGTCATACAAAATCTTTAATTTCTCAAGTGCCTCCCATGGTGTGTTGCATCCTTGAATGATGGAATTTTTATGCATTAATACAAACTCTTATCAAGGCAAAGTCTTTTGCATTTTTTTTGTCTCTAGATTGTATTAATTTTGTGTCTAGAGATTCAATAGATTGTTAATCTCCAACACATATATCATCTATGTTCCATGGAGCCTCAAGATGGAGGTGCATAGGGAATGAGGGACCAAGCACTTAGATTTGGGGATGATAGTGGGATGGCAATGGCAGGGGTTTCGGGGTGGAGCCTGTGGTGGGGTTAAGGGGCAGCAACACCAAGTTCTTACTATTTCTAACCAATTCTTCATTTAGAAAACTAGCATGAAGCTAAAGAATCTAACTAGTCTAAATGATGAGGGCTACATAATTTTTTAGTGTTCCTTCAAGACTTGGCACTTGCTCTTCCTCTTGCTATTGCTCTCACTCTCCTCACAATTAACTAATGAAAGCCTGGAAATTGCTCTTGCTTGTTGGTGCTTGTACTTTACCTATCCTAATATTCTCAGTCATGTAGCCTTTCTCACTTCTTTGTGATTGCTTAGGGTTTGGCTATAGACCATTAGGGTTAGGGTTAGCAGCACAAACATTTAAAAAATTATGTTTTTCTTAAATGCATATTTTGAGCTAAATGACTTACTGGACACTAGGGCAATTTTTGTGCATTTATGAGATGCTAATTGAGTTGGGCATTTGCATGTTGTCCCCGAAATAGATGATGCCTTAGAAACATTCTCTCTTTGAGTGTGACATCTTGGTGGCGTCCCTTGATAGCCATTGGTGGTGGCGAGATGTTTCCTTGGTGTTCTTGTGCCCTAGCTATGTCACCTATCTTGGAAATTGATAGTTTTTTAGATATCATACCATTAGTCATTGAAAATAAACGCATTTTCAACTTGTATAGACCATTCTAACTAGGTGTTTTCCCTTGGTTAGAATTGTTTCAAATATGGATGTTGTTGAATGTATTTATACCTTGAAATCGGTACAATTTTATGGATGGAGTCAGTTGATCCCTAAAGTTCGCACTTATGAGAAAACAACCTTACGGGAAGTGTGATGAATGGGGGACTAATTGCGTTTCGTCAGAAAACTTCCGAAAATTTAGACCCTTCAAATATTTTGGGAGGAAAAGGGATAGAAAGAAACGATGAAATAAACTATATCTAAGGTGATATGTTGCAATATTCATCACTCTTTTAAACTCACTATTGAGAAATAAAGAAATATGCAAACTCCTTAAAATTAAGCACAAAAAACCACTATCTCTTCATTGTTAGAAAGAGAACAAAATGTATAAGGTCATCAGATACAAAACATAATATTCAAATCCTTCTGTGAGAAGCACCTATTAAGGCTTGATAGACACACAAATTCCTTATCCACTTCAGATCCTTATTCATCTATAACTTTTGGTTCGTCGAATTGAAAACAAACTCAAATATCACAAGCTATCAAAAGAGTATAACGATACATGATTCAATAACCTATCAAGCCAAATTTGAGATCATAGGAGTCGAACTTTACACAATTGCTCTACTTATCCGTGACGTAGAAATTTAGATCATTCATCAAAGAAATCAACCACATAGAAGAGGCAAACTAGGCACAGTTTGATATGCTTTCCTTCATTGGTTAATGAAATGAAACTGAAAGTCTGAGAAGGAACAAAGTCTTGGTATTTTTTAAAAGATCACGAACCCTTAATAGAAAATGCTTGCGAGCTTAAATAGATCTAGAAACTTCTAACAACGATCATAGAAAATTCCTACGTAATCACCACGTGTAGCCATCATCATGGCGGCTGTGGCAACCATCTTTGCTATCGATCTGAACATCATTATTAGCTCCTCATGTGCTCAAAAAGAAAATGCCACCTGTGTCATCCATCACTTTTTAGTTGCAACAACTTTGGATGCAGGGGACTTTGTTTCATAGGCAAACCTTTCCTTTTGACACGCGTTGCTATCTGGCTTCTTCTTACAATGACCATTAACCAATGGAGTAGATATCCTCCCACCTATATTGAGAAGGCTTCAAAACTTCCACCTAGCTGCAAAATGTCAACCTCCAGTAAAGCTACCGGTCTTTCTTAGTCTTCACCTGGTTTGAACACAAGGCATGTCGGCGGGCTTTTTGCAAAACTTTTCCCTTTTGTCTTCTCAAAATCTCACAATATCACCACATGGCGCCTTCTGATAAAACTTTCGGAAACATGTGCTCCCCGAACTGAAAGTGCGTGAAGGCAACAATGACACCTTCCGATGCGGGCTTTACTATTTTGGAAAAAGATGTCCCCAAGTTGAAAGTAGGGATTCAAAATAATAAGGTGCGGGCTGCGAACCTTAGGAAAACATATAAAACTCAAACTCGACCTTGGGGACTACTGTAGATAAATCTACAGAGACTATTCACCTTTTATCTTTTTTTGAGGTGAAGGTTCAACTTTAGTGATTTTGAAAGCAAAACAAATTGAAATATGAAGAAAAAATTTCAGTAGAATTAAGAAAATGCACCTACAAGGAATTGATCATTTGGCTGGATAGAGATCACTTCAAGCACTACAACTACATTAATGATTTTTCTCATGGATTATTTCAGTCAGTCTTGTTATTTGACCGTTAATTCCACTTGAGATTTTGTTCAATCTTTTGACTGCTGCCTGAAGACTTCTACTGCTGATATCGATTATTTTACAAATTGAAGGAGATTAGGAAAACATATTAAGGAAAATAGAAGGAACTATCAATGAAATGAAGAATGGAATGAAAATTTGTTGCAGCAAGAATCGGAGGATTGAAAGAATGCAGCATATAAATTTTGACTGCGAATGAAAATTTGCCTAGCTTTGACACCAAAGTCAGGCCAGGAAATGGACTATGTATAAATTTGGAAGTGAAAAATGAAACCCAATTCTCGTGAGATTCAAATGATGTTACAAATTACATATTTAACAACATGAAATGCCAGTTCAGTTCATCTTCAAGATGACCATTCAACTTCTACCATATATTTAAGTAATACTTGGATTAGGTACAATACGGTTATATTATAGTAGGTGTCTTGGCTAAAACCACCCTCTTCCAAGCTATTAGTTTCACACTTGAAATCTTTTCATTTAAAGTTATATTTCAAGGTTTTGTATGATTATGGATATAATGGGTGAGCATTTATTTATTTATAATATTTGTATATTTTCTATATCTTTCTCCAATCAATAATCAGCTTTATTATGCAATTGATTAGGGGTTTTTACATCCATTTGGTACATGATTATTTTTATATGTATTTGGCAAATACTGATTGGATAGAACAGTATCAAAGTGGACATGATGGGGTGCCATTTCACGAGAATGTAGCTTTTCTTATCCCTATCTAAACTTTCATGCTTGATTTTGAAGTTAATTGCATTGAGTAAGGATTTACAACCTTCTTACCAGGGGTGAGGCTTTAATAGTTTCATTCGTCTCTGTTTTTTCAACATGCTAAGCAGCGCCTTCTTAATGTGTGCTTTCTGCAATTCGAGTTCAAATCATCCTTTAGGGTGCAGTTTATTTCTATCTTGTTGGTTATTTTGGTTTTACATAAGTGATAAATTCAACATTTGTGAAGTGGATCACTTTTTTATACTGGTGTTTTTTTTGAAAATTTAAGAAACAGAAAATAAAATAAGTTTATTTTTGATGTAGAGTTTTGAAATCTGGAAGAAAAATTTACCTATCAAGAAAACCTAATGCATACACAAGCAGAATTATGCAACCTCTTTTCCAATAGACATATGTACTATATTACTGGAGTATAGGTTGCATTCATTTGAAGATTTTTATTTACAATTCTATGTTGACACACTGTTATTTTTATTAGTTGATTTTTTTAGCAATGAAAAATCTCCATTTTCAAACATCAGCAAAAACATAATACATTATCTAAATCGAGAATGAATTCAAAATTAGTATCATTTGAAAGGGAATGGAAAGAAGTTTAGACAACTATGTTAAACTGGAAGCACTATATGATAAAGTAGCCGCTCAAGGGTACTTCAAATGGAGAAGCTATTGAGCTCAGTATCACAATGCAAACGGGAATCATACTTTTCTTTCCAATCCTCATGTTAAGAAATATATCTTATTTTATTCAAAAAATTGTTGGAAGAGATTTTTTATGTTGCACGTGTTTTTTTATATATTGTGCAGTGCTGTACAATCTGTAACAAATATTTTTCCTTTGGTGCTGGTGCTCTCCATTTCACTTTCAAAGGAAGCCTTTGAAGATTGGGTAAGTTGAATGGCATATGAATTACCAATAGGACTTATTAATGTTTATTTTTTATTTTTTATGAATATTTCATTATTAATAAATGTACCCTAAGCATTTACAGTAATTTCTGTTGGTGAGATTGGTTGGATGGTCAAAGTCAGGTGAAATGATTTTTTATTTCTATTAAGTCAACGTTCTTCAAAGTTTGTAAATTCTTATGGATTCTACCTAGTAAGAATCACTTCCTAAAAACTAAATTTTATTCTTTCCATCTTATCCATTTTGCACTTGCCAAATATGCATTTTCTATGCAGCTCCATACTTATTGAACATAACTAAATTTATATGGCTGTGTTTTGTAGAAGTGAAACATATAGTTTGCAGTGATATATATATATATATATATATATCAAAGCTATATATATATATATATATATATCAAAGCTTTCTGTTTTTCAAAAATGCCTATAAATTTATATTTTGACCTGCAGATTTTATTTTTTCTACAAAATCTGCTAGTAGACATTTATAATTGCTATTTTCACTACTCTTCCTAAAGTCAGTTGTGATATATCGATATAGATAAAGAACACTTTGTAATGTCCCCATTTTTGGAGTAAGATAATTAATTAATTTAATTAGTTAAGTTGTCCAAATTGTTGATATTTCTTATGGATAGCTTAATTAATTATTTTAATAAAAAATATTAAGTTAATTATTTATAAAGTTATCAAATAAATTAAAAATTAAAAGATGACTTAATATTTAATTAATTTAAAAAAGTGACTTAATTTAATATTATATCATAAAGTCACTTAGTGAAATAATATTAAATTAGTATTATTTCTAGAAGCTTCTAGATGATGGATTAAAAAAATATAAAAGGAGGTTTAGCTTACCTTCTAATCAGCCAGGAATTGATATTTGCTTTGTGGAGTTTGTGGAGACTAGGGTTTCTGCAGAATATTGTCTTTGGGAACGAAAACTCCCATTGATAGAATAACTGATGGAGTGAAAGATTTTTTGAGGGGCTGCATTGAGGAGGTGATACTTCAGTCATCTCAATTGTGCTTGAATTGTGGCCAAAGGCCAACTCAGCTAAGTTTGATTTTGTGAAGTGAGTGGAGACATTTGGTTATGGAAGGGTTTCATTGATTATGCTTATTTGGTGCTGATTCTACCTTCCAGCCTTCTGAGTTAATCTCAGTCATTTTCAGTCTTACCACGGCTAAGGGAAGCCCCCAACTTGCTTAGTGCAATCCACATTGGCAGCTACTTCGTTTCCTAATTGGAATGCTACATTCATTGGGTGGAATCGTGGGGTGTGAAGCTTGAATTATGGGCTGCAAACTGTATGATCTGCACTAGAAACATCTTCAGATTCGACAGCTGCTTTATGATGGGCTATTTTGGAAGAAGACTTCAGCTCCTTGGTGCACTGCCATCCCATTTTGCATCTGCATATTAGGAGAGAGGAGGCGATTTCTTAGCAAGCAATCTGGAGGTTAAATTAGGGGGAAATGCAATCATATATCAGGTCTGATACTTTGGGTCAGACCTGCCATAACCCACAAAAATACTTATCTGTGCATCTAGGAGCAGTGACTTCATAATCTGATTGGAGTGCTCACTTTAGGAAAGGACAGCAATGATTTTTGGTGTTTGAAGGAGCTCGTGGGAGTTGCAGATTATTTGTTTCAGTCTGAAACCAATCAGCAGCAGGGGCGATTTTGAGAGGGACTCTTTTTGGCATCCAAGGGACCTCCATCTAGTGGATATTGCTTGCTACTTCATCTCCAGCATAAGGTGACTTGCTACCACCAGGTTCTTTATGAATTAGTCATGCAATGATCATTTATATGAGTGGTTGATGTAATACCATAAATCTGAAGCATACCACTAATTGTATGACAAGGGTCCAAAGCATTCTCTTGATTTATCTGTGAGGGAAAGTTTGCATATAATAAAGTCGTAGCTCTCTAATAGTTTATGTCAATGTTCCTAAGGTTTATAGTTCGCATGCCAAATGTTTGTCTTTATGTCTGTTGGCTGTAACTGCACATTTCACCCTTTGAGATTCGTGTATATGCATAGGAAGGGTTAAAGGAAGCTTTAGATTAGATCCTTGCAACATTATTTGTGCTTTGAGAACATTGACATGAAATGATATCAGTCTGATCATCCATACCAGCAAGTCTGAAGTTCACATGCCAAGTGTTTGATGAAATACCCAACGGCTAAAACTCAGAAATTTACATCAGAATTAGCAAGGAACATTACAGGTTAATACTCGTTAAAAAGTCTGAAATTCTTCATTAGTCAAATGCCAAGTAAACTGCATAACACGCAAGTCATACTAGCTGTCCAGTCTGCATAACACGCAGGTTATATTTACAGAAAACTTGAACAGAAGGAAATCAGTTTAGTGTTTGACAATATTCCTTGCATATTCAGTCACACAACGGTAGGGGATATTTCACACTTCTATTGTTAGAGTTTGGATGCCAAGGCCACAGTAAATAGGAAACTTATTCATATTTTACTTATAATTTGTTGTATGCTTTTGACACCCATTACTAAGCATTGACTGTGGTATGGATACCAATTCAGTATCAATAGATTTTCCAATTATCATTCAAGTTCGGTTATTATATGTATTTGGTCAATGGGATTTGGAATGTTTTAGATGCCCGCTGGAGAGTGCACAAAAGAAAGAGGATTCCTAAATGGAAATTTCTAACGTGACCAATATGGGAAACTTTATGAGAGGAGTCTTCCAGATATTGCCTTCTAATCAAGATCATCACTTGCTCAGGGAATATGTGTAGAGAATAACCAAGAACAAAGAGATGGTTCAAATGGCTTAAAACTTTCTTGCTGACTGTATAATGATTGCTATTGGCATTGAGTGAAGATGCAAGATCCTTCTAGGAATATTTGATTCTTAAGCAAGCTTTGAGCATTAGTATATGAATAGTATGGTGTTTAGGTAAATGCTAGCTACAAAGAGCTTCTTTTTATGGTTAAAGAAGAGGATAATATGGATATAAGAAGCTTTTATACAATGCTAATGAATGCTGATTCTTTTTCTATCACTGTATATATCTAGAAACAATCAAGTTTTAATCTTAGGAGTTAGCGAGTCTGTTGCATGTATATGCATTATAATAAAAGCCTCCTACCCTAAAATGGGAAGAATCATGCGAATATGTTATTACTTCGTTGACAATGTGTTGAGTGATAATTTTTAGTTGTAACTACTAAGAATTCACCTACTTAGCTTGAAGAAGGTATCCATTATCTTCAGTGGTGTTGGAAGTGTAAATTCCCAAAGCATTTCAGCTTTGCATGCTATCATCTTGGTGGATTTGAAGCTACTATAGTTCATGCTATATATTGTATCATCTTCTTTAAAGAGCAATATTTGTGACAGATGACCTTGTATTTTTTCAACCATCTCAAAGATCTAGATTATCACAACAATACACCAAGCTAGTGGTTGCCTTGGGTGAGATGCCAAGGTATGTCAGAGTTAAGGCAGACATATTAGTTTATTTATACATGCATGATGTCTTTTCCATGGGAAAACATTTTGGAGACTCTTGCTTAACCTAATATGGAAATTGATAACTGAGGACTTGTGAGACTGTACCATAGCCTTGTTGGATGTGGACATTCATAATTTTGTTTTGCTTGGAGGTGACATCTTTATCATGGGATTGTTGTATCTTGATGGATATTGAATAGTCTATAGATAGTTAAGTTCGACTATCCAACTTGAGGTTATTCTGATGTTTTTGGAGTGGTTTCATTTGTTTGAGTTTGCCTTAGCAGCTGACTAGTTTTTCTTCTATTTGCATTAACTTTATAAGTGCTGTTCTTTTCCTTTGCTGTTTTTGTCTTAATGTGTTTACTGCTCTATCAGATAAAATAATTACATGAATTAATAATAGAGGTGACAATGCATACCAGATACAAGAGTAAAATATATCTTTATTCGCACATGAAATTATTACAGAAGAAGACCAAAAATGGTCAGCTAGGGATTCGAGATGATCTTGCTAGATCATACTACTTTTCTTGACAATACATAGTCTATGTAAAGGACTCAACAGTTGCCAAGAGGAACACAACTGTCAACCAATTGATGATTATAACCACTCGACGCTAATAACTACTTGAAGCCAACAAACACTTAATATGAACAATTAACACATAGTTAGATAACCAAAATTATCAAAGCATAATAATAGGCATTGTACATTTACTACATCATCCCCCCCAAAAGAAAAAGTTGTCTTCCAGATGACAAGTAAATATCAAGTAATATTAGGGAAGGTTGATGACAATGTTTACAAAAAGAGATTTGTACAAGAACTTGGAAGTGTACCTTGCAAACTTGAACCATAAGAGTACTTGGCAAATTAAATGAGTGCAATGCGATTTTGGGGGCAATGCCCTCAATAGGGTCTAGGTGCAGCACCCCTTGTGGGGTTTTGGGGTAGCACCTCTTGCGGGTCCCGAGGTAGTGCTTGAGCATGCTAGTGTTGCATTACAGGGCAGGGTTGAGGGGTGGAGCCCCTATCGCCAAGCCCGAATTAAGACCTTAAAAACCACAAAGATCTTCATGGTGCACATCATCTTCGTGATTTTTTAAAAGGCAAAAAGCAATGCTTACAAAGTCAGAAAAGAGAGATTTTGGTGTGTTTAACCAACATATGATGTCAACTGGAGAATGAAGTTGTTGTATAATGGTTGATTGCCATGCGATGAAAGAAGGGTTTACCGAATGATTGTAGACGACATAATTGCCACGCTTAAATAAATTATAGTTATGTTTTGTTATATGGCGATGTAATGAACTGTTGGTTCTTGTAGGGATAGGTAGTTGTCTGGCAGTTGGCATCCTTAACCAACCGCCGAGGGTATATGTACTGGAGATGATACCGGGAACATATTGTTGTTACTATGTTCTTCATTACATGATGAAACAAAGCTATATCTTTTTGCCATAAATGTTCTGTTAATTATTCTGTGAATGATATTTGTTGTTCGTGTTCATGTACTTGTTACAGTTTGTTTATTTCTGGTAATTTGAGAACTCACCTTGTAGGGAGTAAACAATGATACTGTACTATGAAGAAACATTGGTACCTTGTAATTTGTCGCCATATGGTGGAAAGAATTGATTTCCGTGTGATGCCAATATACTGTCAAATACTGATGGTGAAGAAATGACAATTTTATGGTATGGTAGTGTTGACGTGTATTTTATACACAATCATACACAGAATAAAATACCAATAGGTATCTTATCCTCTCTTGAGAAAATAGTCTCTAACTGCTGAAGATCTGCAAAAAGGATCAGTTAGATGGACTCCAAGGTTCTTTTAGTGGGGTCTCCACGTGTGGACAAGCTTTTTTAGTGGTATGATGTGATTTGCTGTTTCCTCCAAGGGGTCTTACGCATTCTAAAGCTCGAAGATTTTACTAAACTAAAAGGAACTTTTAAAAAAAATAGCAAAAGGATAGGGTTTAAGGAGGTCTAATCTAGCCTAATCCTATGAATGACTTAGCATGGATGAGACTTGGCAAGATTCAACCAACTTCAATTTTGCCATAAGATAACAACTCAATTGAAATTAGTGCGATCTTCTAAGGTAATATAATGATGTTCAATGCATCAGAGACCAAGGACACTACTATGAAGGTACATATCCAAGACACAATGATAATTGAAGATTAAGGACTCAAAGTGTTCTCCAGTCGACCACGCAAGGCGTTCCTACAATCAGCAAGAAGCTAGTGGTTTGGATTGCGAATCCTACCAATATCAAATCTCACACTTAGTCTTTCAAATTAACAATCTACTTCGATTGAGCATGATTCAAGTATGCCAAACAACCATGAAGATAACTCAAGAAATTTGCAACAAAACACCATAACTTCAATATTTTATTGATTTCCAAGTCATCATGTACAACAATTGCTTGAATTTCTCTCTTCAAGACTCAATCTTGCTACAAAAATAAAATTGCTTCTAACTCTAATCTCTCTTACATCAACTATTTCACTATTTTTATGAAATGAAAAATGGGGGTATATATAGCATCCCCAGTTACAATGAAAGGTCCAGATTGAAAGTAAATCAACGGACAAGATCATGACACCTAAACCCTAATTAGGGTTTGTTACAAATGACCTTCTTTTTACTGAACAATATTAAATGCATAGCCAAATATTAAATTCGGCACAAAAACCTAGGAGGTATCAACCAATGAGAAATAAGATGTCATGTCATCTGTAACAACCTTTCATCTAGAATCTTATTCCCTTTCCAATTCTCTTTCTTAGCATATGCAATGAATTTTGTCACGATTCCTTCGATTTTTGTGATTGGAATCTCGGGAAGATTCTTGATACTCTCTTCTAAGTGGATGACCTGATCGAATGCATCTAGAAGAGCTGCGTCCCAAGTAGATTCAAGTTCCTTCGTTCTATCAATCAGGAGCATGGTGGCATACATCTGATCATACTGCTCATCTGTAACATCTGCGTCCTTGCAAAAGATGATCTTGATTCTATCCTCAAATTCCTGCATATCCACATCTGTCTCGACCTCGATCCTTCTGCCAAGAATGGTACGAAGTACCTCAAATACTCTGTCCTGGATCGGATTGATCACTTCCTCAACTTGACCACATCTAACACTGATGTCCTCGAAGAGAACACTCTTTATATGGAGTAAGGTTGACCACTGAAACAAACTGTGAGAATCACCTTCTAAGATCCTCTCCTGCGCTAAAATTCTTCTGGATGTATGTCTTATTACTTTCAAGACAGGGATGACAATGTCCTTGATATGGGCAAATGCAGCTACTGTTGCCATCAATCTGTGGATAATCTCAAGAACTTGGATAGCCTGATGAATGATCTTCGACATCCTTGTAACAAACTCTATGGCCACTGTATGAGATCTATCCATCCAACTACATGTACGCTGGACCAGGTTCCTGAATCTTTCTGCTTCATTGATCGATTGAAGGGGCAATGCTTGCACTGGTGATCTAACTGGATCCTGACGTCCCAAAGGCTCGTTGATGTGACTGAAATATGTCCTCCATGCACCGACCTCTCTCTCAAGCTTTCTATTCTTTTCCACTTCTTCTCTAAGCTTGTCCTTCAATGCTTCAAATGTGTCGGTGGCATCCTCCATTGTCTGCTCTGCAGTGGATGATCCTAACTCAATAGTCTGTATATCATAATCCTCTCCTAGGATCTCACCCTCGTATTTATCTGTTGTCGGTGTAGCTATCTGCAGTTTTCTAGATCCAGTCTCATCTCGAATCATCTTGGACATCTTTGTAGCCTTCTTCTTCTTTGTTGTCATATGTGAACTGTTGGTTGAAAATTTTGTACACTTGGGGAAATATACAAAATTGTGGTTTCAACTACAGCACACGAGTAAAAACTCTCCTAATTAAGGGAAGGCTCCCCCTATCTAACTACAACTTGGAAAATAAAATTGGATGGGACAGCAATCTTTCTTCTTTTTTCAAGAAAGACAATATCCTTTTTCTCTTCACAGAAAAGGATAGCGATTGAATAACAGCAGTAACCACTTTCAAGTAAAATGAGAGAAAGGAAGTGAAGTTTCCTGAAAGCTCAAAGACTCCCGTCACTTCCTTCGGGACGGGACAGCAATATCAAGCTCAAAGACTTGACTATTGGAAGTCCTATCTACCCTTTGCTATACTAAATTTTACAACGAATAAAAGATAACAGCTCAAAGACTGGAATAATCTATTCTTTTAACACAAAGACAAGAACTAATGCAAGCTCAAAGACTTGCTGCTATTTCTTATCAAACAGTAATTTTCCTCAAGAATGGACGCAAGCTCAAAGACTTGCTGCTCCTTCAAGAGAGTTTCCTATTTTAATTAATCTTCTCTACTTGCAGCTCAAAGACTTCAAATCAGATTGGACTAAGCCCCTTTAGAAATACTTTGCATAGAAGGAATAAAAAGATTCAAACTCAAACATGTAGCTCAAAGACTCAAAACTTGAGTAATCCTTCTTTATTATTCTTCAAAACCTTCAATTCACATACATAAGCTCAAAGACTTCTTGCTGTAAATTTGGCAGAGTTTTTGCTTGCTTTCCAAAAGATAAAAATTACAATAGACTCCTCCAGTATTTATAGAAGAGGAGCCTTGAGAAAAAGGTGGGAGGATCCTAACTAACTTGAGAGATTCTCTCAACCACCAAGACTCATTCAATAACTAACTGAGACTTCATTAACTAACTAAGAGTTACTCCAACTACAGTCTTAATCGGACACAACTTGTAGTTGTCTTACATGTAATTACAAAAGTGCAAGTAATGTGTAACTTGCATTTTACAAAAAATATTTTTACATGTAACTTGTCAAAACGAAATTACAAATGCATAACTAAAACTATTCCATGTGTCTAAAGACACAACTCTAACTGCATCATCCTTTGTCTGTGATGATCTTCATGTCGCTTCAGGATGCTAGAACTTGAAGCATTCTAGATTGGTAAAGACATCTTGAACCGGAACGGGAACTTGCATCCTTGTCTTCTTGCTTGGGGTAATACTAGCTTTTCAAGAGGGAACGGGCTGCCTTCCTCTTTTCATGTCATGACCATCTTTGTCTTGAAAGCATTCTATGCTCTCAACCATGAATTGTTGTTGTATCTCTTCTTTGTATCATCCTTCATTCTTGAAATCTTCTAGCAAAATAAGGCCCATGCCTTAATCCATTGATTTGGTAGATCGTGTGTGCAAACCGGACTGACAAGGGAAGGGATAAATTGATGCGAAAATGGGCTCACAAGTGAATTTTGGGTTTTGGAAGCTGCATTACATGTGTGGGAAAAACAAGAGCATTAACTTGCAAATGTGGGAACAAACATGCAACTTCATATGTGTAATGGGTAACTACAAGTTTGCACTTGTAATTGGTCCTTTAAAACTCATTTTCAAGTGTTTTTTGAGTGCATTTTGGACCAATTTCGGGTTCTGGATGGCTGACTGCAAGTAGACTTTAAATGGGGAAAATGAATGAAGGTGTGAAATGAGTGGATGAATTGGTATGTACGGATGAGGGAATTGGAAGCGGATAGGTAAAAATGAATTTCAAGAAGATCACTTGGAACTTTGCCAATGCAAAAATGGGAAGAACTTTCAACTTGCAACCCGGATTTCAAAAAAAAGATGGTTAAATCTTTTATCCGTAAGGGAAGAACAATGCAATTCTAAAATTGCTTTACAAAAGGGAAAATCTCTCTCACAAAATCTGATTTTTGGGGAAGAACCAACCATTTACAAATTTACAACTAGAAAGAAAAAAACAAGAAAACAAGAAAAAAGAAACAAGAAGAAAATAAATCTTACCTTGCTCCAATGTGAAAATGCCTCTCCAAAAGATAATCAATCTTTGAAATAAAGAAGAATATCTCTTAAAAAGAAATTAACTGTATTCCAAAACCCTAGCCACGTTTTTGAAAAAATGGCAAAAACTGAAAAACGTGGCAGCAAATGCATGAGAAATGGCATGGAAAATGGCCAAGACTCTTTCTAACCTCAATACCTTAGCATACCAAGCCAAAACGATTCATAACATTGCTGATTCGTGGCATTTTTAATGAAGAAAAACGTGGTTTTTTAGCAAAAACGTGTTTGCTGTTATAAACCTAAAAACCAGCAAACTTAACCTCCATGTGGCGTGAAAGGTGTCTAAAAATGCATGGAAATAGGAAGGAATCCAAAACGCCTTCTATCTCCCAAAAAATCTCCACAAAAATTTGCTAAAAATCTTCAAAAAACATGTTTTTCCTTGCAATTCGGGTTTTTTGGAACAAATAGCAAGTTTAAAATTTCAAAAATGCACTTTATAAGCAAAATCGGGTTTTTTGGACCAAAGTGCAAGTTTTAAATTGTCACTTTTTCACTTACAAGGCAAAATCGGGTTTTTTGGAGCAAACTGCAAGTTTTAAATACTTGTAAATGGGAAATAAAATCCCTACAACAAGTTATACTTGCTTGCACATATGTAATGGGGATTTAAAATCCCTATTACATGCAAAAACCATTAAAGTAGGGGTTTTTTCACCAAACTGCAAGTTTACTTGCACATATGTAATGGGGATTTAAAATCCCTATTACATGTGAAAACCATTAAAGTAGGGGTTTTTTGACCAAACTGCAAGTTTACTTGCAGTTGAGCCAAAAAATCCCTATTTTAACTAAAAATGACCAAAAAACAATAAAAAGATAAAAACAACAAAGGGGAAATTTAAAATAAATTACAAGTAACATATTTGAAATAAAAGTGCACATGTAATTGGTCAAAAATTCCCCTACAAAGACCAAAACAATGAATATCATTAAAACTTGCAGTTTGAAGAAAATTCTCCACCTGCAGTTGGGGTTTTAAAACCCGACTGAAGGAAAGACATAGCAAACGAACCCAGAATTTGACGAAATTTGAAACGTAGTTCGAGGATGGACTGAGGATTAAGCCAGTCCAAGGATTAGTCGAAATTCTGCCTCGGGAAGCGTGCCATAGAGTAAATTTTTTCATTTTTTCACAAAAATTTCATGCAATGGTCCTTCATTTTTGAAAACAAAAATGAGGACAACATGAACGTCCAACAAGGCTCTCTAAATCAATTGCACTGTCCTCGTCCTCTACTACGATCACCTTGGTCAATCTTTCCTTCAACCAATCTGGGATATTCGATCTTGTCTCTTGAACTTGAATTTCTTTATGTACTATTTCTTCTTGTCTGGGAGGAGATGTCATTTCATTACCATTATCTAAATCATAGTCTTGGAGAGATCCATCGGATGAAACATGCTGTGTCTGTCCTTCCTCCTGCTTGTCATTCTGTACCATAGACTCCATGGATTCTTCCACTCGAATTGTTCTATTCTCTGGTCTAGAAGAAGTACCTAGTGCTTGATCTTTGTTGGCCCCTTGCTTTTTCTTGGAAGGCTCTTTCTTTTCTGATCTTTCCTTTCTCTTCGAACCTCTTGGATGGAGATTGCCCTCACTGGCACATCGAAGGTTACCTTCACCTGAATTCCTAGGATTAGGATTGCCTTCACTCACGCTTGCTCCACCTTCGGCTGGTTTTTCTTCCAAAGTAAAAGACATAGCTATGCCTTGTTCTCTCAACTTCTGATGCTGAACGTCTACCCATCTGCGAGTACAAGACAAAACTGGTGCCATCAAATCATCTAAATCCACGGCCTCGGGCTCATTCCAATCCAACCTTATTGTTTTGCTTTCTCTATCATAGGAAGACTGGATGTGCCTGCCATTGTCCTGAGCTTGGTCGGCCACTCTGTAAATCCTACATTTCCTGATGAAATCCAAAGGCAATCTAGAATGTATCTTTCGTTTCACTTCAAGATCATCTAGGAGGTTCATCATAAAATCTTCAACTTGGTGCTCATGTCTAAATCTTCTACCGACCGTCTCCTCTAAATGTCCACATGGATCAAAGCTCTCTCTCCAAGCAAAAGATGAAAAAGAATACAAGGCTAACTCCTTCTCTGCGTCATCCATGGCTAAGACATTAGGACATACCTCAACTGAATTACCCAAAATAATAGGTACCTGGACTCCATTCTGATGTCTGTGTCTGAATGCCTTCACATATGCTGCCAACTGCCTTGTTACTTCAAGTAACACAATTCTGTCTGTCGGATATCTCGGCAACATGTATGGAGGTAAAGGACATCCATGCACTCTAATGTAAGTGAACTTGGGAAACTGAATGAACCATGCACCGTACCTCTTGATGAACTCCTGGGCATCCTGAGACAATCTGTTGTGAATTCCACCTTGCAACGTCCTTGTGATGTTCATCGTGAAAGTATCATTGACTAACTTGTAGTTCTTCCCTGGCGGATGATGCAAGTAAGTATAGGATTCACAAGCTCTGACCTCGCCGGGTCCTCTTCCAATCACTCCTCTGTGAGGTAGTCCTGCGTACTCAATGCTCCTGATTAAGGCATAGATGACGTATGAACTCATGTGGAAGGACTTAGTAGCCCTGAGTCTCCTCAACTGTACGTCTAAGCAATGGCTAATTATCCTAGCCCAATGTATCGTACCCTTTCCTTGAACAATCACCTGGATGAAGTAAAACATCCACTTCTCAAAATAGAAGGCATGAGGTGCTCCTGTAACTCTGTTGAGCATGGTAATCAAATCTCTGTACTCCTCCTGGAAATCAATCCGGTGCGGTGTGTTCGGTACCTTGCTTAGACGGGGACGACTCTTGAGTAGCCAGTTCTTGTTGATTATGCTTAGGCAAGCATCTGGATCATCATCGTACACTGATCTGGCTCCTTCAATGCTCTTGTATATCATGTCCCTGTGCTCTGGAAGATGGAAGGCTTCACTTATGGCTTCCTCTGAAAGGTACGCCAAAGTGTTTCCCTCATTGGACACAATTGTCCTGGACTGTGGATTGTAGTGACGGGCACACTCGATCATCAAGTCGTGGCACTGAATAGCTGGAGGAAAACCGGCCGCCTTGATGATGCCACTCTCTATTATTCTCCGGGCGATAGGTGATGGCTTGCCAATGTAGGGGACCTCTCGAAACTTCTTCGTGCTAAAGTTCCCCAAGTTGGTATCTCCAATGTTGCTCCACTTTGACACGATCTTGGTCTCCACTTCTTCGGTCTTCTGATCTTCTTTCATGAGAGCTGAGCGGCTGGTGGATGCTCCCGCCTTTGGGGTTGCCATACCTACACAACATTTCATTATAAGAACTCGATTTTGCAATGAATAACGTAAATAAGAGAGAGAAGTTTTTAGGAAACGTCATGATAAGTCTCTAGAGTTATCATTTCCTAAAAAACAACGATTGAGCTAAGAGATTCAAAATTCAAAATTCAAAACTTCAAAATTTAAAATATGAGGACGAAAGAATAAAGCAATAATAATTAAATCGCCATACCTCAATAGAGAGCTAACTCTAGAATGCAAAAAAGGAAAAGATCGCCTAGGCAAAATTGAGGTAAAAAAGGCCTTCAATGTTATCTCCTCAAAAATCAACTTCGCCACCTTTGGATTTCAACGTGATCTTCAATTGCACCTTTGACGTGGTCTTCAATCCTTGGCAAATTCGCCCTTGACAAATTGCTCAAATGGACCTTCAAGTTCGCACCACCCTAGATAATTAAGCGCCACCTTTGGTCTTCAACGTAATTCGCACTCCACACTTCAAGCACCCTTCTCACCTTCTTTGCTTTCCTCAATTCGCATGAAGGATAAAAATGATTATGTGAAAATGATATCTCTCACCCTCTATATATAGCGCTTTCACCCATTCACCCCCTTTGGCCGACTTGGTAAATAAAACCATTTTTTTAAATGATTTTCAATGATTTTCAATAAAATAAGAAGGCCGACCTCCTTAAATGAGCGCTTGAAATCGATTTTTATATTAATTAATTAATTAATTATTAATGCCTTACGTTTTTTATTTGCAAATTTCGATTTTAATAAAGGCAAAATAATTAATAAAAGATCAATGCCATATTAAATGCTAATTAAATTAGATTTTCAATTTTATCGAACTTAGCATTTAAGGAAATTTGAATTTGTTTATTTGGCGCCAAAACTATGAAAACAAAGGGACGTACCTCATCGCTCTGGTCCCTTGGAGAGGGACAGGAGCGATCCATGATTTTGTCTTGATTTTTGCATTTTTTTACGTCCAACTCCTTCATCTCCACGTTCAACATTGATCATTTTGATGGTCCTTCGAATTTGATTGCCTTGTGTGCGTTCATGGGTCCCTTTTGGATGTCCATCGCTTTGGTCCTTGTCCAAAGGACAGGAGCGATCTTCATTTTTTCACGTTCAATATGCATTTTTGACCTTCGATCTTTCATTGTGATGTTTTCCAAACGCCGTCCCTTGCCTTGCTTATCCTCGCCTTGACTCGTTTTGAAGGAACATGAGCGCCTTTGATGAGATCGCCTTGGTCCTTGTCCAAAGGACAGGAGCGATGTGAGTCTTTTAGCCTGACTAGCAACGTTTGGACGTTCAAAACTCTTGCATGTTATCTTCAAATGATGGCTTGAACCTTGTTTATCCTTATGAAGTCTTGACTTAGCATGAACTTGGAGCAAAACGAAGGATCCAAAGCAAATCGCCCTGGTCCCTTGGAGAGGGACAGGAGCGATATGGTCCCTAAATCCATTTTGGCGATTATTTAACGTTTGAAATCTTCATGCATCACCTTTCTATCTTTCCGTGGACCCTCTAAGACCTTGCGAAATCTTGTCCTTACGTAAATTTTGCACACAATGACCAATATATCTAACATCGCCCTGGTCCCTTCCTGAGGGACAGGAGCGAACTAGGTCCTAGGGTGCAAATCTCTTCATTATAACGACCTTTGAGTGCTTGTGCATGATGAAGACGCTCTGAAATGTCCTTCGCCACCTTGTCTTGACTTGGATCGATCTTAAACTTAAGTGAAAAGCAATATATTCACTATACCGCCCTGGTCCCTTGGAGAGGGACAGGAGCGATCCTCCTTTTGTGGCTCTTATTTCACTTTGCCAGGTTCCAAGTTTATATTCAACGGACTCGTCATGCTCCACTCCATTCGTCCATGCCTTGACATTGTCTGCAACTTGGCCAGAAAATCATTTATACCAAAAATCGCTCTGGTCCCTTCCTGAGGGACAAGAGCGAACTGGGTCTTAGCACTCTTGTGGACGTCTAAAAAATCTTCAATTTGTATTCAATGCGTTCATCTCATGTTTTCCTTTGCCTTTGTACGTAAACTTGCCTTGATTTTAGCTCGGATCTTGCCTAATGAAGGAAATCGCTCTGGTCCCTGGGAGAGGGACGAGAGCTACAAGGTACCTCGCCCTGGTCCCTTGGAGAGGGACAGGAGCGATCTTAGCATTCTAGGTCATTCTCCTTCATTTTTGCATCTCAAATTATATTCATTTGACAAAGCATCTTCCTTTGGACCCTTTCAAATTGTTAAGTCGTCGAAATCTCGCAAGGACAAGGCAAAATTTGATTTGTAGCTCCGGTCCTTCACTGAGGGACAGGAGCGATTTTTCTCCTGGAGGCATTTCTGTGCTCATGAAAATCTTCAATTTATATTCAATGGAAAGATCTCGCCGCTCTCCATCACTTCCAACTCGAAATTTGTCCGGACTCTGCAGGAGTAGTGAGATATTTGAAAATGAGCTCCCGTCCTTCACTGAGGGACAGGAGCGAATTAGCTCCTACAGGCCAAAATAACATGATTTTTCACATTTTAACACTTCACGAGGCGAAAACAAATCAATTCCAATGCCCAGGATCAAAATCAAAAAAGGTCAAAATTTGGTCAAAAATATTCAATCGGACAAAAAAATCACATTTCACTTTCAACACTTAGACAAACTTAAGCTTTGCATCAACATTCCAATTGAAAATTAGACCACTCTGGCGAATTCATTGCATTCAAAATTTGCATTCTAAAAAAGGAAGCTCAAAAGATCTCAAAAACGACTGGATTTTGGCCTGAAAAGACAAAATTAAAAAACCCTAAGGCTTGACCCTAAATCCAGACGACTAACTGACTAACAAAATCCTAAAAACGAAAGCGAAAACGAGCGAAAAAAAGCGAAAAGAGGGGGTCCCCATTTGCGATGGGGCGATGTGTGAAATGGTCACAACAGGTAGGAAGAAGTTGATGCCCAAATCATAGGTGTTGAAGGCAGACAATGGAGGGTGATGGAGGTCATTGTACTTTGGAGAGGCATACAACTTGTGATCGTACACTCAATTCCTTAGGCCATATGATATTCTTGTGCCACTGTACAATGTGTGAAAGTGGACATATGATGAGAGTATACCATCATAGCCATATGGAGGATAGAAGGGATGTGTATGACAAGCACCCAATTCAAATGCCATATGATAATGGTATAACCACCAAAGGCGGTATGATGACCATCAAGCACTGTACGGTAAATAGAAACGTTGGCCGTACACTATGTAAAGATGCCCTTTGCTCAATGGTGAGAAAATGTGATGTCCCCAAACAAGACTCCGTCAAGTATTGTTAATATTAAGAAAGCTCCTTGTATTATCTTTAAGGATAGCTTACGATTCATTAGACAACAATGAATCATTATAGACATGAGAGATATCTGCCGATATAAAATTAGAAGCCCATTCCACATATAGTGGCATTCCTTAATTATATTGTCAACAATTATGTATAAAGGTGGAGCCATCCATATGACAACGATCTCCATAATAACTAAAGCAGTAATCTCCAATATGCAGCGATGAGAATTCCATAAGTTTAGTTACAATTGAACATCAATACATCTCCAAAAAGCAGTGATTATATTATATAATACATATAATAAAGAAGCATTGTCTTAAAGACAATGGAAGCGACTTTATCAAGTGCAAGAGCAGCAGCAAACTAAAGTCTATAACAAGCAATGGCAAAGAATAAAGAGAAGCAGCGATTGAAAGGAAGTAAAACGAAGCAGAAAATTATTAATCCAGTGATTACCTTATATTTGTTTTTATAAACAATATAAGGCATATAAGAAAAAATTTGTCTTATTCAAAAAAGGTGAAGAAATTTGTCTTATTCACATGTCCAAGACATATATCAAAGGCAGTGATTACATATAGTAAGAAGTAGTGATTAAAACCCTTAAAAAGGCAGTTGTTTGCCCCATAGGGTACATGTTCAGAGCATAACAGAATGCAAGTAAAACGCAACAGTACACATATGCACAATGTATAGAGAACTCACAAATATATTCATCGATCACAAAATTACAATGTATCTCCAAAACAACATTTCTAGTCTAACATAACATCCACCGAAGATAAGTACATAGACATATATAAGGGTGTCAACCGACCGCGAGTGCCAACTATCAGCAACCGTCAGCTAACTGCCAACCCCTCAACAACAACTAACAACTACTAATTAACCCAACAACATCATCCCCCCCAAAAAGAAAGTCGTCTCCCGACAACACAAAACAAAATGGGGAATACAACTATACAAAATAAATCAAGGAGCTGGGGACCAAGAGAGTGTCCTTGATGAGGAAGGCCCAGGTGGGGTAGGTGCCGCGAGATGCTCCCTCAACTAGTGGACCTGTTGAGTCTGTCGCTGTAGATCCCTCTCGGCTAACAACTGTCTTTCCCTAGCGGTTTTCACCATAAATACTGCCTCCATAACCTCCTTGTTCTTCTTATCTATCTACTCCAAGGCTGTAGTAAGGTGAGTCTCCATTGTTGCCCGCTTAGCCTTCTCATGGTCCAACTGCTCTTCCAAGGCTATCATCTGAGTCCTTTGCTGAACTAGCTAATCCTCTACCATTTGGAGCTGAGTGGCTAACTCCTTATGAGCTGTAATAGCTACCACTCGCTTGACCTCAGCCCTTGTTGCTGAATGTTGGGCCCGTTGGAGCCCATAGTACCCATCTCGGAATGCCTGCTCAACCCTCCTGAGCAAGGAGTGTGTCCTACTTTCCCCAATTGGCTCTGACAGCTCCATTCCTCCAACATGGCAGGCATCTCCGTAGCAGGCCATCCTTGAGAGTCAAAACATCGCACAAACTCCTCAGCACATCCCCTGGTAGCCAACACGAGTAGGTGTTCCATTGCCTGCTTCATCCTCCCGAGGGCCAGTTCTTGTATCGAGGCCACCATCCTTTGCGCACCCGCCTCCATATCCACCAGAAACTGCTTGAGAGGACCCAACTCACTATGAGTCTCAGATACTACTTGCTGATTGGGCCTAGGAGTCCTGGACTCCCCTCCTAGCATAGCCATGTCATGCAGAGGATCCAACTCCAACTCCCTCTAGTGGGAACTCCCCTTATCCAAATCCATAATATCATGTTGTGGCAACACTTGTTGCTGCTGTGGTGAAAGAGGCGGAGGTCCAATGGGTGCCATGGGAGTCACCTAATAGCGATTCAGCCATGCATCCATGGTCGCGTTTGGGGTCTTCGATTCAACTACCTTCTCCTTGGGCATCTCTTGAGTGCGTGTTGGTTGCCCCATGGCCTCAACAGTTGGCTCCACGACCTCAACTGCTGGCTCCACACTAGGAGGTGTCAGGGTGAGTGGTGCTCGCATTTGCTCAAACCTTGGCACAGGTATGGCTCAAACAGTCACACCTAAAGTAGTAAGTGGAGCCAATCCACCCTCTACCTGTAGCAAGGGTGGAGCAAAGACAATGTACGATTCAGCCAAGGGTGTGACACCACCTGGTGGTGCAACTCCTGCAATACCCTCGACTCTCTCTTCGTTGTCCAATGCATCTCCCACAGTACTGCTACTCGCCTACCCTCGGCTCACCATACAGAACGTATTACTTCCTCCGCTAACCCTCAAAGAAGTATTCCTTGACTCGTCTTCGCTGTTGTCGTCCTCCTCAATTGTCTCCATCTCACTCTCTGATGCAACTACCTGACGCCTATGCTTCTTGCTGGAATAAACATCGCTGCCGCCTATAAAAGTGTCCAAGTGTGTCCAGTAGAATATGGGCGGTCGGGAAGGGTCCACACAACTCTGTGGCTGCAACTCATACTAGTTTGGAGGCACCTACGTCTGTACACCATCCAAGAACAACCCAATAGCATGATAGGGCATGTAAAAGGTTTTATGCCGTAATGTCATAAACTCATGAATCCGCTCTAATAGCATGGACGCCTAATCGTACACTATGCCTTTGCGTAAGCCATTCATCAAAGCGAGCAGCGACACTGCGGTATTTGAAGCTCGGCTAGACCCTATCAGTCGGCTCTTCATGATGTTGAACAAACACTGCCACTCCCTTGTTACAATAAATGATTTCTTCAAACCGCGCCCCTTGGGTGTGTTCACTGTCTCCCACTTGGCAGGTGTCAAATTACCTTGGCAGACCAAACGTAGGAGGTTTTGCTTCTGCTCGACAAGCATCTTCATGGCTGATTTATCAATCTTTCGGCTAACTGTGCACTGTTGGTAATCAAAGAGGGATTCTCGATTATTTCTATCACACGTGGCAATCATTGTTTTGGGGGGTTTCTCTAAATCCCGAACGAAAATACCATCTGAATGGCCCAGTGTACCCCTGCACGCCAAAGAGATTCTTTAATCGGGTGGTCATCCGCTGCCTCCAGCCGCCATGTTCTGCATAGGGTGCCATTCAATCCCTCGAATGTAATGGTGTCGACTATCACCTTGGACAATTATTTTCTTTCCCTTTGCAGCCTTTGCGGTTTTCCTGTATCCATCCTGCCTGCAACTCTTACCCCGGATGGCAATGTTCGCCCAACCTTCCCTTTGTCCATCACGGTTGCATTTCGTGATTCTGCCACCTTTCCTTGTTTCAATAATTGGTTCCTCAGTAATTGTTACAACCGTTTCTGCTATTCTTGTTTTGTTTTCCCCGTCTCCATTAACCCTCTTGTTGCCGTGTGATCTCAATACTTATAATGTTTTCTTACCACTTCCGCCACTTCTCTACACTCTCATATGGCTGTGCACTTGTACCACCAAGGTATGGCCTTCACCTCGTGCGATCTACCCTCATACAACTATGCACCGTACGACCAACGTGTGGCCTTCAATTCGTACGGTCTACCCTTGTACGACTGTGCACCCATACGGCCTCTGCTTAGACTCGTCCTATATGCTCTTTGTGTTGGCTCCAACCTCATACAACACCCTCTCCCTCCTGCTATCTCTGTGCTATGATTGTCGTACGGTTTTATTATTTCCGACAACTTCTTTTTGTTTTTGTTTTGCCGTACGGTTTTATTGCTGCCAATGGCCTTTTTTGTTTTGCTGTATGGTGACTTGTTTGCTGTGCATGAGTTCATTTCCGTAGTTCCGTACGGTGACTTCCTTTTGCCGCACGATGTCGTATGGTGAGTTTTTTTTTTAACTTTTAAAAAAATTTTAAATTTTTTTTTAATTTTAAATTTTTTCTTTTTAAGTCATTCGGTCCAGCCTCCATATGAATTGGGTCGTCCTCTTGCCTCCTTTGGTGATATATCTTCAATTTCAACCCATTCACTGGTTCTCAGATTGGCTGGCCATCCAAGGTTGATAAGTTGACTGCTCCATTCTCCCCAACTTCCTGAATTTTATAAGGACCGAGCCATCGGACTTTGAACTTACTCGGTTTTATTTCGTTCCGGCCATTATACTTTAATACCAATTGGCTTCGGCTGAACTTCATACGCCGAATGTGTTTATCATGCCACAATTTTTGACATTGCTGAGCTGCCTCTGTGGCCCATTGAGCCATCATTCTCCACTGTAGAAAGGGGTTTGTTTGTTTGTTTGAAATGTTTGTATTGCCAAATGAAGTACAACAATAAAGTAACTTGCAAGAATAAACTATTTTGAAATGACTGCAATACTCATAAATACAATGAGCTGAAAATTCCAGATTTGTATGCTGATCTCATTATTTAGTTTATCTCTATAATAAAGACAACCCAATGCATTAAATATCATCTAATATCTAAATCACACACCCACAAAATGCAATTCTTGTTTTATGCTTGAGCTGCTCACAAAGCACGAAAAAGGCACTCTAAATTGGACGCATCTGGAAATACATAAATCTGATTTTGAACTGAAATATGCAAAATCATTGTAGCAGCGTACTGTAGCATGACATTGTAGCAAACTCTATTTTCTTTTCTTTTTTTGGCTGTCAGAAATGCCCTCAAATCTGCTCTAACAATCTTCTCCAAATTTGCCCTGGACGCTCGGTAAATCAAATTGTAGATATCAAACCAACAATGAAGCCCAACTGTGTTTCCTAAATGAAAACACTAAGGAATTCTCTAGATTTTGTCTCTCAATAACGTGGAGAATGTTGCCTGCAAGGGGTTTTGTCCTCACAAACCAAATAAGAACAATCTCCTTCAAAAGAAATAGCAATATCAAAATATCATATTCAGCATAAACAAGTTATCTCCTCCAATGCCAATCTGCAGAATTAAAATCTTTGAAGGCCAAATAACTCCTCAAACTAATCATTGAAGCACAATGTGAATTCTGAAATAAATCCACCAATAGGTGGAATTGGGTTTTCGTCCAATCCAAAAGAACCCAAGGGTTTCCGTCCTAGGGCATGAAACTAAAAGGTAGAAGCTCCCAAATTCTCCAAGAGAAAATAATAAACCAAGCATATCTGAAAATGAACTCTTGGAAGTCTTTTATAATGCCCAAATAAGAGCTCACTCACTCAACTCGCCAATGTGGGATAAATAACATTACTCCCATTTGGCTTTTAAGTCTCCAATGTAATATTAAATAATATGACCTTTTAATATTTTAATATTTCCCACTTAACTATAGTCCCCACATTAATAAAGTTCAATATTTATATTTAACTTAAGAAGTTAACTTTATCAATGCACAAATAAATCATATCAATGATATTAAATTCTCTAGTCGATTTTGAACATTTACCATTGACATGATATTGTCACTGATGATCGAGACTTGGCTCAAGTGACTTGTGATAAGAAATAAGTATCCCAAAAACACATCAAAACACCTCAGAATCGCCTGCAACTGAAACGGCTTAGGCCAAATATCCTCAAGATCCCTTAAATGTCTTGGTTAACCTATGGGACCATGGAGAGATAGGCTAACGACAACATCATATAAGGTAAGCGAGAAAGGGGACATTACATTGATGCTAGCCTTTTGCTTTGTACATCTAGTGCCATCATGGTCTCTAGGTCGACATCATTTGCACAATAATTGCACTTTGATCTACTTGCTATGGTAGTCTCTTGAAAAGTGTCTGCATTCATTATGCTGTCAAAATTGTCTGATAGGGTGTCCGTTGGGGTCATATTGGATTTGGTTTCACCCTCTTTGATTTCTAGAACTGCCTAGAGATGTATTATGTGGCTTCAATGGAGTGGGCTCTCCTTGTGTGAAGACTACTTGTGTACTTCTAGTCTTCAAATTGTACGGGCACTCTTTTATTGAATGACCCATAACCTGGAAAATCTCACAAAACATCTTTCTAGGACAATTACCTTTGTGTGTCCCTCAATTTCGCACTTAGTACACCATAGGTCGTGAATTTCTTTGTTGGTTTCTTTCTCTGCCTCCAATTCTTTCATCATTCACAACATGTTCCTCTAGAGTGCTTGTACCATTCTTGATTCATTGTCATTGTTGTCATTCGAACTTCCATCTTCTTGATTTTCTTTTACCTGTGCGAGGACATTTTATCTTCACTAGCTATGTCCATTGCCCGATTGTAGGCTTTAGAATAGGATGAGGGTGGTACTACCTTCATTTTTTTCTTAATTAGATTGTTAGCCATTTTGTTTCCAATTTTACTAGCAATTCTTTAAGTCTACAATTATAAGCTTGTATGTTTTCGTGCTTGTCTTGTTTTGTATTGTAAATTTTTGCTACTATTTCATTATCATCATGAAGCAATTTAAACTCTTCTTCAAAGGCCTTCTTTAATCTCTCCTATATGTTTATGGAGGCTTTGTAAATTTGTGTATACCAGTCAATCGCTACAACTTAGAAGTTGGCTGGAAAAGATTGTAGCCAAACTGCTTTATCATCTTGCCCATTTGTTGTTTGGGTTGTTTCAAAAGTCGAATAGTGCTTAATGGGGATCCTCTAATCCATTGCCTATAAACTTGGGCAAATGTTTCTTTTCTCCACTAGGGCTTGCCATGGTTTTATTTTGATGCAAACCTAGCACATGAAATCTGCTTGCTTAGGAGTTTTGATTCAGACATTCCAGGGCTTCTCTTGCACTCTCGGCCATGTAGGAATCCTCAACTCTTCTCTTGGCTTCAGCCTTATGTGCCTTGTTTCCTCAACTTCTCCTTCGATCAACAACCTTTCAATGCCCTGAAGGCCACTTTCATACAATTCTAGGAAGGAACATGATTTTGTCTCCCAACTTCCCTCATCTAGAGAAGGTTGTCTTGACTTTTCAACTTGACTACATTCTCAGAAAGGGCTCCGACTTAGGAATTGTTTAGTTATATTTTCCTCAAGTGTTTCTTGTAATCTTCTCCATTGTTCCCTTTGCTTGGTGATCCTTAAAGACTGCTTGATCTCATGGTCTTGACCACCTTGTGGCCTCGTTTGACCTTTATTTAGATCTAAGGGCATGAATTGCTCAAATTTGACCTGATTTCTTTTAAGGCAATGATACCAAATGTTTATTGCTCTATCTGATAAAATAAATAATTGAATTTATAATAGAGATGACAAGGCATACCAAATACAGCAGTAAAATATATCTTTATTCACACATAAATTTATTAGAGAAGACGACTAGAGATGGTCAACTAAGGATTGAAGATGATCTAATTAGATCATACTACGTTCTTTTACGATATTTGAACAAATTAAAAAAGAAACCACCAATAATAAGGATGAAATCTTGTTAATTATGACAAAGTATCTAGATGCAAGGGCTGGCTAAGATAGGTGATATTAAGAAGATGATAAGAAATTTGTTCATGGCCAACACCCAATAGATTCCAAACATAGGGAGTCACACAACCAAGATTTGGAAGAAGAAGAAGAGGAAGAAGTTGAAGAAGAAGATGAAGAATGTTGAATGTTGGAGAAAAAATTGTTGAAGGAGAATGTTGTTGATTCATTGATGAAGTCAGTTAGTATCGAGAAGTTTCATAGGTGTAGGAAATGAATGTGCACAGTTGCAGTTGTAGCTGAATTTATATATGCCTCCTCCTAATCAAAGTATTCAACAAGTGCGAGATAGATGTGTTGTATATTTAGCATGTTTTACATTCTTTTTAGACTATATAGACTATCATGATAGAGGAAGTTTTTCCAGACTTCTATAATAGAGGAAGTGTTTTTCGACCCTTACAATAGAAGTTTTTTCGACCCATTCTTTTGTACCCATTGTATTGTAATACAACTTAGGGGTTCACTATGTTGATGTGCCTATAAATACTTGCACATGGATTGGGGTTAAGCACAAGCGCAACATATCTTATTTTATTGTGAACAGTTGATTTAATGTAATGTGTGAGTATAGTTTTTGTTGGGTTTTTTTAGCAAAGGGTTAACAAGGGGAAAACATCTTGTTATATTGTGTGTATGCCATTCTTTCTATCACATTTTATATTATGTTAGTATACTATTTCTTCTCATGCATCAATTTATTGGTATTTTTCTCTTCATTTTTTTGAATCCAAATATTTAAAAAATTAATCTGGTCAGTACTTGCCAAGTTCAGATCTCAACACTATGGGCTCGAGTAGGATCATTTCCAATAAAAACCATTATATTCCTATTAATACACTAAGATTTAGGTATATCATGTTTTATTTTCTTGTGTTATTGCTTGAACATATGGTACCAAAAATGTAATATGCTTTAAGAGTTTTTTTTGCTGCAAATCAAATATAATAATTAAATAGCTCTTTTATCTATAATATTGATTTTTGTATCTACCTTATGACAGATTTATAATTGGACGTTTGTTTTAATTTTCAGAGACGCTTCAAAAATGACAGGAAAATTAATTCTTCTTTTGTTGAGGTCTTAGAAGGAGATACTTGGGTGCAGACTACTTGGAGCAAGTTAGTTGTTGGCAGTATTGTAAAGGTATGTAATTCTTCTGATCCTTAAGGGCACAAGAATATTAGATTTACATTTGAGGGTAGATGTTGATATATTTTATTTCATTAATATATAGAAACTAAAAATGTGATGTGCAACTTAAATTTTTTTTCTTTGTCTTTTTTAATGCTTTGAACATAGGCACAAGGAAGCTTTTTAAGTCCTCCTTTAAGAACTTCTACATGATAGGTGAAACTCTTCATTTTATACAAAATAGATCTGAATGCACTATTTTATTTATTGCTTTTACAATTTAGTTGTCCCAATGTCAACTTTTGATCATGTGTTGATGTTGAAACAATCTCCTCCTTGTTGTGACATTTTCACACATTGCCCCATTGCAAATGGGGACCCCCTATTTTCGCTGAATAAACCAAGCCTTTTGTGGTCAGTGTCATCTCCCTACCCTAAGGAATGAGTTGTAAGGTCTTGTTGGTTTAAATTTTGGCCTTTGGAGGTGATGAAATGCCTAAGTATGGAATGGATTTTAAAGAGTATAGAGCCTTGACAGTTGTTGTCAAGTCGAGAATTAGGGTTTTCAAGGTATTATCAAACTGCATTGTGTTTATTGATTATCCTTTGAACTTTGCATTTTGTTAACTTATGATTTGATTGATACTTGTAAGATCACAACATTTTCTTGTCTTTTCAAGACTGATGCGAGAACAAGACTTTGGATGCTGAGAAGAGGACTTCGTTGAGTGGATGATATCATTGTTCAAGGAAGAGAATGCAATGGTAGGACAAGGAGTTCACTAGCAGAAGGATGAACTGATGGAAATTTGACTAAGTATGGGAAAAATCCTTCATAGAGGTGGATTTGCGCTTATGATAGAAATTCCTCCTCCACCCCTAAATTGCACCCAAGGAAGCAGTTCAGTACACCAATAGGATTTTGTCCCCAAGGACAAAATCCTCCTCAGGGTCTTATTTGCACTCTGAGAGTTAGTGCAAGGTTGGAAGCCGAAATTTCTTCCAAGGCAAGGAAAAATCCTTCATGGGGCTTGGTGGTGGTGTTTTTCGATGCTTCTGGCAGAAGTTTCTATTTTTATCACTCACTATTTTTAGTAGGTTTCAGTGCGTCTGAATTTTGGTCAGTTTGTAGTTTGGACACATAATTTATTAAGTCTATTTTTAGTAAATTTCACTGGGTCTCCGTTTGGCTTAATTTTGAGTTTGGACAAACTTAATATTTTTAGCAGTTTCTGAAAGGAATTATAAGAGGAAGAAATGAAATAAATCCAAGTAGTTTGTTGATTGAAGAAATATTACCAAGATGAAGAACTACTTGAGTTGAGAAATCACCAAAATAAGAGAGGAGACACGAGCTTTTGAAAGGGGAAAAAGCAAAGAAAAAACCCCTTATTGATTATGAATGAATGGCAATAGCCTAAGAAGAGAGACATAGAGAGATTAAGCAAGAAGCTTATTACAATATCTTGTGAAGAATGAGAGAAGCATCTCTTAAATAGAGATGAGGAGAGGAGTTACAAAGTAACTTCCATCTTTATGAATGCCATCATTCATGCTATGTTTGTTCAATGTGGCAAAATCCTCAGAGATGAGGAGAGGAGTTACAAAGTAACTTCCATCTTTATGAATGCCATCATTCATGCTATGTTTGTTCAATGTGGCAAAATCCTCATAAAGAGGAGAAAACTAATATTGCTTAATAAATGAATTAAAAGAAATGAGTCATCCTCACACATGCGTGAGATGACTTAAAAGACAAATAACATGAAGGGATTCCAAAGAAATATCCAAACATAATGCAAATAAATACAGATAAATAATTAACCCTTACCAAGTAAAGATTAATATTCTAACAATTTCTATTTTTAGTAAGTCTTTTTTTGGGCTACAAATTAATGTTGACAATGAAGGAACATGATTATCTAGATCCAAGACCGGTGAAATGAACAACTGAAGAAAACATAATGAAAATTTGACTAAGGCAATGAAATTTTGGTTAAGGCATGGAAAAATCCTCCTCCACCCTCAAAGTGCACCCAAGGAAGCTTCTTGGAGTGCAAATCTCAAAGAGGGAAGGATTCTTCCTCAATTCAACAATCCTTCTCCACCCCCAAAATCCGCCAAAGAATCCTCCATGGGCAGAAGGATTCTTCCTCAAGTCCAAAATTCCTCCTTCGAGATCAAAGTGTGCCCATGCACTCAAATGGCATAAAATGCAAAATTTGGATAAGTATGGTAAAACTTCTACTCTAAGGCTCAAATGTGCTCAAGAACTTAGTGATATGGAGAAAAATTTGGTTAAGTATGCAGAAATTCCTTGACCCCCTCAAAAATGTGCCCACCTCTCAAAAGGCATGAAGTGATAAAAATTTGGTTTAAGTATGGAGAAATGCCTTCTCCTAGGCTCAGGTGCACTCATGAGCGCAATTCTACCATGTGCAAGGATTTTGTGCCCAAGTGCACTCTCAGGAATAAATTCTCTCTGCCAAGGATAAACATAAAAAGAAAAAAACAAAAACAAGAATCCCTCCCCATGTCTAGAATGCGCCCATGGAAGAGAAGTGACTAGAGACATAAAATTGAAGTTCCTAAGAAGATCTTTTGATAAAACATGGCATTCTTGACAAGTCAAAAAAGGATAAACATCAAGGATTCGTCTATCCAATCCAAAGACAACATCAGGACGTCAGGAGGCATGGAGGTCCAAGATGAGTAGATCTAGTTTATGATATCCAAGTTCAAGGAGAAATCCGGTCTCAAGAAGTTCATGGAGGAATAATTCCAGTTCCAAACATCAAGGAGGACATACAAACTCCAAACATTCATGCTTTAAGGCAATCTAGTTCTAGACCCCAAGGACCGAAAGTTCAATTGCAAGTGAGAAGAAGAATTTACAACATCTTGAATATCCTCCGGAAATCCAAGATCAAAAGTTAGAAGGGAAAGACTCAAGAAATGACATTCGTCGACAAGGAAAGATATTCCAAGAAGGTGAATTCTCGAACCTAGGTACGTGGAAATAAGGAAATGATCAAGGAAGGATATTTTCAAAAAAGTTAATCAAAATTAGGATATTTGCCAACTTTTTCAACTTTCAAAATGCAAAAAAATTCGCTCCTCTTTATCTTCCAGCTGGCGAAAATTGCCATTCATTCAAATCTCGTAAACTTTGTAAAAACAAACATCATGTAATCTCTCTCATAGTTTTTATGCGAAAATCGGCAACTTTGGGTCCTCATGCGACCTTCAGACGCGCTGTCCCTTGCTTGGTGGGCTTCACCAACCTCTATCATCTCACGCCTATTCAAGGCGATTTTACAAGCTTGAAAAATCTCTTGGAATTCGTGCCCGAGGGCTCGACTGACCTAAATGGAAACACCGGCTCCTTCGCTTAACATCGTCATCTTACGGACTGTTGTGACCATTTCACACATCGCCCCATTGAAAATGATGACCCCTGCTTTTTTGCTTTCTAGGGTTTGTTTTCTAGGTCTTTTAGGGTTTTGTCTGTTAGCCTTTAACTTTTGAGTCACCAGGGGGATCACCTGGATAGCAGGTTCTGCTTGAGTTAGGTCAAGTTGGTGAGTGGCTAAGTTTGGAATGTCCTGATCTTGAAATTTGGCTAAGTCTGGAATGTCCTGATCCTGAAATTTGGCTAAGTCTGGAATGTCCTGGTCCTGAAATTTGACTAAGTCCGGAAAACTGAAGAATCCTCCAAAACTAGATTTTGCAATATAACTCCTGGAGGTCTGAAACCACTCTCAAACATCCTGAAAGTATATATGGAATATAAATTAAAGTATAAAATGTCACTTATACTTAAATGTTATATTCCATAAAGTGATCCTGACGGAGAGTTCAAAAAGTCAAATTTCGCTCCTGACCCTTCCAGAGGGTCCAGAGCGAAAATCAACCTAGGATTCATTTCTTGCCTTATTTGACCAAATTTTGATTTGCAAGGCATTTTGAAGGGAAAAGTGGACATGTTTTGGAAATGTTTGAAAACCTTGAAAAAATGATGGATTCTAGCCTGGAAGAAGAATTTCGCTCCTGACCCTTCCAAAGGGTCCAGAGCGAAATTCATCATAAACTTCATTTGCCACCTTGTTTGAGCTCGAAACCTTGTTCCTAGGACGAAGAAAGATGAGAATTTACCTTGCAATAAAGATTGGGTTTGAAAGAATGATGATTTTGGTCTAAAAAGGGAAAATCGCTCTTGACCCTTCCAGAGGGCCCAGGGCGAAAATTCTTCAAACACCTACTTGCCCTTGCGAAATCAAGTGAAACTTGGGTTGAACGTGAAAAGAGAAGTGTTTTTTTTAGCCTTGAAGGTGAATTGAAGTTGAAAGGATGGAGGAGCATGCTCAAAGCTTGAAAATCGCTCCTGACCCTTCCAAAGGGTCCAGGGCGAAAATTCTAAAACCCATCTTTTCCTCCAAAGTTTGAGCAAAGCTAAGCCTAGGCATGGGTTTAAAATGACATTTGGATTGCCTTAGAGTGGAAATGGATCACCATGTATGCAAGCTTTGAAGCCAAGGAAGAAATTCGCTCCTGACCCTTCCAGAGGGTCCAGGGCGAAATTTCTAAATTCTCCCTCTTTCTTGCAAATTTAAGACAGAATCTTGCTATTCATGATTTAGATGGGAGAGAGGCATGATGTTCTTTGCCTTAGAAGTGATTTCAAGTTAAAAGCATGAAGAGATATGCCTAAAACTCAAAATTCGCTCCTGACCCTTCCAGAGGGCCCAGGGCGAAAATCATAAAATCAATGAATTCCTTTTAGGTTTGTGCTAAAACAAGGCTAAGACCAAGGTTGAAAAGGCCTTTGAGACCACTTGTGAGTAGATGCTTGTTTTAAAAAATGATGATTCTAGGTCAGATAGAGAAATTTGCTCCTCACCCTTCCAGAGGGTCCAGGGCGAAAATCTAAAAAACCCCTATTTTACCTTGCAATGACAAACCAAGCATGCATGAAGTGAATGAAGAGGATCATTGCCTAACCTTGTGAGGTGGATTGGAGTTAAAATGATGAAGGAGTAAGCCTAGGCAAGAAAAATCGCTCCTGACCCTTCCAGAGGGTCCAGGGTGAAAAACCTTAAATCCACCTTTTTTCTCCAAGTTTTGAATGAGACTAAGCCTGGACCTCAGTGAAAGATGCCATTTGGAATGCCTTGGTGAGGTTTTGGACTTATAATAATGAGAATTTTGAGCTCAGGAGAGAATTTCGCTCCTGACCCTTCCAGAGGGTCCAGAGCGAAATTCCCTAAAATGCAATGTTTCCTTTGAATTTTTGATGAGCTAGCCCAGTGATGGAGGTAAATGAACCCTGGAGATCGCCTTGAAGGAGTTTAATGATCAAACTAAGGTGAAATTTTGGCCTAAAATTGAAAAATCGCTCCTGACCCTTCTAGAGGGTCCAGGGCGAAATTTACATTTTCACTTAAATTACTCATGGGAAATGATAAAAATTGAAATGCGAGACCTTGATTAGGCCAAAACAAACATAAACTTGCCTTCCGGGAGATTTTGGAGTGAAGGGAAGGAGGTATTCAAGTCTTAAATTGAAAAATCGCTCCTGACCCTTCCAGAGGGTCCAGGGCGAAATCTTGAAGAAGCTTCACTAAGCCTCAATCAAACCTTGATATTCCCAAATTTTGCCAAATTTGCCAAATTCAAAACATTTGGGAGGATTGAATTAAATTCGCATTAATTAAGGCATTTTTAATTTAATAAATTAATTTTTAGGCCTTATTTAAAAATTTTACCTTGGAGGCTAATGGAGGCATAATTCATCCAAAGGAAGACCACAATTCAACCCTTGTCCAGCAAAACCTGGTCTTCTTTCATCATTTTCCAAGGTTTTATAGTTAGGCTTTCAAAGGAGGAGGTATGAAGAATCATTTTTTTTGAAGTTCTTATTCAAGACTTATTGTGATTTCATAGCAATTTTGTAAAGTCTAAGTCTTGAAAATCCAATTTTCATTCATAATTAATTTGAAAATGTATAATTCTTGATTTATCATGTTTTTTTCAAATTAATATCTTAAGTTATACCCTTGAAAGGTCCTAAATTCTATGCTTTAAGGTTTGATGCTCAAAGACTAACTTTAATCTTTTGTGTAGGCATCAAATGGCGACCCCAGAGTAGGAAGATCAACTACTTGGCGGACCCTCATCAAAGAAGATCAAGTCAGGACAAGGACGACCTCCTCCCGTCTAACATCGACAAGGACGGCCTTCTTCGGACAAGCATCGTCAGGAATAACCTCTTCCAATCCAGCATTCCATGGCGAGGTACATCATCATCCTGCACATCAAAGACAAAAGAAGTCAGAGCAAGGGTTCGTTGAAGAAGCAGATAGTTCCAGATGAATTAATTAAAGCTAGCTTCTCAGCATCATCGAATTGGATATCTACCAAGTTGCAAGTATCAGACAATTGGCATCCTAGTCATCACTCCTCCAGTCGGGTTGGTCCACCTCAGCATGTCCAGATTCAATGTACCTGACTCATTAAAGGTGGTACAAACTTCGATGTACCTACCCTAGCTATCCATTGGTTGAATATTCCAGAGAAGACATGTGTCCAATTAATACAATTATTTCATTGGTCAAAATTGAGTTTGTTGTAACAAACCCTAATTAGGGTTTTCATTGTAGAATCTTGGCCATTGATCTCAAATTGATCTTAGTCGTTGAATTGTATTAAGGGCACTATATAAGCCCCGGCTCTTCATTTGTAAAGGCGAATAGAAAGTAGTTAGTGAATAGTGGAAAAATAGTGGGTAAATAGTTAGTGAATAGTCAGTTAATAGTATAGCAATTAGAATAGAATAGAGAGAGAAGGCAAAGATTGTTGCCAAGATGTTGTAAAAGACTTGTAAAACTTCATTGAAGAAATGGTGAAATCTATGGGTCGATTCAACAATTTGCATGGTCTCTATACTTCTCAGTTTTGATTTCATGTTATTAGATGAGTGGAAGAAATGTGTTTGATTGATGGTGAAATTCGTATATCCATACTACTAACAGTTTGTTGATTGCAGACTTGCCTTGTGTAGTCAACTGGAATCATTCAGCTTAAGCTTAACTTCAATTGTCGCTTCTTCATTGATATGCATCAACCTGATGGTGTCTATGCCTGTAGTGATGATCTGAACATCATAAAGCTTTCCTCTGAAGGTCGCACTAACCTTGTGGAGATAGTCCACTCCTGGGATGTCAAAACAAGACTTAGTTAGAATTTTATCAAAGATCATTCATTGCTCCTACATTCTTAGTATCAGAATTAGATCCTTTCCTCGACCTTGTCCTTTTTCCTTTTTTTTCAAATCTAAGCCAGTAAAATCTTGTGATTCCAGCAAATCAGACGTTTAGGTCATCAAGTGTAAGTCCCCTTGTGATTCCAGCAAAATCACATCATACCACAGAGAGCTTATCCACACGTAGAGATCCTACAACAATGAACCTTGAAGTCATCCCGATTGATCCTTTTCGCGACATCTTCAGCATTTGGAAACTTTAATCAAGAGAGGATAAGGTACCTTTTGGGTATTTTATTCTGTGTTTGGTGGTGTACAAAATACACATCAACATGGACCGATCGCGGGATCGCTCGAAAGGACGCGAGACACTCTGTGCGAAACTCAACAAGGCGAAGACGAAAAGGCCCAAAAAAGGAAGGGGGACCCTGTCGGCGACAGGGAGTGTGTACAACGCACAACAAAACCTCACGCCAAATAGCAAGGACCACGATTTTCACTTAGCAAACACTTGAGATGGAATAAAATAATATCTCCATTAATAATTTGACGTCCCCTTCTAGACATGAAATTTGCCTAGCACTCAGGAGATATTAGGCGCTATTTCCAAAGTCAATAAATCAGTAGTAACTAATCAAATTAATTAAATATTAAACCTTAGGATAAGGAATTAATATTTAATTATGTCACTTATGACTCCAATACTGATTATTGTCAAAACCAGGATGAAGCTGAGCTAGGAAGACCACTAAACTGCTGTGGGATCAAGACCCTGTCCACTGCCAAAAATAGAAATATGCCATACTGCCACTTACTAAAAATAGTAAGTTATGAACTACTACTTCGAAAAGCATGATCTTCGCGCCCAGTGACAGAGCATGGAGAGCTCAGTAGGACAGTATCACCAAAATGGCCAACCACTGACTTACTAAAAATAGTAAGTTCTCGCCTCATCAATGCTGGACCCTCATTCTTCATTCCACCTAGCCTACGGGTCTTAGGAATAGGCTAATGGACCACTGGAAGGACATCAATGAGAAGGGGACATTACATGTCGAAGCATGCATGCGAATGCACACACACACCCAAGTATGAGAGAGCATTAATTAATAATATGTGCAGCATTTGAGATTAATTTAGAGTAGCAATTAAGAATAAAATACAGCAGATATTATTGTTTTCAGAATGCATCAATTCATGCATAAAGATGCAGTGAATATGGTCTATAGAGCAGCGATTTAAGTTATGAGTACAGCGATTCATATGAAAGAAAGGCAGCAAGTTAAGAACTAATAAATCAGCAATGACAATTAGGAATTGTAAAGGCCTTATTAAAGGCAGTGCTACATATTATGAAGGAAGTATTTAAGACGGATATAATTTATAAATGGCAGCAAATTAAGCTTTGAATTAAAGGTGGTTTGTTAACAAATGGTCATGCCTTAATAAAACTTTATCTCCACAGATTTTTGTGGAGTTAAAGATCTAAACTTCCATAGCTGATGAAATAATGGTCAGTTATAAGGATTATAAACTTCTACTCGTTGAAATTAAGGAGGCCATATCGCTCACAAATCTTATAAAACTTTATCTCCATTCAAAGGGATGCCTCCTTTCATGAAAAGGCATGAGGATATAAAGGTAAAGAGAAGTGGGAGAGAGGAATATGGAAATTTTAATAAGAGATTTCTGTGTGGGACGTGACGTTATTGAGGTAGTGGGACGATAATAGATGTCAACTCAGAGACTTGCTAAAGTTACACGTGCTCTCCAAGAACTTTGGAGAACACCCTAAGAGTCCAAAAACGTTTTTGAAAGCGTCATTGCAATCCAAAACATAAACTGATCTCAATACCATAAACAAATGCCAATGAAAACTGAACTTGGATCCTCCAAGAAGTTTCTGGAAACTTATGGGAAAACTCAGAAACTAGCTAGAAGCTAACGAAACAATATGGTGTAGAATGGGGATGTTACACTTCATTAAGGTTCCTTGTTTGGGATTTAAATCATTTATATGTTTTGGGCTAGCTTATGAATCTGTTGACCTATTGGAGTAGACACCAATCTGCTATAATGTCCGATTCTCATACCTCAGCATCTAGATGATTCATTAAAATTATCTTCTTTCAGTAATGTTAGGTATTCTTCAAGCTTTCAAGTGCAAGAGGTAAACCAACAATAAGGGTTAAATTTATCAGTTTTTGTGCTAGATAAGTTTTTTGTTGTTAAAGGTGTGCGGCCTTGTTTGTCAAACTAACACATAGGTATATTGTGACACTTATATTGGAAAACATTGTGTAAAGTGTATAGTTTGCAAAAGGGCAAGTATTTAATTGTTTTGTTACCAATGAATTTGGGACTGTAGGAAAACCTCCCTTGGTCTTACAAAGGCAGAAGAGGAGGTCTTACTCACCTCAACAATTGGTTCTAAGTTGCCCAACTTGAACATAGGTTATATGAATTTCTTCCTAGATTTGACACCCTTGGCACTTGGGAGATTATCTAGCCTTAGGAAATTGGGGTCCACAACTCAAATCACCAACAAGGTGTCCCAGTGAGTTTTGCTTCCTATTGTAGTAATAACTAGTGGAAGAACTTTTTCCAACATATTTAAAAGAAGCTTTTTATTCTTAGATAAGATTTGGTTTCTATCTTGATATGTATGTTAACTGAATGCAAGTAATGAGTCTAAAACATGAAATTTGACTAATGATAGCAATAACTCTTTTAGAATAATGAAAGCAAATCTTCTTTAAGATAATTTTGTGAGATACACTTTATATCCATTTCCTCTTTACGTTAGTCATTTTGTTAAGGCATTTGTTTTTTCTGCATGAAGAGCATAAATTCTATAAAATCTTAAAAAAAGCTTTATAAAACCTAAACTAGGTATTCTGACTATCTCTTTGTGTGTATTTGACTTGCAGATTAAGTCCAAAGAGTATTTTCCTGCAGATATGTTGCTTTTGTCAAGCTCCAATGATGAGGGACTCTGCTACATAGAGGTACTTTTTTATTGAAAATTACCAGACATGGCAATGTTCAATGCTCATTGAATGTTTGATAGAAAGGAAAAGGGAAAAAATATAATGGCATCAATTTTAATCAGACATCCAATCTTGATGGCGAGTCAAATCTTAAAACGCGAAGGGCTCTAGAGAATACTTGGAAGTATGCTACTCCATATGAAGCCCGAAATTTTAGAGGTGTGTGCTTGTTTTGCCTATTCTATTTATTCCTAGCCTTTAACATGGTCTTCATATGGAGGATCTGTATTTGGTTATAGGTTACATTTTTATGCATCAAATTCAGTGATAAAGAGTGTAAATGGAAAATGATTAATAAGATAATAACCATATTTGGAGAAAAATGAAAAGCTAGGATCAGGAAAACAATGAATTTAGATTGATTTAGTGAGAAATAGCTAAAGACAGCACATAGATAATATAAATTTATCAATTATATCCTAAATCTATTTGGTCAGCCGTTCCTCATTCTCATTGTTCCTCTCATGTTTTTTGTTCATTTGGAGAAGTTGACTCAACAATGAACATAGTAGTGGATATCAAAGGCATACTAGACTTTATTTACTAGATCTAAGTAATATTTAAAACATGAATAAAAAATAAAAAATAAAAATTTCAAATTGTATAGGTAAAGATTGTAAAAGCAAATTAATTTTTATATGCCACCGCTAAGTGAGACAATTTTTTTTTAAAACCATGCATATGCCAGTTAATAGATTGACAAAAACATAACTATTTTTATTTATTGGACAACGCAGTTAAAAGGGGGAAAATTGTTTTTTTTCCTTTTTCTATTTATATTTATTTAGGATAGTATTTATAAGTTGTAATAGCCTGCAACTGTGCACCTGTATCACAATCAACTTGACTATCAGCACCCCCATCTGAGGAATTTATTTTAAAGTTTAATAGCTGTGCACTCCATATCCCTTTGTTGTTCCCAAAATACAAAATTTTTTGCCCTTCCCTGATTCCCTGTAAAAAACAATTTGCAGAATGGATCCAAATCAAATAGAGAACAACCAGCAAGACAAAAACACAAAGATTTCACGTGGAAAACCCTTTCGGGTAAAAAACCACGGCATCAAATATCTTTCATTTAACTTGGCACCAACCAACAGGGCACCAACCCTGATCACATAAATGGGCACTGTTTGCCCTCTCGGGTAAACGGTTAAATGCAGAAAGTAAATGTACAGAACATAATGGAAATATATTAAATAACCAGCCTTTGTATTAATTCCACAGTCCATGTACAATAAGTGCTTATAACATTACATCTGACATGACTAACATGATCCTCCTTCGAAGAAAAGGTACACAATATATAATACCCGAAGGGGTATGACACAACCGTTGCTACTCCAACTACCTACCCGTCGGCCAACTAACTGACCGCTGTAACTCATTATTACCGACGACAACATAAACATAATATAACAACATAACATAATGATTATTCCCGTCAACATCATCCCCCCCAAGAAAAGAAGTCGACTCCGATGACTTAATACAAAATAGAGATGAACGGCAGGAACTCCTGACGCCAGTCGGGCCCGGATCTTATACACTTGCTGCGTCCTCGCCTGAAAACCCTTTTCTGCTACCATCCGATGCTAAAGTGCGGAATTCATCAATATTGCTTCCTTTGCCATCACAGTCCTCCTGTGCCTAACCCAAACTTGTCTGCAAAACACGTTTTTCAGTCTCAGCTTCCACCAACTGCTACTCAATTGATACTATCTCCCTAGCCAATTTGTCCTCGATGGCCACCTGTGCTGCTCTCCCGGCATCCAACTCCTGGGTACGCTGAACTAAGTCTCACGCGACTATTGCCTCCAACTTGGTGGTCAGCTCCTCCCGAGCCCTCTGTGCATCCACCAAGGCAACCTCACGTCCAACCGAGACATACTCCGAGTTCCTCAAAGCGTACCAGTCATGCCTGGAGGTGGCCACAATCCGCTGGTACAAATGCTAGGAGACACCTCAAATCCTCCATCACACTCCCCAAAGGCTAAAAACTGAACTGAATAACTCCCTAGTGTCATACAACTGCGCAGACCTGCAATGCCTTCCCTCGAACTCTGTTTGTTCCCAACCTCCAAATCCGTCTCCCTCTACGACTTATGGCTTCCCCGCCAATGCTTAGCTGTGGGCTTCTTCCTCACAATACGGACAACCACAACACTTCCCGTGGTCTTCTGTAGCTCAAAATAAACTGGGGGTCAAGGGGCAGCGCCCCTCGCGGGGTCGAGGGGCAGTGCCCCTCGCGGGGTCCTGGGGCAGCGCCCCAAGTCGCAGTACAGGGCGGGGTCGAGGGGCAGCGCCCCCGCCGCCAACACCAATTTACAACCTTCAGAACCCCACGAAAGTCCATGGCGCACATCATTTTCTTGATATTTTATGATGTCAAAACCCTTCTTCTACACTCCAATATTTTCAGTGTCTAGGCTCCAGACTCCAGTGAATCATTTTAAATCTGGCCGTCGCCGTTTTTTTTTTCTTTTTTTTTTTTTTGTTAGGCACTGTAATGTTCCCGATGGCATCCGGGCCATACAACCTTCCTGTACGGTCAACACAGCACTGGCACCTCCGATCATGCGATCAACACCCTCCACCATACGACTGTGTTTGTTTGTGCGGGGGTTGCGTTTATGTCTTTGTGCTCCGCGACAGCAGTGGTTTCTACCGCACGGTGGTGGACGTCCCACCGTACGATGGTTCCACCGCACGGTGGTTCCACCGTCGGTGTTGCCACCGCACGGTGGTTCCACCGCCGGTGGCCGCACCATCGGTGTTGCCACCGCACGGTGGTTCCATCGGTGTTGCCACCGCACGGTGGTTCCACCGTCGGTGTTGCCACCGCACGGTGGTGCTACTGTACGGTGGTTCCACCGTGGCTTTCTTCTCTCTTTTTTTTTTTTTTTTTTTCCCTACGGTCAGCTGACCCGTACGACCATACGATTTTTTTTTTTTTTTTTGGCTCTTTTTTTTTTTTTTTTTCTGCTAGAGAGTCTTCTGCTGAGGTCCCCTGTCTCTGAGATCGCCCTTCATCCTTCTCAGTTTTCCTTGCCCAAGGGTTTCCTGTTGTGGTCCTGTGCCTCTTGAGTCGCCTGCCTCGCCTCTCAAGTCCCCTTCCATCCGCTCAGGTCCCCCTTTGGGCTCTCGGGTGTTCGTCCGGCCTCTCGGGTCCCCTGCGCGCTTCGCGTGGTAGGGTTTCAATTTGTACCCGTTGGTGGCAGTTCTATTTTCAATGGCCATCAGAAGACCTGGAACCACAAATTCTATAGGGACCACGACCTCCTTCCCGTACATAAGAAGAAGAAGGATAATAAAGATTTTGAAGACTGCGGTCTTCCATACAGGGTTCCAATCGTTGCCGACACTCTTCGGATTATTTATGCCGCTAGGGTTTGGGGCGTCTCCCTTCCAATATTCTCTGTATTCCGGCAAGTACACCTCTGTTGGTTGCTCTGGTTCCTCTACTTCGAGCCTGTAGCTTTGGAACATTTCGTAATCCTCCATTTGCCAGTGGAAGAGCCCGTTAGTCGAGCATACCTCATCTTCAGAACATCCCTCCAATTCTAGCACCCCTTCACTATTCGGCTCCATCGCGTTCTTGCCCTTGCTTTCATCGGGACCCCCTTCCCTTTTATTAGAGTCCTCTGAGTCCGAGTCTGAAGAGGCGAGCTCTTCGCCGACATCTTGGGTGTGTAGGTCAATGGTATATTTCCGCCCTCCCTTCTCCATGGAAAGTGTATTTTTCTTCCAGTTGTGGTTTACCCTCGCGTTGATCAACCACGCTCTCCCCAGGATGGCATCATAGCCTTTCTTCTTCGAGGGAATAACCACGAAATCTAACAAGAATGGTTGCGTACCAATTGTCACTTGCTAGGCCATCAACAAGCCGAGTGGCTTAATGCCGTGTTGGTCTGCTCCCACCAGGTTGAATGTGGGTGACCACAGGGTGGGCTTCCCCAGCCGCTTCCATGTTTCTTCTGGTAGTACATTCACCCCAGATCCACCGTCCACAATGGTGTCCTTCAGAATGGTCCCACGGATACCCATTTCTACCACAGCTGGGTGTCTACCACTGCTCAAGGCTAGTAACATCGGGTCAGTCGAAGGGCTGACGGAAACCTCCACCTGTGGTGTACTCTTCGAAGCGGTGGCGGGAACCCCTACCTATGGTGCACTCGACGCTGCGGTGGCGGGAACCCCTACCTGTGGTGTACTCGACGATGCGGTGCTTTGCACATTGGTGAGGATGGCAGTCCTCAATTGTGGCATAGAGTCTAGAAAGTCTTTTACCTTTATCGGCACCTCCATTTGCAAGATTTGCCCAATGATGTTATTTTCCGCTTCCGTACGGGATGATGTACTCGCCACCTCGTTGTCCCGTCGTTCGATCGTCATCTCACGTTCAATATTGGCCTTTGCCTCCCGTAATCTCTCCTTCTCTGTACGGGGGTTGGGATAAGTGGCTTTTCTCGTCTGGGCGCGGGTGATCGCCAGTACTTCTATCTCACGAGTCTTCTCAGCCTTCTCAATGTTGAGGAGATTAACCCCTGCCTGCGGGCAATTTGCGTCCTCATGGTCGCCTGGCCCACACCAACGGCAGAGGTGCTGAGGGGTGGCTTCCTTCGTGCAATCACGGGCAAAGTGCCCCCACTGATTACAGGCCCTACATTGGATAATTGGCCAGCCCTTGGCGTCATACTGGATACGGCTTCCATTATTGTTATTGTTGCTATTCCTTCCGCCGCCGCGTCCGTTGTCCCGGTATCCTCCAGATGATGCCGTTGTGTTAGTATGTTGGCCGGTACCCGCTGGTGCGGATGTTGTGGCCTGCTCCGTGAACAACACCTGGTTCTTGTTTCGGGTTTTCATATTGTATGGGCACTCCTTGGTGGAGTGTCCCATCACTTGGCAAATCTCACAGAATGCCTTCTTCGGGCAAGTACCCCTTGTGTGTCCGTCACTCCTACAGTCTGTACACCACACTTCATTTTTTTCCGTCTTACTTGTACTCCCTTTCATGGCTTTGAATTCTTTCAACATTCGTTCCATGTCCTTCTGGAGCGCGTGTACCTTTTTACCCGACTTGCCACCGCTACTGCTCTCCCCGTCAGAATCTTCATCATCGTCAGATGAATATTTATTACTTTTCTTCTTCCTTGATGTTTTATATTCGCTTTCTAGATCCATCGCCCTGTTATAGGCGTCATCATATGACGTCGGGGGTACAATCTTCATTTTTTTTCGTAGGGAGGATTTCAATCCTTCCACAAACCATCGTTTTTTTAAGCCGTCAGCCGGCTGGCTCTCCATTTTACCCAAGAGTTCTTTCAGCCTCCGACTGTATGCCCGTACTGTCTCCTTAGTACCTTGCTTGGTACTGTATATCTCTGTCACAATTTCGTTGTCATCACGAAGCAACCGGAACTCCTCCGTGAATTCCTTCTGTAGGGTAGCCCATGTGGCCACTTTTTGCTTATCTACATCGGAGTACCAATCTATGGCGACTCCTCGTAACGTGGCTAGAAACTGCTGTACCCAGTCGTTGTGGTCTGTTACTCCGTTGGCGGACCAAATGGTCTCACATGTACGGCAGTGCCGTAAGGGGTCTTCCTTGCCGTCCCCTGTGAACTTTGGTAACTTTTGTTTGCTTGCCATCCCTTGTCGTCTTCCTGGAGGCGATTGTGTCTGTGTCTGTGTCCCTGCGCTGCTACCTCTGGTAGTGTTGGTGGTGTGTCCTGGAGGTACGGTGTTTTGCCTGTCGCCTGTGGCACCTACACCCGTACTGTTGCCCTCCCCTTCGTTTTGACACACTCCTACTCCTGCTTCCCGTTGGTGATCTTCACTCCGTGGCGTGAGGGATAAGTTCCTACACTGATCCCGAGTCTCCTCGACTAGATTTCGCCGTAACCTTGTTTCTTCTAGAAATTCTTCGTGGCTCCGCGTCCTACGATGATCTGGCAACGCGTAGAAATTTTCGTCGGCCTCTGCACCTTCCGTGACACCTCCTTGGTTCCCCTCGGGTCCCCCTTCGGCAGGTCGTCCTTCGGCAAGTTGCCTCAGCCTCCGTCTACGTTCTACTTGCTGCTCCAGAATCAAAGCCCTCTGCGCGGCCTCCCACTCGTTCGTTTCCGGTTTTCTATTCTGCTCTTTATTCAATAGGTTTGGCATTAATTGTCACACATCTCCATAACTTTCAATTCTTAAATCAAAACATGTCTTTATTAATTCATCTGCTCAAGTACAACTCGTGTCAATGACACTTTTATTTGAAAATAAGTTCACAGTTCAATTCCCTCCTGGCCTGGCGCCATCTCTCTCCGTGTCCCGTCGGCTGTTCTCCTCGTAGCGTTGCAGGATTTGTTGTCGTCGCTCCTCCTGGCAATCTCCTCCAGGTGGGCCTGCTGTGCTAGCGATGCCTCTGCAAGCAACCGGGGGAGGTGGTTCATCAACCGGTTTACTGTCGGGCTAACCTCCAGTGCTGTCCACACGACACTTGGTGGGATTTCTACCCTACCTGGAGCAAAATTGAAAATTCTCGCGTTGCCGTGTCTTCTCCTGTATAAAGTTCTGTCCGCGCGTCGTCGGCCTCCGGGTTTACTTCACCAACAAGTAGGCCCATTGTGTCTGTGCGCCATCCGTGTCTTCAGTTTGAGCACCAACTCATTGTAGAATGTACCCTGTGAGATGAAGCACCCACTTCGCCTGAAAAAGGAACTATTGTGACCATTTCACACATCGCCCCATCTAGATGGGGACCTGTTGTGATGTATTCACACATTGCCCCATTGCAAATGGGGACCCCTACTTTTTTTGCTTTCTGGGGTTTTGCTTTCTAGCTTTTTAGGGTTTTGTCTGTTAGCCTTTGCATTTTGAGTGTCGCCAGGGGGATCACTAGGATGACATGCTCTGCTTGAGCCAGGGGGAGTCAGCAGGTGCTCCAGGTTAGGGTTTCTTTGAAAGTCTCCCTTAGGCCTAGTTTTGCTCTTGTTGCTAATAGTGTCTTGTTTGAGTTTGAGGAGGTCAATGAAGCTTGGTGAGTGAATATCCTCTTTGAAGGTCTAAGTTAGGTCAAATTGGTGAGTGATGAAGTCTGGAATGTCATCCTGATCTTCAAATGTCCTAAAATTTGGCTAAGTCTAGAATGTCATCCTGATCCTGAAATTTGGCCAAGTCTGGAAAATTGAAGAATCCTTCAAAAATTAGATTTTGCATTTTAACTCCTGGAGGTTCGAAACCACTCTCAAACATCTTGACAATATATATGGAATACAACTTGAAGTATAACTTCTTTCTTATACTTAAATGTTATATTCCATATATGAATCCCGACGGAGAGTCCAAAATGTCAAATTTCGCTCCTGACCCTTTGGAAGGGTCCAAAGCGAATTTCAATTTCAATTTCAAAAGGGTCCAGAGCGAATTCCTCTATAGGACATTCTACTTTGATCCAAACTTAGAACTAACTCATTCCCAAGCATTATTGAGGGAAAACCACTTATTTGGAGTGAAGAAATATGAAAATGAAGTCAGGATTTGAGCATAAGGAGGAATTTCGCTCCTGACCCTTCCAAAGGGTCCAGAGCGAAATTCATACAAGACCCTTTTTTCTTCAGAAAACCTTGAAGTGAATGCTAACTTGAACTGGAGGATGATCAGGAGAAGCCTAATGAGTTATATCCAAGCCAAAGAAGGGAGGAAAAAAGTGAAAATGAGCCTAGAAAGAAAATTTCGCTCCTGACACTTCCAAAGGGTCCAAAGCGAAATTCATATTTTCTCTATTTTGCTCTTTAACTTGACCGAGTTTGGAGCTTCTAAGGAATGATTTGAGGGACTTGGATGCATATTTGCCTTGGAGAGAAGGTTTGAAGCAATAAAATGATGGAAATCAACTTGGAAGGAGAATTTCGCTCCTGACCCTTCCAAAGGGTCCAGAGCGAAATCCTCAATTTGACCCTCTTTTTTGCCTTAAGCCCTAGGTTGACCTTGTCTTGAGCTAGTTTGATGGTGGATTGCCTTGATTATGGTGAAAGGAGCTTGAAATTGATCAAGTTTGAGGGAGAATTGGATGAATGAAGTGGAAAATCAACCAAGAATGAGGATTTCGCTCCTAACCCTTCCAAAGGGTCCAAAGCGAAAATCCCCATAGCTCTCATTTCCTTCCTAATTTTGGCCAAGTGTTGGTTTCTATGGCATGCTGGAAGGTGGATTGATATGTTCTTGCCTTGGGAAGTGATTGAAAGCATTAAAAGGTGAAGATTTTGCCTAGAATATGAACTTCGCTCCTAACCCTTCCAAAGGGTCCAGAGCGAAATTCTTTATAAACCTCATTTGCTCCCTTGCTTAGACTACAAACCTTGTTCCTTGGGTAAAGAGTGATGTATTTTTTCCTTCCAGATAAGATTGGAGTTGAAAAGATTAAGTGTCAAGCCTAGAGTTGGAATTTTGCTCCTGACCCTTCCAAAGGGTCCAGAGCGAAATTCCCCAAAACCTCTCTTTTCTCTCAAATTTATGGCAAGTCAAGTGTGGGTTAGGGTGAGATAGGATTGGATATGCCCTTAAGAATGACTTTGAGTTTCTAGTGATCAATAAATTTGAAGGAATTGAGCAAAAACAAGAATTTCGCTCCTGACCCTTCCAAAGGGTCCAGAGCGAAATTCCTAAGATCACCTATTTCCCTTGCAAATCAAGTCAAACTTTTGGTTTTTATGGCTTAGGGAAGAATGGAGCAACGTTGCCTTGACCTTTGAGGTGAGTTGAAGTGAGAGACATGATAGAATTTGTCCTAAAATGCAAATTTCGCTCCTGACCCTTCCAAAGGGTTCAGAGCGAAATTCCAAGAAGACACCCATTTCTTCCTTGTTCGGACCAAGATCTTAGTCCCTTGGGCGTATTTGGAAGTAAATCAACATGTTTTTGCCTTAGGAAGTGAATGAGGGCGAAGGGAATGAAGAATCAAGCCTAAATCTTGAATTTCGCTCCCGACCCTTCCAAAGGGTCCAGAGCGAAATTCTTGCAAACACCTATTTTTTCCCTTGGAGAAGGTCAAATCCTTGGTTTTTATGGCGTGGATGGAAGTGAGATGATGTGTCCTTGCCTTTTGAGGTGGATTGGGGTTGAAAAAATGAAGAAATGTGCTCAAAACTAGAATTTCGCTCCTGACCCTTCCAAAGGGTCTGTTGTGCATTGCACACGCTCCCTGTCACCGACAGGGTCCCCCTCTTTTTTGGTTTTTAGCCTTCGCCCTATTGAGTTCTGTGCAAAGTGTCTCACGTCTTTTTTTGAGTGCCCAAAATCAGTCCAAAGGACGATGTTGTCATAAGTGTAAGCCTAGGAATTTGCAAAGTGAGTTTAACGCTTAAGTTGAAAACTTTTCAAATATCGCTTCTTGGCCGATTTTTGCCAAATCTGAGGGCAAAGTTAAAATTTTGAAAAGCTCGCAGAAGGCTTGGTGGCCCGAAAACACAAGTTTAAAAAGAGTTGGCAAAATCCCTCAGGAGGCCGATTTTCGCTTTGATGTAAGACGTTCAAGTTAAAACCTTTGCAAATGTCCTTTTTTCGCCGAATTTCGCCAAAAGGGGTAAAAATGCAAAAAAGAAAAAAACTTTGCAAAAGAGCGAAAAACCCCCTCGAAGTTCGGTGATAGAAGGCGAAGTGTAAAGAGTATCGAAAAGTTTGCAAACAAGGCCAAAGCCCCGAAGTTCGGCAATAAGTGAAAATTAAAGTTCTCAAAAGGAGCAGTATCGCTGAAATTCATACCAAAATCTGAAAAGGTTAAAACTTTGTGAAACCTTGTAAAGTGCCGAACTTCAACGTTTAGGAGTAAAATGTTAGAAAGTTTAAGCCTTAGCAAATAAAGGTAAAATGCCGAATTTTGGTGATATGAGTGCCAAAACTAAAAAACTTTGCGAAAGACGTTAAAGCGCCGAACTTCGGCATTACAAGGTAAAATGTCAAAATATCGAAAGGTTTACAAAGATACAAGTTGGAAAGGGCATACATGCAATCGGATTTTAAAACCCGAATGCAAGTACACTTGTAAATTTGCAAATTGAGAAATGGATGGAAAATGAGAATTAGACTTGCGGAAAATGAAGAAAATGGAAAGTACGGATATGGGTGACATGAATGGATAAAGATGGGAAAATCCGAGAATGTCATTTTCATGAAAATGGGAAGAACTTTTCAACATGTAATCGGGTTCTTAAAACCCGATTTTGAAATGAAGGGAATTTCACATCTTTTCAACTTGGAATTCTAAGAAAAAATGGTTAAATTCTTTAACCGTAATGGAAGAACAAAGATTTCCAGCCAACTTGTAATTGGGATTTAAAATCCTGAATACAAGTGTAAATGTAAATAGACTGTGATGACTTTCAGAACAATCAGAATTCTGAGACAATGAATTTATACTGTTAGCATTTGATTTAAAGAAATATAAAACTGATTTTTATGTCTTATCAGTTTGCCTCTGCAGATACGAAGACCAAGCAATTATATCTTCTACCATTCACTGCATGTATCGTACTTATCAATTTTATTCAACAAAGGGTGGTGGATATATATCACTTGTCTTCATTGGATCGTGCCTCCATAGGGGGTTGCGATCCTATGTGGAACCACCTGGTTCCACATAGGGTCGTGACCCCTGTGTGGAGCCACGAACCTTCTACACCAACGAGATTACTTAAACCAAACATCACAATAGCAAACTAATATGTTAGTTTAATACTAAAATAAATCTCAATTAAATCGCAAGTATAATAAAATCGAATTTTTGGGCGCTAATAAATAGATTACGCTTTTGTTTAGAGTTACGACTGAGACAAATTTTAACACTCCCTCTTAGTCTTAGGAGTATAGACCTAAAACTTAATTTAGCTCAACACTAATCTCATGATAATTATATCACCTAGGTGTGAAGAATCAGCCTGTGATTCTAAGGATATACTCACTTTGATATCCAATTTTAAGTATCAGCCTGTGATACTAAGGATATACTCACTTTGATATCCCTGTTTTAAGTATCAGCCTGTGATACTAAGGATATACTCACTTTGATATCCCTGTTTTAAGTATCAGCCTGTGATACTAAGGATATACTCACTTTGATATCCCTGTTATAGTATGTGCACTGACATTAATCCGCTTACATAATGTCTACTATAACTTATCATATTACTGATATTCAAATTGTCTGATTTTCAGTTTATATGATCTTCCAAACATTTATAAGATCGTCACCTTACAATGTTAAAATACAAGTGTTCATTAACTAAAGAATCGTCATCCTTTAGGATGAACACAGGGAAAGGTTACATACTTCATATACTCAAATATATGACCAAGAAGTTTACATAAATTTTAGACATCAATTACATTTTAACCATACCAAGATACCTCCTGAAGTGATCAATTTTCACTCTTGCTAGGGGTTTGGTGAGAATGTCAGCTGTCTGATCTCCTGTATTGACATATTCCAGTCTTATTACCTTTCTCTCTGTCATGTCTCTTACATAGTGATATGGGATCTCAATGTGCTTGGATCTATCATGGAAAACTGGATTCACTGAAAGTTTAATGCAGCTCTGATTGTCACAATGAATGATAGTAGGCTTCAGACGTTCACCAAATAGTCCTACTATCAATTTCCTCAACCATACGGCTTCCTTAGCTGGCATGGATGCAACTATATATTCAGCTTCTGTGGAGCTCTGATCTATGGATGATTGTTTTCTACAGATCCAAGATACCATAGCTGATCCTAAGCTGAAACAACATCCTGAAGTGCTCTTCCTGTCTATCACGCTTCCAGCCCAGTTTGAATTAGAGTATCCATGTAGGTTCAATGCAGTGTGTTCATAATGCAGTCCATAGTCCAAGGTACCTTGTAGATATCTCAATATATGCTTTACTGCAACCAAATGTATTTCTTTGGGTTCAACCATGTGTTGGCTGAGTGCATTTACTGCATAACATATATCAGGTCTGGTATTGACTAGGTACATTAATGATCCAATAATCTGTCTGTATAATGTTGGATCTGCAAATTTGGAATCTGCTATAGCTTCTTTTAGTTTATGTAGGTTTGTTTCCATAGGAGATGACATTGGCTTACAATTCATCATTCCAAATCTCTTTAGAATGTCAATGGTGTATTTACCTTGATTTAGATAAATACCATCTGGTTTTTGCCATACTTCTAATCCAAGGAAATAATGGAGTAGACCTAAATCCTTCATCTCAAACTTTGAAGCTAGTTCCTGTTTGCATTTTGCAATGAGATGATCTTCGCCTGTAATTAATAAGTCATCTACATATAATATGAGTATCAACATTTCACCTTTGATTATTTTGAAATACAGATTTGGATCAGCAATGTTCTTAGAGAAACCTATCTCTAATAAGTAACTGTCAATTCTTTCGTACCATGCTCTGGGAGCTTGTTTTAATCCATACAGTGCTTTCTCTAACTTGCATACATGTGTTTTAGCATTATTTACCTCAAATCCCTTAGGTTGCTCTAGATATACTTCTTCAATTGTTCCATTCAAAAATGCAGTTTTTGCATCCATTTGATGAACTTTCCATCCTTTAGATGCTGCTATAGCCAGGATTGTTCTGACAGAAGTGTATCGTGCAACAGGTGCAAATGTTTCTTCATAGTCAATTCCTTCCTTCTGTGAGAAGCCTCGAGCAACAAATCTTGCCTTATGTTTTTCTATACTGCCATTAGCAGCATGCTTAATTTTAAAGAGCCATTTAGAAGATACAACTGATTTTCCTTTAGGTCTAGAAAACTAAGAAAACAAGAAAATAAGAAAATGAAACAAGAAAAGAAAAGAAATCATACCTTGTTTCAAACTGAAAATGCCTCTCCAAAAGATGCAACAATCTTGGAATGAAGAAGACAATCCAATAAATAAAGACAATCCACAATGCCAAACCCTTGCCACGTTTTTACAAAAACGTCATATACTGAAAAATGTGGCAGCAAATCCAAGGGAAATGGCGTGGAAAGTGGCAAAAACTCTTTCTAACCTCAACGCCTTAGCATACCAAGCCAAAACGATTTAGGAGATTGCTGATTCGTGGCATCCTTGAAGGAGAAAAACGTGGTTTTTGGTAAAAACGTGTTTGCATTTTTGACACCAAGAAACCAGCAATAAATCGAACTCCCAAAACCCTAGAATGGCGTGAAAGATGTTTGCAAATGCACAAGAATAGGGAAGAATCCCAAACGCCTCTCCTTCCTAAAAAATCTCCACAAAAATTTGCTTGAAATCTTCAACAAAAACGTTTCTTCAATAAAAATTTCCTTGCCAAGATGCCGAGAGAGAGTTGGCACTCCATTCACTCAAGCCATTTACGCCTAGAGATTTCTTTGATCCATATGATAATATTAAAGAAGTTCTGGGAAAGAAATATGGACATCGGTGGCAGCTTGAGGACTATTGGAGGAACATTCAAGACGATGTAGAAGTGAAGAAGATGTATTCCAGGCTATATCTTGATTTTATCAGAAAATGCAAGTTGTTTCATGTTGCCGACCAAGTCCAAGACAACGAAAAATATCTCCAATCAGCCTACGCCAAAGAAGACAGAGAGATCAAATTCAAATGGGTGGATATGGAGGTTGTTGATTTGAAGGAGTTGATGAAACCAGTCTTGGAATACACCCGCATATGGATAGACATACAACACCAGAAGTTGAAAGAGAAGAATATAGCATTGACATTCCACTCAGAAGATAGAGCAGATGATGAAAACGAAGTGAGCGCAAGTGGGAGTGCACCTCAACCATCCCACTCAAGAGGTTCGAAGAGAAAGGAAGATTGTGGAGAAAAAGAGCCGTTAAGGAAGAAACATAAATCAAATTCAAGTTATCCTTCCTCTAGACATGAAGAAGAATTGAATCAGAGAGAAAGACATGAAGAACAAAGGATAGAAAAAGAGTTGATTCAAGGAGCTAATGAATCAGTGGAATCCACAGTTCACAATGATAAAGGAAAGGAGAAATTATCAGAGGAACATGAAAATCTCACTAATCCCACCCAAGAGATCGAAGGAAATAAGGAAGAGGACAACGATGAGACTTGTTGGTTGAAAATTTTGTACACTTGGGGAAATATACAAAATTGTGGTTTCAACCACAGCGTGTGAGTAAAACTCTCTTAATTAAGGGAAGGCTCCCCCTATCTAACTACAACTTTGAAAATAAAATAAGACGGGACAACAATCTTCCTTCTTCCTTCAAGAAAGATAATATCCTTTTCTCTTTACAGAAAAGGATAGCGATTTGATATAAACAACAGTAACCACTTTCAAAATGAAATGAGAGAAAGGAAATGAAGTTTCCTGAAAGCACAAAGACTTCCGTCACTTCCTTCGGGATGGGACAGCAATATCAAGCTCAAAGACTTGATTATGTGAAGTCCTATCTGCCCTTTTCTATACTAATGCTATAAAGAACAAATTATAACAGCTCAAAGACTGAAATATCTTATTCTTTTCTACTTAAAAGAATGGGAAGTAGTATAAGCTCAAAGACTTACAGCTATTTCTCACAAAATCTACTCCTAAATTCTCCTAAGAACAAGTGAAAGCACAAAGACTTGCAACTTTTCTCAACAAAATATTTGTTTTAATCTATATTAACCTCAACTACTTGCAACACAAAGACTGCAAATCAGATGTGACTAAGCTCTTTAAGGAATACTTGCAAGAAAGCTAATATAGAACACAAACTCAAGTATGTAGCACAAAGACTCAAAGCTTGAGCAATTTTCTTCTATTCCTTTCAATTCTTGAATTTACACATGAAAGCTCAAAGACTTCTTTGCTGTAAATTTGGTAGAGTTTTTGCTTGCTTTCCAAAAAGATAAAAATTACAATAGACCTCCTCAATTATTTATAGAAGACTTATTCAATAACTAACTTGAGAGATTCTCTCAACCACCAAGACTTATTCAATAACTAACTAAGACTTCAATAACTAACTAAGACTTATTCCAACTAGAGTCCTAATCGAACACAACTTGTAGTTACTTTACATGTAATTACAAAAGTGCAAGTAATAAGCTAACTTGCAATTACAAAGTTATTTTTTACATTTAACTTGTCAAAACGAAATTACAAATGCATAACTAAAACTATTCCATGTGTCTAAAGACACGACTCTAACTGCATCATCCTTTGTCTGTGATGATCTTCATGTCGCTTCAGGATGCTAGAACTTGAAGTATTCTGGATCAGTGAAGACATCTTGAACCGGAACGAGAATTTGCATCCTTAATGATCTGTGTGTCCTTGGCCAACGAACTTCAACCTTATCTTCTTGCTTGGGGTAGTACTGGATTTTCAGGATGGAAAGAACGACCTTCCTCTTTTCATGTTATGGCCATCTTTGTCTTGAAAGCATTCTATTTTCTCAACCATGAATTGTTGTTGCATCTCTTCTTTGTATCATCCTCCAATCTTGAAATCTGCTTGAAAAATAAGGTCCATGCCTTAATCCATTGATTTGGTAGATCGTGTGTGCAAACCAGACTGACAAGGGAAGAGATAAATTGATGCGAAAATGGGCTCACAAGTGAATTTCGGGTTTTGGAAGCTGCGTTACATGTGTGGGAAAAACAAGAGCATTAACATGCAATTGTGGAGAAAAAACATGCAACTTCATATGTGTAATGGGTAACTACAAGTTTGCACTTGTAATTGGACCTTTAGAACTCATTTTCAAGTGTTTTTTGAGTGCATTTTGGACCAATTTCGGGTTTTGGATGGTTGACCGCAGGTAGACTTTAAATGGGGAAAATGAATGAAGGTGTGAAATGAGTGGATGAAATGGTATGTACGGATGATGGAAATGAATATGAAAAGATTTTGGGAAGATCATCTTCAAGAAAATGGGAAGAACTTTCAACATGTAATCCAGTTCTAAAAACCCGATTTTGAAAGAATGAGTATTTTTCATCTTTGCAACTTGGAATTTCAACAAAAGATGGTTAAATCTTTTATCCATAAGGGAAGAACAATGATTTTCATCCAACTTGTAATCGGGATTTAAAATCCTGAATACAAGTAAAGGGGGAAAATGAGGAAGAACAATGCAATTCACGAATTGCTTTGCAAAGAGGAAAATCTCTCTCACAAAACCGATTTTTGGGGAAGAACCAACATATTTACAAATTTACAACTAGAAAGGAAAAACAAGAAAACAAGAAAACAAGAAAAATGAAACAAGAAGAAAAGAAATCTTACCTTGCTCCAATCTGAAAATGCCTCTTCAACAAGATGATTAATCTTTGGAAGAAGAAAAAAAAACTCTTAAATAAACAATAAACCGTATTCCAAAACCCTAGCCACGTTTTTGAAAAAACAGCATATGTATCAAAATGCCCATTAAAAGCATGAAGAATTGGTAAAGTAAAGCACCCAACCTCCATGCCTAGGCAAGACAAGCCAAAATGACTTAGGAGAGGTATGATTCATGGCATTTGAAGAAGTAAAACGTGGCATTTTCAAAAACGTTTTTTGTTGTTAAAACGCCTTCAAACCAGCAAACAAATCCACCAAATGGCATGAGAAGAGTTTCAAAATGGATGGAAATAGTAAGGAAACCTAAACGCCTTTCTCCTCCCAAGATTCCTCCACAAAAATCGGTGGAAATCTTCAACAAAATCCTCCAATATTGCTGGTCGGGTTTTTGGGAAAGAACAAGTTTCATTTTACATGTAATAGTGAAAATCGGGTTTTCGTTCCCATATTACAAGTTTAAAATATTACTTTTCTCTCAACAAGGCAAAATTGAGTTTTAAAAATGCAATTACAAGTTTAAAATGTCACTTTTTCCATCAACAAGGCAAAATCGGGTTTTAAAAATTCAATTGCAAGTTTAAAATTCCCCAATTTGCACTTTATGGAGAAAATTGGGTTTTTTGGGCAAAATAGCAAGTTTTAATTGTCACTTTATTTCATTTCTAGGCAAAATCGGGTTTTGGAGAGAGATGTGCAAGTTTTAATTACTTGTAAAGGGAAAATAAAATCCCTACAACAAGTTTTAATAACTTGCACATATGTAATAGGGGTTTAAAAACCCTATTACAAGCAAAAGACATTAAAGGAGGGGTTTTAGAAAAGAATTACAAGTTTACTTGTAACTTATCTAAAAAATCCCTACTATAACTTAAAAAGCCAAAAAGCATCAAGGGGGAAATAAAAAGTAAGTTACAAGTTCTTTTTTCAATAAAGTGCACTTGTAATTAACCAAAAATTTCCCTACAAAGACCAAAACAAATGAAAATCATTAAAACTTGCAATTCAAGGAAAATTTCCCACCTGCAGTCAGGGAGAAAAAACCCGAAATTGAAGGAAAGACATAGCAAACGAACCCAAAATGCGACGAAATTCGAAACGTGGTTCGAGGATGGGCTGAAGATTAAGCCAGTCCAAGGATTAGGCTAAATTTTGCCTCGAGAAGTGTGCCATAGAGTAAAATCTTCAACCTGCAGTGATTATTCTGAAACCCGAAATTGCACAGAAAACTAGGAAAAGGAAGACCAAAACTCACCAAAACTTGGACAATGATGGCAAAGACACCCCCCAATGATTTGACACTATCAAATGTGAGTTTTGTACCTTGTAAAATGTGCCTTGGAGACAAAAATGACACTTTTTAGGCAAAAATGTTGTAGGGGTTGTCACATTTTTGAAAATCCAAAAATGAGGACAACAAGACTACCTCACCACCTAGAGAGAGAAAATGCATGAAGAAACACAAATTCAAGAAGGAAGATCCTCTATCCCGGAATGGCTAAAGGAAAGACTAGCTCAAGAGGTAATAGTAGTTGATGAAGAACCAATATACGACATAGCAAGCCTCCTAAGCCTAACTCGAGAAGTTACCGAGAAGAGGAAAGCTACGAAGATGTCAAAGGTGATTAGAGATGATTCGAGATCATGGAAGTTGCAAATAGCTACTCCAAGGGTTGAGAAGTATGAAGGTGAGATCACAATAGATGAGTATGATATAGAGACTGTTGATTTGGGTCCACTCACCTTCGAACAAGCTATAGGTGATGCAACTGATTCATTGAAGGCAGATAATGACATGTTGAGAGCTGAGATAGAAAAGAATAGAAGATTAGAAAAAGAGATAAGTGCATGGAGAAACTATGTCTAGCAATTTCAGCAACCATTGAGACATCGGAGTCTAGTAGCTAAACCACCACCTTTGCTTCCTCCAGAATCAGTTGATCATATGGAGAAAATGAGGAACTCTGCACAGTTGATGGATGCATGGATAGAGGATTCATATACTAGAGTTAGCAAGTACATGAAGGGCATAATGTAGACACTCGATACAGTCATAAAAGTCCTTGGGAGAACTCATGTCCTCATAGAAGCCTTCAAAGCATTTGCTCATGCTAGAGATGCCATCATTCCAGTACTTCAAGTAATAAGGAAAACACCTAGGGAAGTCCTATCAAGAGAGAAGATAAGAAGAGAAGGATCTACACCTAGCTTTCTACAATGGAGTAGCCTACTTCGCATGAAGAAGATCATTTTTGAGGAGATTGGAAATGGATGTAGTCAAGTTCAAGATGATATGCACCGAATTCATGATAAGGTAGTGGAAGTAGCACAAATTGTTTTGGAAAGAAAGATTGATCCCGAAACGATTATAGAAGCTAGGGAGTTGGAGGAAAGAATAAGAGCTATCTTCCGTGGGGTTGATGGAATGATCACCAAGGAACAGTTGAATGAAATGCTTGAGTTCGTGGTTTTAGCAAGCAAAACTCAAGAACTCGAACCTGAATAGGAGATTGCCATTGTCAAAGCTTTCGACGAGGTCATGCACATGGAGGAACAACTAAAGTCTCTAACTGAGATCCCGATGACACAGATAGAAGGTATAGTGACCAAATTCATCGAATATGCTAGAAAGGAACGTGAGAAAGGAAACAAGATTCTAGAAGATAGTTTGTTATAATCCTACTGGCTGCTCATTTTCTCATTTGAGGATGCTTCCTTAAATTTTGTGTCAACACATGCTGTTTTCTCATTGGTTGTTTCCATGATAATGTTTACCTGGATAGGGTTTCATTTGTGTCAAACCCTAATTAGGGTTTAGGTGGCAAAATCTTGGCCCTTGATCTCTATTCTATCTTGGTCCTCCATTGTATTTGGGAGTATTATATAAACTCCACTCATTTCATTTGTAATAATAATAGAGAAATAGGGATTTGATTAGAAATAAGCAAGAGAGAGATTAGATATAAGAGATAGAAGTCAAGAGTGATAAGAGAAGGACTTGAAGAATTGTTGTTGTTTGGCCATTGGATTAATAAAACATTGAAGTTATGGTGTTTCTATTCAATCTTTGAAACCTATTGCATGGTTCTTTATCTTCTCAAGTCAATCTTTGATAATAGTTTAAGTATTTAGATTGATTGCTGGAATGTTGCACTTGATGTATTGTGAAACTTGTTATCCATACCACTAGCCTCTTGCTGATTGTAAGTGCGCCTTGTGTGGTCAACTAGAACCTTTGAAATTGCTTAAGTTCAATTGTTTCTCAATCATTGACATGCATTCAAGTAATGGTGTTTATGCTTAGTAATGATTTGAAAATCTCTAAATATCCTTAGAAGATTGCAGTAGTTCTAGTGGAGTTGTTCTTGTATGGCGATGCTAAGACTAGTAGAGTTTCACTTGCGTCGTCCTTCATCCATTCATTCTTAGAATAGTTTAGAACCTCCCTAAACCCTTATCTTTTGCTATTTCTTGACAAACATTCAGTAGTGTTAGGAAGGAGTTTCACCGCATATCATCCACAAAATACTTATTGAAATCTTTCGTAACCAAAAATGCCCCTTGATGAAACAACAATCACGACAACCAACAAAGTTTATCCACACGACGTGACCCGATATTTGTGAACCTTGGAGTTGTGTCAAGTGATCATTAAGCCAATCTTCAGCATTTGAGAAACTTTATTCAAGAGAGGATAAGATACTTTTGGGTATTTTATTCTGTGTTTGCATGTGCATAAAAAACACATCAACAGGAACCACCCTCAACATTTCTGCTCTCAAATGTATTTCAACTTCACACTTTTAGAACAATTTGTTTCCTAGCTTCAATAATCCGACTCTTCGATCTGCAAATGAAAAACTCAACACGGAACATTATATTCTCTGAATTTTTAAACCACACTTATCACATACCCCTGTTCCAGGACTTTTCATACCAGCAAATAAATTGAACACATACCTTTTCTTCAACTGTCAATAACATCTCTGAACTCAAATAATATGTACACTTAAAACAATATAAACCTTCACACCAAACTGCATACCTGACGAAAGTCAAACCAACACTACACATCAAATATTAGCAGCAACCAGATATATCAGTAACATTAACTCCTGAAGCTATGCAAAAATAAACTCTACCACAATCTTGGCTCAGTAATATTAGTAGCATCTAGCTATATCAGATCTCCCCTTTACTCGCATGGAGATCTCTTTTCTCCGAGTTATAGTGACAAGATTGTTGAAACCATCCTGCCTCTACACATTAGAATTAAAAAAAACTTCTTCCATAAAGAAAAATTCCCCCGTGGGATACAATCTCCTCATATCAACATACTACACTAAATACACTCCATCGCTTTATATTTGAAACTGACATCCCTTAAAAATGTGATGTGCTCACACACACACCCCGTTTTCTTCAAACAGAGGACCCCCGTCTTTGAGATCTTTGCAGTAGAGGAAGAGGCAAATCCAATCCTTTCGGTGCCTCCAGGGTCCTTCCAATGTTCGACTCAAGAGACCAAAGCAAAATGTTCAGAAGCCCCATCAATCCCGAGTTTCATAGGCCCCAAAATCGTGAATCTCATCCAAAATCGGCCTAAAAGCCGGGAATATCAAACAAAACTCTCAATTTCTGCCTTTAGACCCATAATGCAAGGCTAAAACAAAAGATTGGCCTAACATGCCGAAAATAAAGAAGCAAGTCTAAATCTCGCAATAAGACCCCTCCCATTTAGCCAAAAACCATAAAGGATTTACAATTGCGCAAAAGTCTCTTTTGGCGGACGAAACACCAAGGGGCAAGTTCGCATTTCAACTCAGTTGCCCGAAAATGAAAACCAAAGGGGTCTAAGTTTGCCAAAATCTCCTCCCGAGCCAAAAGTGATAAAAGGCTCTCAAATTCACCTTCCAGGCTGAAACTTTAAACTCCTAAATCACACCAAATAAATTCATAGGCCGAAAAAGGCCTCAAGGGTAGAATCGCGATTTCCGTCTCAAAGGTGGGGTTAAGACCAAACTTGGCCCTTTACTGGAATTTGTCAGAAAGGAGTAAAGCTTTTAAAGTTTGCAAAAGAGGCCTCTAGGCCGAAAACCAGGCCATTTGGGAAAATCGTGCAAAAAGGCCTTGTAGGCCGAAAATGACTTAAGCTTCCAAAAGCGGCTTCTTAGTCGAAATTGAAAAAAGAGACCAAAATTGAAATGCTTGTGCAGTGGGAGGACAGTATTACAGAGCCAAATGTAGGTGGGAAGCTGGCCTCTTCCACTTTTCAAAGGGGGTTTGCTTTATAATCCCGAAATGGCTGATAGTACTACTATCCAGCCTTACAATAAAGAGATACAGTTCATGTAATAGAGAGATTATACTGTCCAAACATAAGAATACTTCCAACCTCAACACACTTAGCAAAACTCAAACACACCCATAGAGAAATAGCACACCACTGCCCCCTAAACTGAAAAAGCAATTTGCTGTATGCATAGCACGCAGAAAACAGCCACTACGAAAATCATTGTTATGCTCATAACTTGCCTAAAACTTCACTGAATGACACAAGAACATGTTGTCCTCATTTTTGTTTCCAAAAATGAAGGACCACTACATGAAATTTTTGTGACAAAATGAAAATTTTTACTCTATGGCACGTTTCTCGAGGCAGAATTTTGACGAATCCTTGGACTGACTTAATCCTCAGTCTATCCTCGAACTACGTTTCGAATTTCGTCAATTTCTGGGTTCGTTTGCTATGTCTTTCCTTCAATTTCGGGTTTTAAAACCCTGATTGCAGGTGGAGAATTTTCTTCAAACTGCAAGTTTTAATGATATTCATTGTTTTGCTTGTTGTAGGGAAATTTTTAGCTTATTACATGTGCATTTTTATTAAAAGATGTTACTTGCAATTTGTTTTAAATTTCCCTTCCTTATTTTGTTATTTTTAATTGTTTTTTGGTCTTGTTTAGTTAAAATAGGGATTTTTTTGCCCAATTACAAGTAAACTTGCAGTTTGGTCTAAAAACCCCTACTTTAATGCTTTTTACATGTAATAGGGATTTTAAATCCCCATTACATATGTGCAAGTATTTCTAACTTGTTGTAGGGATTTTATTTCTGTTTTAAGAAGTAATTAAAACTTGTATTCCTCTCCAAAAAACCCGATTTTGCCTTGCAAGTGCATTTTTGACAATTTTAAATTTGTCATTTGCTCCAAAAAACCCGATTTTGGCTTGTAAGTGGAAAAAGTGAAAATAAAACTTGTCATTCTCTCCAAAAAACCCGATTTGCATTCCCTTATGCAAAATCGAACTTGTCTTTCATTCCAAGAAACCCAAAATGCAAGAAAAAAAAAGGTTTTTGAAGAATTCAAAGCAATTTTTTGTGGAGATTTTCTAGGGAGGAAAGGCGTTTTTGCTTCTACCCTATTTTCATGCATTCATGGACATCTTTCATGCCAAATGGAGGTTGCATTGACTGGTTTTTCGCCCTAAATCAGCAACCACGTTTTTCATAAATGCCATTTTTTGAGGGATTAAATCTCCAACAAACTTCACTCTCCTAAATCGTTTTGCTCTTTCCCATCTAGGCGTGGAGTTTAGGAGGATTGTTGAGCTATTTAATGATGCCGTTGGAGATTGAAATGGTGGCCACGTTTTTTCCACGTGACTCCCTTTGGCTACGTTTTGCAACATTTGTCATCATTCCTTCTACTTCCTCCTTAGGCGTTTTGTTCTAATCCTCTTGGATGTTCTCTCTCATTGGCATTTTGGTCCTCCAAGTTTGGGATTGCTGCTACATTTATCAGTTTGGGACATTTTTGCAAAAAACTTGATAAGGGTTTGGCATTACGGATTGCTCCTTTTTACCGGTTTTGCTTCTTCATTCCAAGAATTGTTGCATTATTGGAGAAGCATTTTGCATTTTCAAGAAAGATATGTTCTCTTTCCTTTCTTTCCTTCTTTTTGTTATTTTCTTGTTTTCTTGTTTTTCTTTCTTAGTTGCATTTTTGTAAATATGTGTTGTTCTTCCCCCAAAAATCGGTTTTTGTGAGAGGATTTTTCCCCTTGGTATGCAATTTTCGAATTGCATTGCTCTTCCCAAAATTCCCTTTTTACTTGTATTCGAGATTTTTAATCTCGATTACAAGTTTGCTGGAAATTCTTGTTCTTCCCCTACGGTTAAGGAATTTAACCATTTTTGGTTAAAATTCCAAGTTAAAAAGCGTGAAATACCCCTCCCTTGCAAATTCGGGTTTTTAAAAGCGGATTATATGTTGATGAGTTCTTCCCATTTTCACGCAAATAACTTTCCTGGATTTTCCCATTTCTATCCATTCATGTTCCCCATATCCGTACTTTCCATTTCCGTCATTTTCCGTAAGTCAAAATCTTATTTTTCGTCGATTTCTCCATTTTCGAATTTACAAGTGTACTTGTATTCGGGTTTTAAAACCCCGATTGCATGTATGTCCTTTCCAACTTGTATACTTGTGAAAATTCTCCCAAGATCCAAAATTGGTCAAAGTCAAGATTTTCCCATTTCTACATATTTTCCCTCTTCCTCTCACAAAATCATGAAATTCACGAATCAAAGTTTTACCCATTTGGAGAAGGAAGAATGATATTTTCAGCTGACTATGATGTTGCCTTAACCCTTTTAAGTCTTCATCACAGTATTCCAGGTTCACAATCAATGTCAGATTTGCTGGCATCTCCAATTCCAAAGAAGATGAAGTACAAATATGACAAATATCAAAACGAGGTTGCGCCTTCCCAGGTTTCTTCTCCTTTGGATTGCATCAGAGACACGGAGATAGGGCACGTTGATATGGCGGAATTCGTCAACAGGGTAGAAGATCCACAGGATAATAACTTGCAGTGGCTGTTGGACAGCCATATCCATCATGCATCTTCCTTCTCGGTGGCTGCCCTAGAACCTGAGTTCGTTCTTGCATGCGCCCATCATTTTGGCAAGGAATCAAGAGTCATCAAAAATGATGATGGTGAAGCTATAATTCGTCTCGATGCGGATACAATCGAGAAGGTCTTCAGAATACCTCCTGCACCTGTTTATATGGAAATCACCAAAGAAAGTGCAGCGGAGTATTATGTCAAGAGGGAAAAAGATTGCAAGCAGCACATCAATAGGTGGATCCAAGAACCACGACCTTCCTTCTCAAGGTGGGTGAAGTTCTATCGCTGCGATTTCAAATGGGAGATAGGAGACACCATCACTCTTCTCAGCAGGATGATGGGCCTTGAGCATTCCAATGTCTTTGAGCCATGGATGTATCAGTTCATTATGTTCATACGACAGTCACATCACATTTCATGGGGAGAAGTCATCAGTGATGCTTTGTGCGAACAACTTGCAGCAGTTCCTACCACCATGACCTTCTTCATGAATTCATATCTGGTATATTTGGCAGCATCACTCAAACACTTTCCAGGTCTTTCTACCAAGGGTGATCGCTCACTTATACCAGTTTGGGAATATTATGACCAGTTGCCGTTGAGACCTAGTAGACTGCATTTCAGAAGAGTCCAAGACGCATTCTTCGGATATTTCATGTGTGAGTTTGATAGAAATCTCAGGAACAAAAGAGTATCAGATGAGGCATGGGTCAAGGTGTCTGAGTATGGGTGTTTGTTTCTGCAATTTCCCACCTTCACCTATATGAGGATAGGATGCTATGATGGACAACCATACATGCTCCCCAGATACCCAACCGATAAGATAATTCTTATGGAGTTGGGAAGTGTTGTGACCATTTCACACATTGCCCCATTAGAATGGGGACCCTCTTTTTTTTGCTTTTGTTTTGCCTATTCTTCTCTCTGCTTTTAGGGTTTTGAGTGAGTAAGTGGTCTGTCTGGGCTAGGGCTAAACCTTAGGGGTTTCTTCTGATGTTAGTCAAGCTGAGTTCAGTCAAATTTTGAAAATTATTAAGTGTCCTCCCGAAGAGTTGAGACGATTGAAGTGAGGTAAGCCTGTTAGGAGAGTCAGATAGGTCTTTGGTTAAGTCTAGATTCAGGGTTTTTTGGGGTAAAATCCAAATTTTGTCTAAGTGTTAGCATTTTGAAGGTGAAATTGTGTGTTCTTGCCTAGGTAAATTTTGATCAAATTTTTGGAGGTAAGATGATGCCTGAAACAGAGAGATCGCTCCTGACCCTCTCTCAGGGCCCAGGGCGAAATTCATTCTAAGTGCAATTCCTTGTTTTTGATAGGCTTGCTAATCGGTTCCTGGCCTTGAAAGTGACCTAACTCTGCCTTGTGAAGTGATTGGAGACTTAAATTTTGGATGGATTAGCCAGAAAGGATAAAATCGCTCCTGTCCCTTGCTGAGGGTCCAGGGCGAAAATGCTATTTAAGGCATATTTGTCACTGACTTTTCTAATTTGTTTTGTGCAGGGTCTCCAGGAGAGATGATTGGACGTGTTTTGATGCTTTTGAAGATTTGAAGGCATGAAAATGATGAATTTTGAAGGTCAAGGGAAAAATCGCTCCTGTCCCTTGTTGAAGGCCCAAGGCGAAATCTCGATTTCCCTCATCTTGCAGTGAAAAAGGACCAAGTGTTGAACATGAATGGAAAACAAGTGATTTTCTCCACCCGCCTGAAGGAGTTTTAGCTTGAAATGATGAAGGATCTTGTTGGGATCATCAAAATCGCTCCTGACCCTCTCTGAAGGTCCAAGGCGAAAAGAACTTATTTGAGTCATTCCTGACCTTGTTTGGTCAAATTGAGACATCAGAGGCATGGCGAAGGATAGTATGAGCATAATGAGGTATCCAGATTTGATCAAGGATGATGAATTGAAGGTGTTTTGCCCAAAAGGTGAAAAGGCGCTCCTGACCCTCACTGAAGGTCCAGAGCGATTTTCTTTATATGTGTCATCTTGTGGCCTTTTGGGACATGAGAATTTATTCATAGCATGAAACAAGATAATATCTTCCTTAGCCAAGAAATTTCGAGATGAAAAGTGAAACGATTTGATCATGTTGGCAAAGGGCGCTCCTGTCCCTCACTGAAGGTCCGGAGCTTGATTTTCAAATTTGCACTATTCTTGCAGGATCAAAGTGATTTTATGATTGGAAGAGATCAAGGAAAGCATGTTCTATCCGTTGAATATAATTTGAGTGGTCAACAAGGAGGAAATCAACCCAAATGACAAAGGGCGCTTCTGACCCTCACTGAAGGTCCGGAGCTAGATTCTAAAAATGCAATTTTCTGACAAGGACAAAACGAGTTTTGTGATTTAAATGAATGGAAGAAAGTGTGTTCTGCCCGTTGAAGGTAATTTGGAGGGCTAACGAAGGACAGATAAAACTTGAATTTGCAAAATCGCTCCTGTCCCTCTTTGAGGGACCAGGGCGAAAAACCTAATATCCAGCTCTTCTCTCCAAGTTTGGACAAATCTAAGCCAAGGCGCAAGTTTGAAATGATGTTTAAAATGCCTTGAGGTGGAATTGAGATGCTAGGATTACGAATTTTGATGACAATTTGCAAATTCGCCCCTGTCCCTCACCAAGGGTCCAGGGTGAAATTTCCAAGTGTGCCCACTTTCCTTGCATTTCGAGATAACCTTTTGTTTCCAACACTCAAAAGGGAGTGGAGAATGATGTTCTAAGCCTTAAGGGTAATTTGAAGATTGAAGTGATCAAGAATTTGTACAAAGGACTCAAAAGCGCTCCTGTCCCTCTCCAAGGATCTAGGGCGATTTTTTCAAAACCAATAACTTCCCTCCAAGATTACGCTAAGGCAAGGTTGTGCAAGGGTGGAAAAGGTCTTCTAAAGCATGGTGAACAAAGATTTGACTTCAAAACTTGATAATCCTAGCCTAAATTGCTAAAATCGCTCCTGTCCTTCACTAGAGGCCCAAGGCGAAAATCTTTAGAACACCTATTTTGCCTTGCGAAAGCAAATTGAGCATGCATGGAACAAGTGAAAGAGATCATTACTTACCCCACAACAAGAATTGACAAATAAAAGGATGAAGAATTGAGAGCAAAAGTGAAAAGTCGCTCCTGTCCCTCTCCAAGGGTCCAGGGCGAAAAAGGTCCTAATGCACTTCCCTCCTAGAGATCAAGTGAAATTAAACTCAAGACTCCAATTAAAAATGCCATTTTAATGCCTAGATAAAGTATTGGACAAGAAAATGAGGAATGCAAGGCTTAAATTGAAAGTTCGCTCCTGACCCTTGCCAAGGGTCCAGGGCGAAGTTGGTAGCATTTTTTTATTTTCACCATATTTGAGCGTTGATATCCTCCAAATTGCATTAGATGCCAAATTGCTAACTTCGAAATATTTGGAAAAATTAAATTAAATTGGCATTTAATAAAAGACACATTGGCATTTAATAAATTAATTTTGAGCCTCAAAAAATCGAATTTTTATTATAAAGGCGTTTAAAATTAATTTTTGTGAAATTAAAATTAGAAATGGAGCGCTTGAGGGCTTATTTTTATTATTTTATCAAGTCGGCCTCTCCTTTTTGCAATTTTATTTATTTTTTTAGGCCTATTTTGCCAAGTCGGCCTATGGGGAAGCAAAGTGGTGAGCGCCCTATATAATAGGGGTGTTTTGATCAAGTTTAATCAATCATTCACTCATTACTTCAAGTGCGAATTTGGAGAGCAAGAAGATGGTGCGAAATCTGGTCTATTTGGAGCGAATTTATCTCAAGTGTTGGAGGCTAGAAGGAGGTGGAGTTGAATCTTGTGAAGGCTAAAGGAGGCGCATTTTGCTCAAGGGAGAACTTTGATCTACATTTTGCCTAGCGAATTCTCCTATTTGTGCATCATTTCTTAGAATTAGACTCAAGTGGAGGTATGGCGAGATCATCCTAGTCCCAATGTTGAAGATTTGAATTTTGCGCTTTGTTTTGAAAATTCTAAGTTTGATGTAGTTAATTAGGAAATGATAACTCAAGATTTATCATGAAGTTTCCTAATTAGAATCTTAAATCTTCCTTTCTACTTTATATTTCTACATTTCAAAATATATTACTCATTATGAAATGTTGTGTAGGTGTCAAGATGGCGACTCCAAAGGCAGGAGCATCTACTAGTCGTCCAGCTCTCATGAAGGAAGATCAGAAGAACGAAGAATTGGAGACCAGGATCGTGTCCAAGTGGAGCAATATTGGAGATACCAACTTGGGAAACTTCAGTGTGAAGAAGTTTCGAGAGGTCCCTTACATTGGCAAGCCATCACCTGTCGCAAAGAGAATAATTGAAAGTGGCATCATCAAGGCGGTCGGTTTTCCTCCAGCAGTCCAGTGTCATGAGCTGATGATCGAGTGTGCCCGCCATTATGACTTGCAATCAAGATCGATCGTATCCAAGGAAGGAAACACTTTGGCTTACCTTTCAGAGGAGGCTATAAGTGAAGCTCTCCATCTTCCAGAGCATAAAGATATGATTTACAAAAGCCTAGAAGGAGCCAGGTCAATGTATAAAGATGATCCCGACACTTGCTTGAATATCATCAATAAGAATTGGCTGCTCAAAAGTTGTCCCCGCCTGAGCAAGATTCCCAACACACCACATAGGATCGACTTCCAGGAGGAGTACAGAGATTTGATAACTTTGCTCAATCGAGTTACAGGGGCTCCTCAAGCCTTCTACTTTGAGAAGTGGATGTTCTACTTCATGTTTGCCCTCTCGGGTAAATGGTTAAATGTAGAAAGTAAATGCACAGAACATAATGGAAATACATTAAATAACCAGTCTCTATTAATTCAACAGTACATGTACATCATGTGCTTATAACATTACATTTGACACTGCTAACATGATCATACTTCGAAGAAAAGGTACAAAATATATAATACCCGAAGGGGTATGACACAACCGTCGCGACTCCAACTACCTACCCGTCGGCTAACTAACTGATCGCCGTAACCCATTATTACCGACGACAACATAAACATAAGATAACAACATAACACAATGATTATTCCCATCAACATCATCCCCCCCAAGAAAAGAAGTCGACTCCGACGACTTAATACAAAATAGAGATGAACGGCAGGAACTACTGACGCCAGTCAGGCCCGGATCTTATACACTTGCTGCGTCCTTGCCTGAAAACCCTTTTCTGCTACCATCCGATGCTCAAGTGCGGATTTCACCAATATTGCTTCCTTTGCCATCACAGTCCTCCTGTGCCTAACCCAAACTTGTCTGCAAGACACGTTTTTCAGTCTCAGCTTCCACCAACTGCTACTCAATTGATACCATCTCCCTAGCCAATTTGTCCTCGATGGCCACCTGTGCTGCTCTCTCGGCATCCAACTCCTGGGTACGCTGAACTAAGTCTCATGCGACTATTGCCTCCAACTTGGTGGTCAGCTCCTCCCGAGCCCTCTGTGCATCCACCAAGGCAACCTCACGTCCAACCGAGACATACTCCGAGTTCCTCAAAGCATACCAGTCATGCCTGGAGGTGGCCACAATCCGCTGGCACAAATGTTAGGAGACACCTCAAATCCTCCATCGCACTCCCCAAAGGCTAAAAACTGAACTGAATAACTCCCTGGTGTCATACAACTGCGCAGACCTGCAATGCCTTCCCTCGAACTCTGTTTGTTCCCAACCTCCAAATCCGTCTCCCTCTACAACTTATGGCTTCCCCGCCAATGCTTAGCTGCAGGCTTCTTTCTCACAGTACGAACAACCACAACACTTCCCGTGGTACTCTATAGCTCAAAATAAACTGGGGGTCTGGGGGCAGTGCCCCCAGCGGGGTCGAGGGGCAGCGCCCCAGGTCGCAGTACAGGGCGGGGTCGAGGGGCAGCGCCCTCGCCGCCAACACCAATTTACAACCTTCAGAACCCCACGAAAGTCCATGGCGCGCATCATTTCTGTGATATTTTATGTTGTCAAAACCCTTCTTCTACACTCCAATATTTTCAGTGTCTAGGCTCCAGACTTCAGCAAATCGTTTTAAATCTGGCCGTTGTCGTTATTTTTTTTTTTGGCACTGTAATGTCCTCGATGGCACCCCGGCCATACAACCTCCCTGTACGGTCAACAACAGCACTAGCACCTCCAATCGTGCGGTCGACACCCTTCTTATCGTACGGACACACCTCCGGTCAACAACAACACTGGCACCTCCAATCGTGCGACTGCTTGGTCTACCTGTGGCGGTCGTTTTGCCCTTACGTGGCTGTGTGGATTGTGTGGGCTTGGTCTCTTTTTTTCTTTTTCCTTTTGCGGTTGCTGCGTGTTGGTTTGCGTAACCCTTGCTGTGCATGTTGATTGTGCGATGCGTCCCTTTCCCTGGCTGGTGATGTGCCTTCGACGGTGTGCGGGATCTTTTCCTTTACCCTTCGCGCCTCGCGGTGTCCGGTGCTGTGCGGTGTGCGGCGTGGTGGCTTCTTCGTGCGGCGTGGTGACTTCCTCGTGCGGCGTGGTGGCTTCCTCCTATCCTCGGTGTGCGGCGTTCCTTTTTTTCCCTTGCGCGGCATTTTATCCTTGCGCGGTGATGTCTTCGTGCGGCGTTTTATCCGTTTTGCGCGGCCTTCGGTGGCTCCCACCGCACGATGGTGTCACCGTCGGTGATTCCACCGCACGGTGGTGCCACCGTCGGTGGTCCCACCGCACGATGGTTCCACCGTCGGTGGTCCCATCGCACGATGGTTCCACCGCATGGTGATGCCGCCTTCGGTGGTCCCACCGTACGGTGGCCGCTTTTTCCCCTTTTTTTTCCTTTTTTTTGACCGTACGGTCGCTGTCGTACGACCATGCGATTTTTTTTCTCTCTTTTTTTTTTTTTTTAAGTTGTCTAGAGAGTCTTCAGCTCGGGTCCCCTGTCTCTGGGATCGCTCTTCATCCTTCTCGGTTGTCCTCGCCCAAAAGTCTCTTGCTTTTGTCCCGTGCCTCTCGAGTCGCTTGCCCGGCCTCTTAGGTCCCCTTCCATCCTCTCGGGTCCCCCCTCCGGGCTCTTGGGTGTCCGTCCGGCCTCTCGAGTCCCCTGCGCGCTTCGCGTGGTAGGGTTTCAATTTGTACCCGTTGGTGGCAAGTCTATTTTCAATGGCCATAGGAAGACCTGGAACCACAAATTCTACAGGGACCACGATCTCCTTCCCGTACATAAGAAGAAGAATAATAAAGATTTTGAAGACTGCGGTCTTCCACACAGGGTTCCAATCGTTGCCGACACTCTTCGGATTATCTGCGTCGCCAGGGTTTGGGGCGTCTCCCTTCCAATATTCTTTGTATTCCGGCAGGTACACCTCTGTTGGTTGCTCTGGTTCCTCTACTTCGAGCCTGTAGCTTTAGAACATTTCGTAATCCTCCATTTGCTAGTGGAAGAGTCTGTTAAGTGAGCATACCTCATCTTCAGAACATCCCTCCAATTCGAGCACCCCTTCACTGTTCGTCTCCATCGCGTTCTTGCCCTTGCTTTCATCGGGACCCCCTTCCCCTTTATTAGAGTCCTCTGAGTCCGAGTCTGAAGAGGCGAGCTCTTCGCCGACATCTTGGGTGTGTAGGTCAATGGTATATTTCCGCCCTCCCTTCTCCATGGTAAGCGTATTTTTCTTCCAGTTGTGGTTTACCCTTGCGTTGATCAACCACGCTCTCCCCAGGATGGCGTCATAGCCTTTCTTCTTCGAGGGAATAACCACGAAATCTAACAAGAATGGTTGCGTACCAATTGTCACTTGCTGGGCCATCAACAGGCCGAGTGGCTTAATGCCGTGTTGGTCTGCTCCCACCAGGTTGAATGTGGGTGGCCACAGGGTGGGCTTCCCCAGCCGCTTCCATGTTTCTTCTGGTAGTACATTCACCCCAGATCCACCGTCCACAATGGTGTCCTTCAGAATGGTCCCACGGATACCCATTTCTACCACAGCTGGGTGTCTACCACTGCTCAAGGCTAGTAACATCGGGTCAGTCGAAGGGCTGACGGAAACCTCCACCTGTGGTGTACTCTTCGAAGCGGTGGCGGGAACCCCTACCTGTGGTGCACTCGACGCTGCAGTGGCGGGAACCCCTACCTGTGGTGTACTCGACGATGCGGTGCTTTGCACATTGGTGAGGATGGCAGTCCTCAATTGTGGCATAGAGTCTAGAAGGTCTTTTACCTTTATCGGCACCTCCATCTGCAAGATTTGCCCAATGATGTTATTTTCCGCTTCCGTACGGGATGATGTACTCGCCACCTCGTTGTCCCGTCGTTCGGTCGTCATCTCACGTTCAATATTGGCCTTTGCCTCCCGTAATCTCTCCTTCTCCGTACGGGGGTCGGGATAAGTGGCTTTTTTCGTCTGGGCGCGGGTGATAGCCAGCACTTCTTTCTCACCAGTCTTCTCAGCCTTCTCAATGTTGAGGAGATTAACCCCTGCCTGCGGGCAATTTGCGTCCTCGTGGTCGCCTGGCCCACACCAACGGCAGAGGTGCTGAGGGGTGGCTTCCTTCGTGCAATCACGGGCGAAGTGCCCCCACTGATTACAGGCCCTACATTGGATAATTGGCCGGCCCTTGGCGTCATACTGGATACGGCTTCCGTTATTGTTATTGTTGCTATTCGTTCCGCCGCCGCGTCTGTTTTCCCGGTATCCTCCAGATGATGCTGTTGTGTTAGTATGTTGGCCGGTACCCGCTGGTGCGGATGTTGTGGCCTGCTCCGTGAACAACACCTGGTTCATTTGCATACCTCGAGTTTTCATGTTGTATGGGCACTCCTTGGTGGAGTGTCCCATCACTTGGCAAATCTCACAGAATGCCTTCTTTTGGCAAGTACCCTTTGTGTGCCCTTCCTCTTTGCACTCAGTGCACCATATGTCCCCTTCGTTCCGACCAGTGCTTCTCATTATTTTGAATTCCTTTCTCATTCGCTCCATGTCTTTCTGGAGCGGTTGCACCCGTTTGCCAGCTTCGTCATCACTGCTGCTTTCCTGTGAAAAGTCATCGTCCTCGGATGAGGATTTATTACTTTTCTTCTTCTTTGATGTTTTGTGTTCGCTCTCCAGGTCCATCGCCCTATTATAAGCGTCATCATATGACGTCGGGGGTACAATTTTCATCTTCCTCTGTAGGGAGGATTTCAACCCTTCAACGAACCATCGTTTCTTCAATCCATCTGCGGGTTGGCTTTCCATTTTACCCAAGAGTTCTTTCAGCCTCCGACTGTATGCCCGTACTGTCTCCCTGGTACCTTGTTTGGTACTGTATATCTCCGTTACAATTTCATTGTCATCACGGAGCAACCGAAACTCCCCCATGAATTCCTTTTGTAGATTGGCCCACGTGGCCACTTTTTGCTTGTCCACATCGGAGTACCAATCTATGGCAACTCCTCGTAACGTGGCTGGGAACTGCTGTACCCAGTCATCCTGGTCTGTTACTCCGTTGGCAGACCAAATGGTTTCACATGTACGGTAGTGCCGTAAGGGGTCTTCCTTGCCCTCCCCTGTGAACTTTGGCAATTTTTGTTTACTCACCATCCCTCCGCTGGGTTTTGCTCCTCTAATTGCTTGTGTGCTTGTACCTGGCGATCCTCTGCCTCCTGCAACTGAACCTCCACTCGTGGGTCCTCCGGAAAAAGTTGCTGATAGCGAACCAAACAAATTGCCTCCCGTACGGTACCCTTGTGCTCCCTCGGCACCTTCGGTCGTACCGTCACCTTCCGGTGTCTCCCTCCAGTTGGTTGTCTCCCTCCGGTTGTCCTCTGAAATGGACAAATTCTTTAGCAAGTATCTGGTAGCGTTGATCAGGTTTAGACTTCGCCTTGTTTGTCCCACCAACTCTTCGCGGCTTCTTACCCTATGGTGGTATTCTGGCGAACTGTAGAGTTCTCCTTCGACACCCTCCGTGACTCCTTCTGGCAGCCCTACAACAGTGTAGATAGTGTAGTTCTCTCCGTCTATCTCTGCCTCCGCAACCTCCATGACACCTCCTGGGTTCCCTTCGGGCAACCCCCCGGCCGGTCGTCCCTCGGCAAGCTGCCTTAGCCTACGCCTTCGTTCTATCTGCTGTCTGAGATTCAATGCGGTTTGTGCCACTTCCCATTCGTCACTCTGTATCTTTTTATTTTTGTCCTTATTTAGTCTATTGGGCATAAGTCAAAGGTTCAGTTTCCTCCTGGCCTGGCGCCATCTCGTTCCGTTTCCCGTCGGCTGTTCTCTTCGTAGCGTTGCAGGATTTGTTGTCGTCGCTCTTCCTGGGCAATCTCCTCCAGGTGGGCCTGCTATGCCAGCGATGCCTGTGCAAGCAGCCGGGGGAGGTGGTTCATTAACCGGTTTACTGCCGTGCCAGCGATGCCTGTGCAAGCAGCCGGGGGAGGTGGTTCATTAACCGGTTTACTGCCGGGCTAACCTCCAGCGCTGTCCACACGGCACTTGGTGGGATTTTTGCCTACGCCGCTTCTCGTCGAACGTATGTCTGAATGGCTACCTGGAGCAAAATCGAAAATTCCTGCGTTGCCGTGTCTTCTCCTGTGTAAAGTTCTGTCCACGCGTCGTCGGCCTCCGGGTTTACTTCACCAATGGGTAGGCCCATTGTGTCTGTGCGCCATCCGTGTCTTCCGTTCCCGAGTATGTCTAGGCAACGGCGCCAAATGTTTGCCCTCTCGGGTAAACGGTTAAATGCAAAAAGTAAATGCACAGAACATAATGGAAATACATTAAATAACCAGTCTCTATTAATTCAACAGTCCATGTACATCATGTGCTTATAACATTACATTTGACACGACTAACATGATCATACTTCGAAGAAAAGGTACAAAATATATAATACCCGAAGGGGTATGACACAACCGTCGCGACTCCAACTACCTACCCGTCGGCTAACCAACTGACCGCCGTAACCCATTATTACCGACGACAACATAAACATAATATAACAACATAATACAATGATTATTCCCGTCAACACTTCATCCAAGTGATAGTTCAAGGGAAAGGAACGATTCATTGGGCTAGAATTATTAGCCATTGCCTGGATGTGCAGTTAAGAAGACTAAAGCCTACCAAGTCATTTCACATGAGCTCATACGTCATATATACCTTGATCAGGAGTTTCGAATATGCAGGGCTACCTCACAGAGGAGTGATCGGAAGAGGACCCGAAGAAGTGAGAGTTTGTGACTCTTATGTTCATTTGCATCATCCTCCTAGAGGTGACTACAAGTTAGTCAATGACACCTTCACGATGAACATCACTAGGATATTGCAAGGTGGGATTCGTAATCGACTATCTCTGGATGCACAAGAGCTTGTGAAGAGGTATGGTGCTTGGTTCATCCAATTTCAAAAGTTTACATATATCAGAGTTCATGGGTGTCCTTCACCTCCCTACATGTTGCCGAGGTATCCGACAGACAGGATAGTGCTGCTTGAGGTGACTAGGCAGTTGGCAGCTTATGCGAAGGCATTCAAACACAGGCATGGAAATGGAATTCCCGTACCCATCATATTGGGGAATTTAGTTGAGGTATGTCCTAATACTCAAGCCTTGGATGATGCAGAGAAGGAATTGGCTTTATATTCATTTACGTTCTTTGCCTCGAGGGAGAATTTCGATCCTCATGGTTATATGGAAGAGACAGCTGGTAGGAAGTACAAGCACGAATTTTAGGTAGAGGACTTTTGGATGAATCTCTCAAGTGATTTAGAAGTGAAAAGAAAGATGCATTCCAGATTACCTTTAGATTTCATCAGGAAGTGCAAAGTTTACAGAGTGGCCGATCAAGCTCAGGATAGTGGCAGACATCTCCAGTCATCCTATGACAGAGAAGACAAAGCAGTGAAGATAGATTGGAATGAGCCTGAGATTTCAGACTTAAGAGCTTTGATGGCTCCAGTTTTGTCATGTACTCGCAGATGGGTGGATGTACAACATCAAAAGTTAAGAGAACAGAACATACCAATGACTTTTACTTTGGAGGAAAGACCAGAAGAAGGAGGAGCAAGCGCAAGTGAAGGCAATTCTCATCCTAGAGGCGCGAAGAGGAAAGAAAGACCTGAGAAAAGAGAGCCCTCCAAGAAGAAGAAAGAGGCCAATCGAGATCGCTCATCAGACACATCTTCTCGACATGAAAAAAGGACAAGTCAAGTTGAAGGACAAGAGAAGACGGTGCCTGAGGTTGATGAATCTATGGAGTCGATGGTACAAAATGATAAACCTGAAAAGGGGCAGGCACCTCAGCATTCATCAAGTCAATCTCCCCAAGTCGATGAGCTACATGAAGAGAAGAATGATGATGAAGTGACATCCCCTCTCCGAGAAGACGAACCATTGCTTAAGGAAATACAAGTTAGAGAGACAAGATCCGCCATTCTGGATTGGTTAAAAGAGAGATTGACAAGGGTGATTGTGATTAAAGATGAAGATGATGTAATTGACTTAGAGAGCCTTATAGGAAATTCTCAAGAAGTAACGGAGAAGAAGAAGGCCACCAAGATGTCCAAGGTGATCAGAGACGAGACAGGGTCCAGGAAATTGCAGATAGCTACACCAGTAGTGGACAAGTATGAAGGTGAAATCCTTGCAGACGAGTATGATGTAGAAACATTTGAGCTTGGTCCCCTTACTACTAAACAGGCACTGGATGAGGCACCCGATTCATTTGAAGCACTTAAAGACAAGCTTAAGGAAGAAATGGAAAATAATAGAAAGCTTGAGAGAGAAGTCGGTGCTTGGAGAGGCTACTTTAGTCATCTCAATCAGCCCTTGGGACATCAGGATCTAGCAGTGTCTCCTGTGCAAGCACTTCCCCTTGAATCAGTTGGCGAGGCAGAAAGAGTCAAGAGCTTGGTTCAGCTTATGAGCTCTTGGATTGACAAATCCCACACAGTGGCCGTTGAATTTACAACAAGAATGATGCAGACAATCCATCGAGCTATCCAGGTCCGTGAGATCATCCACAACCTAATGATAACTGTAGCCGCTTTCGCTCACACTAGAGATGTTATCATTCTTGTTCTGCAAGTAATCAGGCAAACACCAAGAAAGATCCTAGCACAAGAAAAGATAGTGGATGGAGGAGCTCATAATTTACTTCAATGGTCAACTCTACTCCAGATAAAGGAGGTTCTTTTCGAGGACATCAGCACCAAATGCAATCAAGTTGAGGGCGTCATCCATCCAATTCAGGATAAGGTGTTTGAAGTGTTGTGTACCATTCTTGGTAGGAGGATCGAAGTTGAGACAGATGTGGACCTTCAAGAGTTGGACGAAAGAGTCAAGGTCATCTTTTGCAAAGATGAGAATGTCATCACGAATGAGCAACGGGATCTAATGTTCACTACTATGCTCCTGATTGAGAAGATCAAAGAACTCGAACCTGGATGGGAAACGGCTCTTCTCAAAGCCTTTGATCAGGTTATCCACTTGGAGGAGCGAATGAGGAATCTTCCCGAGATTCCTATTGCTGAGATTGAAGGAATTGTGTCCAGATTCGTTGCATATGCTAAGAAAGAACATTGGAAGGGGAATAAGGTTCTAGAAGAGAGGTTGTTATAAGATGATGTGGCATCTTAATTATCATTGGTCTATGTTTCCTTGATTTTTGTGCCAATTAAATATTTGGCTATGCATTTAATAATGTTCAACTAAAAGGGGACTTTTTGTAACAAACCCTAATTAGGGTTTAGGTGTCAAAATCTCAGCCATTGATCTTCTTTTGATCTGGGCCGTTCATTGTAATTGAGGATGCTATATATACCTGTTGTGACGTTTTCACACATCGCCCCATTGCAAATGGGGACCCTTTTTTTTTTTTGCTTTTTAGGGTTTGTTCTTTGGGTTTTTTTTAGGGTTTTGTTAGCTAGCCTTTGCATTTTGAGTGTTGCCTAGGTGATCAATAGGATAGTAAGTCCGGCTTGAGTGATGTCTAGATCCTGAAATTTGGCTAAGTCTAGAATGTCCTGATCCTGAAATTTGACTAAGTCTGGAAACTGAAAAACCTCAAAAAACTAGATTTTGCAATATAACTCATGGAGGTCTGAAACCACTCTCAAACATCCTGAAAGTATATATGGAATATAACTTAAAGTATAAGTTCACTTATACTTAAATGTTATATTCCATAAAAATTATCCCGATAGAGAGTTCGAAAAGTCAAATTTCGCTCCTGTCCTTCACTGAGGATCCAGAGCGAATTTCGCTTCTCTCCCTCTCAGGAGGACCAAGGCGAAGCGCTCCTGTCCCTCACCAAGGGACCAGGGCGATAATACTTATTTGAGCCATTCCTGACCGTGTTTGGACGAATTGAGACATCAAAGGCATGGTGAAGGACGAAATGAGCATGATAGAGCATCCAGACTTGATCAAAAGCAATGAAATGATGAAGTTTTTGCCTAGAAGGTCAAATTCGCTCCTGTCCCTCACTGAAGGACCGGAGCTTGAAATCCAAAATTTCCTTGTCCTTGAAAGATTTGAACGATTTTGCGAATTGAGAAGATCAAAGGAGATACATTTTATCAGTTGAATATAATTTGGAAACGCGAACATGAGGAAAACATGACCAAAAATGCAAAATCGCTCCTGTCCCTCAGCCAGGGACCAGGGCAAATTCAGTGTTAGCTCCCGTCCCTCTCCCAGGGACCAGAGCGAAATTCCTCATAGGGCATATTTTGGGCAAACATCAAGTGGATTTTGAGTTTGAGGCAAGCAAAGACAGTGTAACGGATTCATTGAAGACAAAATTGAAGATTGCAAGACACCAAATGAACTCTAAATTGGCCTGAGCGCTCCTGTCCCTCAGTCAGGGACCAGAGCGATGTTTGTCTTAGATGAATTTCTTGCCAAGTTTGAATGATTTCCAAGCCAAAGATGAATAAAATGGGGCACAACAAGATTGTTGAAGATAATTTTTGAAGGTGGCAAAGTGTAGTTGAGCTTGAAAGTACAAATTTGCTCCTGTCCCTCAGCCAGGGACCAGGGCGATATCTTAGTTATCTTGCCTTCATCCCAAGTTTTAGACCACTCCAAGTCCGGATTCGTGGAGGCAAGGACATTTTTGAAGTATCTCGATGACGAACAAAGTTACAAAGACCACCAAATTGAAGGATTTGCACCAAGTGTCCCAGTTCGCTCCTGTCCCTCAGGCAAGGACCAGAGCGAAATTTTCATAAAGGCCTAGATTTTGAAGGTTTAACAAGATTCAAGTGGCCAAGAGGGATCAAAGGACTTCATTTTACACGATGAAAGCATTGGCAAGTTGATGAGAGCAAGTATGAGCCCAGGACATTGAAGTTCGCTCCTGTCCCTCAGTCAGGGACCAGGGCGATATCACATCAAAAGGGCACTCGTTCACACAAACAAGTTAATCAAGTTCAAAATTCCTAGTAAAGATGTCAATTTCAACGTAAGGTTGGAGACTTTGGACGTCAAAAATGCAAAAATCAAGACCAAGTTGATGGATCGCTCCTGTCCCTCAGTCAGGGACCAGGGCGATGAGGTTTGTATTTTTTTTCACTTTCCAATTTTGGCGCTCAAGCAAATATTTTTTGAATTTATTTTAAATGCTAAAATTCGATAAATTAAAAAAATTCAATTAATTAGCATTTAAATATTGCGCTTGATATTTATTAATTATTTTTGCCTTTGTAAAAAATCGAATTTGATAATTTAAATAATAAAGGCATTTAATAATTAATTATTAATTAATAAAAAAAAAAATTAAATGGAGCGCTTGGTATTTATTGGTTTTATGAAGGTCGGCCCTTGTTATTTATTAAAAATCGTTTAAATTGCTTTATTTTTACAAAAGTCGGCCTATATGGTGATGAGAGGTAAGCGCTTATAAAGGGTGGTGCAAATTGTTATTTTCACATTATCATTTTATCATCCACATTCAAGAGCGATTTGAGGAAGACAAAGGAAAGTGCGAATTGTGTTTAGAGAGAGCGAATTTCATTTCAAGCAAGGTGGTGAGAAGTATCATCAAAGGAGGTGCGAATCTAAAGTTTCATATTGTGCGAACTTGCCAAGGATATTGGGAGATCACGTCAAAGACATCTCCAAAGGTGGCAAGATTGATAGGAAGGACGTTCACTTGAAGATCACGTGGAAAAGGCTTCAAACATTAATTTTGCCTAGGCAAATTCCTTGTTTTGCATTCTAGAGTTAGCTCTCAAGTGAGGTATGGCGATATGGATTTATTGTTTTGATTTTGATTTTTGATCGTCATAGCCTTCAAATTTTGAATTTTGAATTGTAATAGCTCAATCGTTTTTTAGGAAATAATAACTCAAGGATTTATTATGAAGTTTCCTAAAAATTAATCTAATCTATGTTATATATTGCAAAATCATGTTACTAATTTTGAAATGTTGTGTAGGCATCAAATGGAGATCTCATCAAGGAAAATCAAGCCGGATCAAGGACGGTCTTCGCCGGGACGATCAAGCAAGGACAAGGACGACCTTCTTTGGACTAACGTCATCAAGGGCAACCTCTTCCAATCCAGTATTCCAAGGCGAGGTACATCATCATCTTGCAAATCAAGGACAAAAGGAGTTAGGACAAGAGTTAATTAAAGATAGCCTCTCAACGACATCAAATTGAATATCTAGCAAGCTACAAGTGTCAGATGAGGTGGCATCCTAGTCATCACTCCTCCAGTCAGTGTGGTCCACCTCAGCATGTCCAGATTCAATGTACCTAACTCATGGAAGGTGGCACAAACTCCGATGTACCTACCCCAGCTATCCATTGGTGGAATTTTCTAGAGAGGACATGTGTCCAAGCAATACAATTTTATCATTGGTCAAGCATTAAATGTTATGTAATGGTTGTAACAAACCCTAATTAGGGTTTTCATTGTTGAATCTTGGCCATTGATCTCGAATTGATCTAAGTCATCAAATTGTATTGAGGGCACTATATAAGCCCTGGCATTTCATTTTGTAAAGGCTAATTAGAAATAAGGAGAGAGAGTTGTAAATAATAGAAAGCAGTTAGTAGATAGAGAGTAGTTAGAAATTGATAGAATAGTAATTAGAGTAGAATAGGAGGACAAGGCAAGAAATTGTTGCCATTGATTGTAAACAAACTCCATTTTCATTGAAGTAATGGTGAAGCGTGTCGTTTCTTGCAATTTGCATGGTTTCTTGTTGAGTCTTCAATCCTAGATGGTAGATGATTAGATGAATGGAAGAAATGTGATTGATTGATGGTGGAATTCGTATATCCATACTACTAGCAGTTTGTTGATTGCAGACTTGCCTTGTGTAGTCAACTGGAATCATTCAGCTTAAGCTCAATTTCAATTTGTCGCTTCTTCATTGATATGCATCAACTTGATGGTGTCTATGCCTGCGGTGATGATTTGAACATCATAAAGCTTCCCTTAGAAGATCGCACTAGCCTTGTGGAGATGGTCCATTGATGTCAAAACAAGACCTAGTTAGAGTTTCATCAAAAATCAAATCATTGCTCCTACATTCTTAGTATTAGGATTAGATCTCCTCTTCGCCCTCATCCTTTTTCCATTTTTTCAAATCTAAGCCAGTAAGAGCCTGTGTTCCAGCAAAGCAGATCGGAAGTTCAATCATCAGATGTAAGTCCCCTTGTGATTCCAGCAAATCACATCATACCACTGGAGCTTATCCACACGTAGAGACCCTACTAACCAGAACATTGGAGTCATCCTAACTGATCCTTCATGCGAATCTTCAGCAGTTAGAGACTTTATTCAAGAGAGGATAAGATGCCTTTAGGTATTTTATTCTGTGTATGATGGTGTACAAAATACACGTCAACAATACCCTCACTTATTTTCATTTTGTCATTAGAAATTAGAAGATTAGAGATTAGATATTAAGGAGATAGATAGTTAGAGCTTTTGGAGAGAAGAAAGTTATTTTGTAGCAAGATTGAGTATTGAAGAAAGAATTTCAAACAATTGTTGTCTATCTTGGCTTTGAGATCAATAAAATATTGAAGTTATGGTGTTTTATTGCAATTCTTGTGGCTATCTTCATGGTTGTTTACTTTTTTGAATCATTCTCAGTCAAAGTAGTATTTAAGTTCGAAGGACTAAGTGTTGGGCTTGATCTTTGGTGAGATTCACGTTCCAAACCACTAGCTTCTTACTGATTGTAAGGACGCCTTGTGTGGTCAACTGGAGATATTTAGATTGCTTGAACCTTCGATCATTATTGAACTATTGATATGTACCTTTATGGTAGTGTCTATAATTCTTGATGATTCGAAAAATCACTAATCACCTTAGAAGATCGCATCAATTCCAGTAAAGTTGTAATTCCTTGGCAATACTGAAATTGGCAGAATCTTACCAAGTCTAGCCTACATTGAGTCATTCTTAGAATTAGATTAGAATTCATCTCTTGCAAACCCTATCTTTTGATCTTTTTGAGAACTTGTTAGCTTTAGGAAAATCCTGTTCTTGCAAATCGAAAACGTAAGGCCCCTTGAAGAAACAGCATTTACAACGACCACTGGTGCTTATCCACACGTAGAGATCCTACAACGAAGAACCTTGAAGTCATCCTGATTGATCCTTTCTCGCGATATCTTCAGTATTCAGAGTCTTTACTCAAGAGAGGATAAGGTACCCTTGGGTATTTTATTCTGTGTTTGATAGTGTACAAAATACACGTCAACAAGAAGACAGATCATGGCTGTCCACACTTTTCAGTCTGCAAGACACAAGGTTGGAATGGGGATCTCTACCACAAACCCATTGAAAATTGGCCGGTACTCCCTTGTCACATTTGTAAAGGCTAAGGCCATGGAGACTGAATTGCAGGAAATCAAGCTCAAAAGGTTCAAACCTAGAACTGATTTTGATTATAGAGGTATGAAGGAGAAGATCAAGAAATCCTTTGTGCATGTTCATCGCATTGAAGACATTTGGGTAGATCTCCGCACCGAAGCCGAAGTTCTGAAGATGGATTACTGCAGGCTTACTGTTGAGCAAATTGTTGATTTGAACTTGGCAGATATCCCACAAGGGATGATTGATGACGGGCATATACTTGATCCTGAATACACTTCACGGAGGGTTGAGGAACCTCCACTTCCTTTGATCCAATGGTCACACAAGGAGTGCATATCCATCCTTGACAGATTTCAGCCTATCTTGGCCAACACCAATGCATGGCTGAAAAGTTATGCTGTTAGACTTATAAAAATCAAGGTTGGTAAAGAAGATGATTCTACAGGGCCTCTTGGACGGAAGTCTGAAATTAAGGGTGACAACAAGGAGGGTGCTTCATCTTCAGGCACAAGGATGAAGTTACGAGTTAGTCGTGCAGTGGTGCTTCCTCCTGAGGAGATGACAGTTCGTGGGAAAGAAAAATCATGATTCCATGTTCAGGTGATTGATCTGGATAATCCAGAAGAGGGGCAGCAATCTGATGATGCCCCCAAGTCTCCAGTTTCAGACTCGCCTCTTGAGATCATTCCTCCAGTTGCCATTGAGACGCCTCTTTCTCCTCTTGATTTGCTTGTGGATGAGTCTCCTCAGAATGCCATTCCCATTTCAGCATACGAGCCATCTCCTGGTCATCAACAAGAGTCTGTGTTGGAAGTTCCTGAGGATAATCCTGCTTGCATTCAGTTGTCAGAAATTGATACTTCCACTTCTGGTTTTGAAGAGTTCAGGAGGCAATCTTCATGCCCATTGGTAACTGAGCAAACCGTGGTCGCTGTCCAAACAGATATACCTCCCAAGATGACCACGGTGATACAAACAGAAACTGCCTCTCCTTTGCCTACGGCTGCTACTGGAAGAGAGTTGATGACTTTGCCTCCATGGCTTAGTTCTTTCACCCCGAAAAGGAAAAAGCAAGAGATCTCACCCGATGCCTTTGACTATCAGCAACTGAAACAGTCTAGATCCAAAGTTGCTAAGAAGGCCAAGACTATCTCTAGGGTAACTGTTGACAGTAACAAGATGAAAGTAGTTGAAATAGTGGAACCTATTGTAGATAAGCCACTTGATGAAATGTCAGCTGCTGATTATAAGGTTACAAGGATAGAGTTGGGCAAACAAACGCACGAGGTCATTAAACACGATGCTCAATTTTCTGTTGCTTCATTGGTGCAAAGGTGTGATGAACTTCTGGCAAAAAAAGACAAGCTAGAAGAGGAAAACCCACAGCTTATGGCAGCCATTCATAAAATCACAAAACTTGCTGCTGAAGGGAGTAACTCCATAGGTTCTTCTGGTTCCCAAGAATCGATTCGTGGAGTGGAAAGGGCTGCTCAAAAGGTACAAACACTGGATTCTTGGGTTGATCAACTTCATGATCAATGTGTACAAGTAATGAAAGACATTTTTCAAATAATGTCTAAGCTAGAGACCATTGAGGAGAAACTGGATCAGACTTCTGATACTTTCAAAAAGAATCTGGAAAGTGTAGAAGAAAGTTTGACAATCTGGCGCACCATGCCCCAACAACAACTGAGTATTTTGCAGGAGCATGCCATCATCTCTTCCAGGATCATGTACTTGGAATTTGAAGAACTCCTGGAAAACAAGACCCTTGTTCTTAAATCCCTCATTGAGGAGATCGGTGATGCAAGGAGATTCCGGGGTGAAGTTTATCAAGATATTGTCTTACATTGTGAAAGGGCCTCTTGCAACATAGTAAGTCAGGATGGAGAGCTGATTCCAGAAGAAGAAGTTCTTGCTGATTTACAAATGAGGATTCATAATGAATGGAGGAGCGAACAATTCTCGGTAGCTTCGATTCAAGCATTGATGAAACACCAAGCCTTTCTGCATGAAATCCAGTCTATCCTGGATAAACACAATTCTGTGCTCCTCCACTGTCACGACACTATTGTGAAGACCATGGTTGTTGCCAAGAACACCCATGAACCGAATCCCGAGGAACTACAAGCGAGCATCCAGAAATTTCGAGGATTTGTGTCTTCACAAATTGCAACTTAAGTGTTTTTCAACACTTAGTTGAATTTTCCCTCTTTTGTAATCTTTAGTTGTAATTTTGTTTTGACAAGTTACATGTAAAAGTATTTTTTGTAAAAAACAAGTTACACATTACTTGCACTTTTGTAATTACATGTAAGGAAACTACAAGTTGTGTCCGATTAGGACTGTAGTTGGAATAAGTCTTAGTTAGTTGGAGTAACTCTTAGTTAGTTAATGAAGTCTCAGTTAGTTATTGAATGAGTCTTGGTGGTTGAGAGAATCTCTCAAGTTAGTTAGGATCCTCCCACCTTTTTCTCAAGGATCCTCTTCTATAAATACTTGAGAAGTTCATTGTAATTGATATCTTTTGGAAAGCAAGCAAAAACTTTGCCAAATTTACAGCAAGAAGTCTTTGAGCTTATGTATGTGGATTGAAAGTTTTTGAAGAATAATAAAGAAGGATTACTCAAGTTTTGAGTCTTTGAGCTACATGTTTGAGTTTGAATTTTTTATTTCTTCTATGCCAAGTGTTTCTAAAGGAGCTTAGTCCAATCTGATTTGAAGTCTTTGAGCTGCAAGTAGAGAAGATTAATTAAAATAGGAAACTCTCTTGAAGGAGCAGCAAGTCTTTGAGCTTGCATTAGTTCTTGTCTTTGTGTTGAAAGAATAGATTATCCCAGTCTTTGAGCTGTTATTTTTTATTCGTTGTAAAAATTTAGTATAGCAAAGGGTAGATAGGACTTCCAATAGTCAAGTCTTTGAGCTTGATATTGCTGTCCCGTCCCGAAGGAAGTGACGGAAGTCTTTGCGCTTTCAGGAAACTTCATTTCCTTTTTCTTATTTCACTTGAAAGTGGTTACTGCTGTTATTCAATCACTATTCTTTTCTGTGAAGAGAAAAGGATATTGTCTTTCTTGAAAAAAGAAGAAAGATTGCTGTCCCATCCTATTTTATTTTCCAAGTTGTAGTTAAATAGGGGGAGCCTTCCCTTAATTAGGAGAGTTTTTACTCGTGTGCTGTGGTTGAAACCACAATTTTTTATATTTCCCCAAGTGTACAAAATTTTCAACCAACAGAACAAAAGAAAATGAAAGATAAGACTAAGATGATGCAACAAGAACCTCAAACCTGCACCGCGAACACCACTAACAACCTGCATGCAACCCGAGGCAGCCAAGAAATTCAAATCAGCAAATGAGGATCTGCAAATTGGTAGACTCCATCGCCTAGGGGAGACAATTAATCAGAGACAATACCCAGAAGGACTTGGTGAACACACAGGGACTCACGAGCAGATTTCTACTTCAGCACACACCAATCAGCAGCATGAACACTCAGAAAACACTCCAAAATATCTGAAACTGACACACAAATCTGCAACATTGTTCCTCAAATCTACTCCTCTGGATGAAGAGCACTCACAAGCTCAATTAGTTGTTGTATTGCAAGCAAGAAACCAAGCGGTAGCTAGGAGGTATGCATTCCTCGAAGCTTCACTCCAAATTTTGGCAGCACTTTGTTATAATTTTCTTCATAGATGCCAAATGAGAGTTCAAGCTCTCATATTTATAGATTCTGAAACTCAAATTCACATTGAAATGGCGCCTAAATTCCTATATTCTCATTTGGATTTCATTTCAAACATGTCCTTGACTTGGTGCCCCCTTCCCTAGGCACAAAATTTGAACTTTTTCCTTGGTCCAAACTTACAACATAAAAGAACATTATACATGAGCATATATTCCATCCTTGGCGCCAAACTTAGGAGAATAAATAAATTTTTGAATAAGATGCACTTTTCATTTCCTAAGTCGTCCAACAATATAATTAAATATTGAACTTTAGAATAAAGTATTAATATTTAATAAATCACTTGCAAAACAAATACTGATCAGTACCAAATTGAACTATGAATTGACGTGCTGAAAACCATCAAACTGAACTAGGTCGGATCTCTGCACTGAACTGCTAAAAATAGAACTGCCTGAAATGACACTAAAAATATTAAGTCCTGAAAACAACTCCAAAAAAATTGTTCTTCGAACCTTGTAGCTTAGCTCGAGAACCCTAGAAAAACCCACTAATCATGACAACTGACGTCAACTTACTAAAAATAGTAAGTTCTGCAAACTCCTCTGAACTAATTGCATATCATACCACTGCGAAGCTTATAGAAAACCCAGAAGGAAACCTCGATTCATTCTGCCAGACTCCAACCAGAACATCCTTGAAAAACTGCGAGGAATCCTCTTAGAAAATAGGAAACCCTAATTTCTAGTTCCAGTTAGCCTACGGGTCTCCAGAATAGGCTAATGGCTCACTGAACTTCTTCTCACTGAGAAGGGGACATTACACACCTAGACCCTTGCACACAACCTCATAGGCGTGAGTTAGAACTTTCAATTTTCTTGTTCTATCATAGAAGGCATAGTTTTGACATTCCTAGTTGGCCTTAAAAATGGCAGAATTGTTCATAATATAGGATTCTTTGTTTTGAAAAAATTGGCTATTTTGATGCCCCAGGACATACTTGATGCTTGGTATATGAATTTACATCCTTCCAAATTGTCTTCCTTTATCTGATGAGCCCTCTGCTGTTGGATGACAGTTTTTATACCTTGATAAATCTCAGAATGCCTCTTCATTGTAAAGCTTCATTTTCACTTTGACAGATGTATTTAAGGACTTCCTTTAATTGTTCTTTCAAGACCATAGAATAAGACGACATAACACATAGACGAACATGGTTGGAGTTTGAAACATGACCTTTGGCTTTGACAGAAACGTGGAGTTTTAACTGTAGGTTTGTTATCATATAGAAATTTTTTTATGGTTAGTATGGGTACCAAAAAAAAGAACTGTTTAGAAAACTGAAATTGTTTGTTGGAATTATTTAACCTTGGTAGTCATAACTCCTTGATGTTACTAAAAATTCAAAGTTTTATATGAATTTAGAATATTTAAGTCAGTGTTGGATCGTAGCATAAGCAAGGTCCAACATTTGCATCACCAAATTCTACACAAAATGCTAGAAAAATGCAAAATGCCAAATTGTAGAAAATACCAAAAATTAGAGTTACAATTTTGTCCAAAATTGCCACATAGATAATCTTGAGGTATTTTCTTAATCAGATAATGTATTAAATTTAATGTGGTTCTTGCTAGGAACGTTTACCATTTGCTGATGGGCTTAGCTAGATAGTAGAAGTAATTGGAATGAGATCATTATTTCAAATCTTTTAAGTTTATACCAGATCCAAGTTGCTGCAAAAGGTTGGGTCCTGGTTTTTGTAAATTCCTATCATTTTCAAGATATAAAATTGACTTTTATAAATAAAAGAAAACTATTTCAAATTCAAAGGCCAGAACACATTGAAGTATTATTCTTACCAACAGTTGTTTTCAGCATTTCCAGTATGGAAGTAATTATTCAAGAGACCAATTGAGTTGCTTTTTTCTTCAGTGGACAATATTTAGTGAGTGGCATACAATTTTTGTTATGACATTTACTCTAGTTGTAGATAAAGTACACAAAACCTTACAATCTCTTGCAGACTAAAATAATAAGTGGTGCAATGTACAGTCTTTAGTCTTAGGGTAAGCATTTTATTTTTCATATTTATTACTCACATCAGAGGGAAACAATGTGTTTATTAGTCCATATAAGATTTTCATCTAGTTTTTAATGATGTGTTATGTTGTTTGACATATGCAGGGGAAATTCACTGTGAGCATCCAAATGATTTGTTGTATACTTTCACGGGAAACCTTGTAATGGATGAAGAAACATTTCCTATTTCAACTGAACAAATCTTGCTAAGAGTATGTTTCTTTTTGGATGTATTAAGGCTACTGCCAAGTGTTAACAAATATATTTTTCTAGACCTATATATTTTAGGAAAAAGCATAAGAACATTTCTACTATGGTTTTGTACATATTACCTTGCAATGGCCTGATACATTATTGGTTTGTCTTAGTTGATGGAGTGCTAGAATAAAAAGAATAATATTTTCTTTTTTCTGAAAGTAAAGAATTGTAGTACCTACCTTTTCTGCCCTGGTTCTGTACCATTTACTGAATATTGATTTTTTTGTGGATTTTGCCTAATCAATTTTCTTATTTGCAATTTTCGTTGTTATACTTCATTTTAAAATAGTTGAATCTTTGTTGACAATTTTATCCATGCTTTAACTAAGAGTTATGATGGAAGAATTGGGCTTTTTGATTGACCCGAAAAGCATCATTTAACAAAAATACCTTTGCATTTTATAGTTAGAATTCTAAGTAAACTTAGATTTCTATTTAATAAATGACTGCAATATATAATCTAGTCTATGTAAAATTGGAGAAAAACTGTAAAAGATATGGTAGTTTAGGATATAAATGGTGGAATCATTGCAGCCCTTGTCATTTGGCTCAATTCATATTTGAACTCATTCTAAGAGCAGCAGCTAGCACTAAGTATAATTGATTCTTCTATTTCCCTTGTCAAAGCATGACTGCTGAGAATGAATTTTTCTGACATGAACTGTGTATGTTACCAAACAATGACTTCTTGAGATTGAAAGCTGCACCTGTTACCTGTTGGTGCACCCTCCATATAATTCTTAAACGCTTGCAATGAATAAGGCTTCTTAAATATGCTGTTGGCTCCCATAGGGATGTAATAGGCATGGGTATGAACAACAAATTCAGTATAGACATATCATCAAAGACGTCATTCAATTTCATGATACCTTTGGAACCTTTGGCTCTCGAAGAACGTAACATACGCCCTTTAATTTTTGTTTTTGAATTTTTTTGCCAAAATGAACATTCACAAAATAATATTGCAAGGAGATCAACTGTAATCATTAAATTCTGAGATATGTTTCCAAAATGCATTAACTGCTGTTGCTAAGTTTCTATGTTTGGAAGTCACACAAAGGCATTATTTCATGAAATAGCAATAAATCAATACACTCGACAAATCACCTCAATTTACAGAGACTAAATTGAAGTTGGCATACATCAAAATGGCCTGAAGGAGATATTACATGACTTCTGTTAAAAAACTAGCAGGTCTGGCCGCCTTTAAAAGGTCTCCAAGTCATCCTTCAACACATAAAGTCACCACCATGGATGTCTAGTAACCCCACAAACTTCCAGCTGTCACAAACGGTGCTAGGTTCACGAGTAAAGATGATTACAGGTCTGTCCTGTAGATATCAGTCATGTCGGGGACTGATTCGACCCCTTCCTAGACACCAAAACTTTTCAAACATTAGCCCCCAACTACATATCCACATCATACATTCACCCAACAGCTCTAAAACCTCCTTATAATACTCAAAAGTGCAAAGAATAAACTGATTGTCAGCAAGGAAAGTTATAAATCTGCAACTCACAGTTTAATGGCTATAGCAGCCTAAAGTAAGATGTCCAGCCTCCTAGATTCTTCTGCACTTGCCCCAACATAACCAATTTAGTACGGAGGGTTAGTGGTAATAAGGTATGGCTGGATCTAATATTTCACCTTGTATGGCCTCTAACAGTTGTCACTGTATGGCCTGCTGCATTTTGCACCATACTTGGAACTTCTTTGTTGCATTGTACGGAAGTATATCCCTTGGCATGCCGTACAGCTTGGCTAAATCTCTCACATCATACAACTTCCACTTCTAGATATCGTACGACACTCGCTCCTTCATAGTGTACAACATTCAAATCATCACATCGTACAACATTTAAATATTCACATCGTACAGTGGGTTTTGCACTCAGCTTTTGGAGTACGTGTTGACGTGTTTTTTAGGACTATGCCGAACACAGAATAAAGTTTCCAACAGTCACTTTGCTCTCTCTTGTTAAAAATTAGTCCGTATGCTAAAATTGCGAAGAAAGATCAAATGGCTAATCTCAAGGTTCCTTTTGTGCATGGACGTGACTCAGTTAATTGATGGGTTTGCTGTTAACCCAAGGGGCCTTACGTATGCTCACCAAAGATTTTAACCAACTTATGGGTTCAAGGATTTCTATGTGAATGATTTGCAATGAAGGCTCTGTTTTTTGGATTTTGGGTTTGAAATATACAAAAAAGTTAAATGAGTGAAGGGTTTAGAAAACTAGGCTAAGACTAATCTAATCCTATGAAGAAGGAGACGTGATTACTTATGCGAAATCTAACCACGCTTCGCTTCGCCAGCAAAGCACAACTACACGAAGGTAGTGCAATCTTCAAAGGGTGTTATAAGGATTTTCAAATCACCAATAGAAACCATCAAATCGAACAATCTCCACTGATAATTGAAGTTAAACATACACATATAACAGAGGCTCAGGCTAACTTTGCACAGTATGCAACAATTAGTTGCACACCAAAATTATGGGCACAGACTTCGCGACAAGCAACCCTATGAAATCCATTTCATCTAACATCATGAAAGCAAATCTAATCTATGTGAAGAGAGTGAGACCATGTGAGCTTCAAAACAACACAAGAATACACCAACAATGGAACAATGTATTAAGTGTTTCCTTCAAAAACTCTTAGCAACAATCTTAGACAATAATTTGTAATGTCCCCTTTTCCGCTCTAGTTTGTTTTGGGGTCTGTTGGCCAATCCCGAGATCCGTTGGTCAGTTAGAGGCAAAATTAGGGTTTCATATTTTCTAGGAGGATGCTTTGACAGTTTTGGTGGCTTGCATGTTGGAGTTTTACAGTTTTGATTCTGGATTCCTTCTGGGTTTTCAGAGAGCTTCACGATGGTGTGACATGCAACTGAATTTGAGGACTTTTTCGAACTTACTATTTTTAGTAAGTGGGGGCGAAGACAGCTTATTTTTCTGGGTTTTCAGAGAGCCTTGCGATGGTGTGAAATGCAAATGAATCTGAAGACTTTTCCGGACTTACTAATTTTAGTAAGTTGTGACGGTTGCTCAATATGTGGTTAAATTGCATTTGGACACACTATTTTTAGCAGTATGCTATTTTTAGTAAGTGACAGTTGCTTCCTGGTTTGTGGCCTAACGGGGTTTGGAGACACTATTTTTAGGGTTTTGGGTTGAGCCAGTGCAACACAAGCTATTTATGGCAGTCCAGCTTGGCATGATGATCCAGAGATTCGGTTCTTTTTTTGGCAGGCAAATCCGATTTAGCTTCTTCAGCTTGATTATATGATCAAATGGACCTAGTCATTTATTAATTAAATGACTTAAGTTATTTCTTCTTTTTGGGGGTGTCAATCTTAAAAATATTTTATTAAAGATTTTAATCTTTAAAAATGTGTAGACAAGTGCTTATGTTGGGCGATTCTTTGTTGAGGAAAAATATTTTACAAGTGAATTATTTATAAGGCATGATGAGCGCCTTGGAAAGAAATATGCTAATTTTATGAAATAATTTACTTAATTTCCTTGGATGCCATAACTCACTTTATGAATATTTGATAAAGTATATTTTTGCCATCTTGAGGGGGTCGATTTGATGAATTAAGAATTATTTTAAGCTTAAGTGGGCATCCCTTTTGGAGGAAATACATGATTAAAATAAAGGCAAATATTATTTTTGCTTGGGCGTCCAAAGTGGATGTAATTTCATTTCATTTCATGGCATTTTGGAGGGAGTTGAATTTGAATTTGGAGCTTCAAAAAGTTATAAATAAGAGTGTTGGGATCTTGTTTTGGTTATCTATTATTGCTTTCATAATAAAGTGCTGCCAAAATGCAGCCAGATTCTTATTTCGAGGAATGCATATCTCCTAGTGCCTCAGATCTGTGCTTGAGGGATAGCACCCAACTGAATGTATGATTGTTTCTCATCTAGAGGAGCAGATTGAACCCAACGTGGTGAAGATTTGTGTGGATTTCAGAGTGTTCTTGTTGCTGGTTGTGGAGTGTGCTGAAGTAGATTCTTGGTTGCAGGTCTCAATGTGTCATTCTTCTCGTTTTGGGTATTTCTTCTATCTCTTTTTGTGGTTTGGGCGATTCATTTTGTGAGGTTGTAGAGTCTAAAATGGTGTTTGGGATTTTATTTGTGTAAAATCGTACCCTAGCTGGCCGTACCATTTGGGTAAGTGCATAAATTATTGGGGTTAGTTTTCCATGTTTTGTTGTCCTAGGATTGATCGCCTACCTCCTAGTGATCATATGCTTTCAGTTTCATGTCATTTGGTTAAGAATTGGGCAAGTTGTGAGTGTTTTAGTGGGATTTGGTGTTGTTGGTCTGTGTGTTTTCAGCATGCTAGTAGTATATCAGATTTAGAGATTTTCTGATTTGGAGTGTTTTCTTGTGTGGAGTTGGTTTTAGAGTGTTTGGGTTCTTTGGTGTAGAGAGGAAGATCTTGGTAATTGTTTGCAACTATTGGTTCTTCATTCTTATCTTATGATTCATATTGTAATGTTGGTAGTAGTACTAACAACAATTTCTATTGATCTTTCTTAGATCCACTGCAAATTGGAAGAGGCTGGCCTTGCCCGCTACCTTTTGGATAGTGATTTCTCTTATTTTGTAATCCATATTGTGCATTGTAAAGCTTGTTAGTAGTACTAACAACTATCTAATTGGATTATTGCTCTTAGTCCCACTGCATAAGTGGAAGAGGCTGGCTTTGCCGCCTACTTTGAATATTGTAATACTGTCCTCCCATTGCATAAGCGGTAGAGTTGATTTGTAATTTCATTTCTAGTCCTCCCACTGGATAAGCGGTTGAGTGATTGCTATTTCAGTTTCTTGGCTTGTCCTTGGGTGGTTTACCACCAAGTGATTTTTAGTATTTTTGTCACCTGCTGTATAAGCAGAAGGGGCTGGCTTGCCGCCCAAGCGTTGTAATATTTCCAGTTATTTGAAGCTAAACGATCCCCTCAACACTGTATGCTCTCACCTTCCCATATTGGGCACTTGGTGATCAGAAAGTGGAAGGGTTACATTTTTGGCATTATTGTATTTCGATTTTCTAACCCTAACGAGTGTTTGTGTTGATTGTAAACTAAAATAATTGAAAAACAATTAAGGGGGATATTACATAATCTCTCCTCCATTTTACAAATGAGGGGGGTCACCCCTTTAAATAGGCTTTTGGCCTTGGCTACACACAAACCCTAATTAGGGTTTTCCCTAAAAGATTCTCCACTCAAGATGCAACAAGGTGGGAATCAGCATTTAATACCCATTAAGCCCATATACAATTAATTCATATAAGCCCAAAAATGGCATCAATTCGTGCATTAAATACACCCCATTACATCAAACTTGCCCAAAATATAACAAATATTACCATGCAAGAAATAAATGCCCATCATTCTCCAAGCGACAGCTACATGCGTAGAGAATCTGTCCGAAAACCATTAATAAGACGGCTGCATGCAAAAAGATTCTTCATGCATTCAACATGCATTGACCGGGCCACCACTTAGTTAAAAATATTCCAGCAGTAAATGTGTTGCCACTACTCAATCAAAAAGATTCTCGTCTAGGAGTGGACGACCATTATCCCATTCATTAATTGCATACGCAATGAATTTACTGATGACGTCTTGTAGCTCTCCGATAGAGACACTTGGCATATTTTCAATATCAAACTCCATCAAGGTAATTTCCTCCTCGCTCTTGGAAAAGAAGCTTTCCCACTTCATCATGATTTCTTGTGTCTTCTTCATCGTATTGGAAAATGAAGAAGCATTTGCAAAATGTTCCTTAGTGAATGAACCTACGAAGAAGAACATGTGAAACTGGGATTTTAGGGAGTTCACTGTTACTCCATCCTCGTTGAGCTTCTTTGCGAACAGTGCTTCAATTGCATTGATGACTTCTTCTTGCACCCTTCTGATTGAGTCTTTCAAAGTTAAAGACTCCATGCTGAATCTGTCAAAGGTATTCTTTCTTGAACAAATAGTGCAGAACCACCGGGGAAAGTCATAGACCTCGTTCTCCTGAATTACTTTCCCATCAATTAATGCTTGCCTTGGAATCTTCATTAGAGTGTCGAGCCGTGGAATAGTTAAGTCTTGATATATGTGAACATCTTCCCACAAACCTTCTGCAACCTCCAATCTGTTCAAAAGGGCCCCGAACCTAGATTGAAGCTGAGCCAAGTCCTCAATGAATTTTCCTACTGCAGTGTAGACATCCTCCACACATTCCCTAGAATTCTGTGCCATTGCTCTGATTACCTCTGTGTCATCAACAACTTCCTTAGGGAGGGAAGAAGGAGGAATGAATGAGGGACTTGCTTCCTTGAGTGGTCGTTTAAGACTTTTAATGTACTCGCATAAACCTCTATTTTCTTCCCTCAGCCTTTTACAGTTTGCCTTCGTTTTTAGCATCTTTTCCTTCATGGCCAAGGAAGATCCTTCGAAATCTCCAATTACTTGTCCCATGGAAGCAGGACCAAGATCAACTTGTTTGATAACATAATCTTGCAGCCTAATTTCATTCTTGTCCTTATCTACTGCAGGCTCAGCTATGTGTAAGGTCCGGGATCCAGATTTATCTCTCACGACCTTGGAAAATTTCCGGGGAGCCTTCTTTTTTGTCGGCTGATCCATCCTTTTCAATAGATCTTCTAATTCCCGGGTTGGATCAATTTCTTTTTCTGGCTCCCTCCTTAGTCTATCCATCAGCCAATCAGGAGTGGGAATGGAGTGACTATGGATATCTAGATGCTTTTGCTCCTGTGATTCTTCCTCCATTTCGCCAAGGATGACTTCTATGAAACTATCTCGACAAGTCTCTTCCTGGTGCAGAGGACTTTCTTGTGTTTGACTTCTTAGCTGATTAGGTTTTTGTGAAGCACTGATGTTGAGTATATCCGGTGCTGGAGTATCGCCTGGAGGTGGATCTGCTGGATTTTCCTATACGAACATCTCTACCTCCCGTACACTGGAAGAACTTGCTGGTGACTCCACCCTTTCAACCCTTGCTCTCTTTTGAAGAGGCTCCTCCTATTGCATTTCTTGCTGAACTTCCTGATGAACTTCTAGGTGGATTTCCTGCTGGGCTTCATGATGAACTTCTTGCTGGACTCCCTATTGAACATCCTTCTTTCTTGCCGTCCTTGGCCTCTTTGGAGCACTTTTCCCTTTATCAAGCCGAACTTCCCCTTCTGCCTGGGCCTGCGAGGATCCTTCAGTTGTTTCACTATGGGAATCTATTCTTCCCATCAACTGATAGGTCAAGTGAACATTTCCTTCCTTCAACTTCCTTAGCTGCCGATCAACCTAGTGTTTAGTGAATTTCAACACAGGTCTAGCCAAGATATTCAAATCATCAATTTTGGGCTCCGACCAAATTGGCAGCTGAATGGGCTGATCTTTCACTTTCTCAAATTCAGGTTGCGTCAAGTCCGAATCTTCTTTCACTTGATTCGGCACTTGGAAAATTTCACTTATCTTGATGGTGTCAAGGGGCAGTCTGGAATACATTCTCTTCCGGACTTCAAGGTCATCCATGGCACTTGCCCAATAATCTTCTAAGTGAAATTTGTGTATGAATTTCACTCCAGCAACCTTTTTGATTTGGCGATAAGGATCATAATGAGCTTTGGATGTATAATATGCCAGGCGATAGAATGCTAATTCCTCTGCTGCTTTTTCAGCTACTTCCAAACCTAAGCACACCTTCACGAAATCACCTAGGACAACTAGAATTTCAATAGATTGCTTCTTATTCTTCTTCTTCTGTAGTTGATAATAGGCTGTTAATTGCCTCATGAGTTCAAGCAGTACCAATTTGTCGGATGGATACCTTGGCAATTTGTATGACTGGAATGAGAATCCTTTGGTCCTGATATAGGTGAATTTCAGAAATTGTAAGAACGTGGCTCCATACTTCTGAACCAGGGCCCTAGGTTGTGGCGACACCCTTGTGTACAATTCTTTTTGCATAAGTCTTGTCAGGTACATAGTGAAGGTGTTGTTCGCCAGCTTGTAAGAACTAACATTGTGAAGATGTAGCTGAGGATAACGCTCATACACTTTTAGCTGTGTTGGTCCGCAACCCATGATTCCATTAGTTGGAAGACCATCAAATCCTTCCCTTCTTGAAAGCATATAAATTATGTAGGAGCTCATGAAGAAGGATTGGGACTTACTTTCTTTCAAGTCCCTCAGCTGTTCGTGCAAGTAATGGCTAATCAATCTAGCCCAATCTACTAACCCATTTGCATTCATGATCTCGTTGATGTAGAAGAACATCCATGTTTCAAAATTCATAGTATGCGAACATCCCATTACCCTGCTCATCATCTTTATCAAGTCCACTTATTCTTGTTTGAATTCAAAGATACTGAGAGTCTTTGGCATTTTGGAGACATGTGGCCTAGGCTTCAGCAACCACTGTTTGTTGATTATATCAACACACCTGGCAGGGCCCGCGTCATACACTGCTTGAGCTCTGCTAATGGTCCTGTATGTCATGGAATGGTGTGAAGGAATTCCGAAAACTTCACCAATTGACTCCGGAGTCAATGTCGCCAGCAACTTGCCATCTAACGTTAAGTTGTCTTCCGCTCCGGATTGTAATGTAATGTTTTGCACATTCCAGAATCAAATCTGGACACTGAATAGCGGGAGGAAAACTAGCTGCCGCAACAATTCCGATCTTGACAAACCTGACAGCTGTTGGGGATGGATTATTGTTGGTTGAAAATTTTGTACACTTGGGGAAATATACAAAATTGTGGTTTCAACCACAGCGTGTGAGTAAAACTTTCCTAATTAAGGGAAGGCTCCCCCTATCTAACTACAACTTTAAAAATAAAATAGGATGGGACAACAATCTTTCTTCTTCTTTCAAGAAAGAAAATATCCTTTTCTCTCCACAGAAAAGTGATAGCGATTTGATATAAAACATCAGTAACAACTTTCGAAATTAAATGAGAGAAAGAAAATGAAATTTCCTAAAAGCTCAAAGACTTCCGTCACTTCCTTCGGGACGGGATAGCAATATCAAGCTCAAAGACTTGATTATGTGAAGTCCTATCTACCCTTTTCTATACTAACGCTATCAAGAACAAATTATAATAGCTCAAAGACTAGAATATCTTATTCTTTTCTACTTAAAACAATGGGAAGTAGTATAAGCTCAAAGACTCACAGCGATTTCTCACAAAATCTGCTTCTAAACTCACTTAAGAATAAGTGCAAGCACAAAGACTTACAGTTCCTATCAAAAGAATATTTATTCTAATTTATATTAACCTCAAATACTTGCAGCACAAAGACTGCAAATCAAATGCGATTAAGCTCTTTAAGAAACACTTGCAAGAAAGATAATATAGAACACAAACTCAAGAATGTAGCACAATGACTCAAAGCTTGAACAATTTCCTTCTATTCCTTTCAATTCTTGAATTCACACATGAAAGCTCAAAGACTTCTTTGCTGTAAATTTGGTAGAGTTTTTTGCTTGCTTTCCAAAAAGATAAAGATTACAATAGACCCCTCAAGTACTTATAGGAGAGGAGTCATGAGAAAAAGGTGGGAGGATCCCAACTAACTTGAGAAATTTTCTCAACCACCAAGACTTATTCAATAACTAACTATGACTTATTCCAACTCCAGTCGTAATTGAACACAACTTGTAGCTGCCTTACATGTAATTACAAAAGTGCAAGTAATGACTTATCTTGCAATTTACAAAGAGACTTTTACATGTAACATGTCAAAAGAAAAACTCTAACTAAAAGATTACAAATGTGGAAAACATACAACTAAGTGTTAAAACAACACTTAAGCTGCAGTATGTGAAGACATGAATCCTTCGAACTTTTGGATGATCATTTGCAGCCAAAGAAACGAAACTCGGACTCGGCTCGGACTCGGACTCGGGACTCGGCGTCAGACTCGGCTCCAGACTCGGCTGGACTCGGGAAAGTGAAAAACTCAAAAAATTTAGAGATTTTTTAAGATTTAAAACTTGTTTCATGCACCCTTTATTGAATAAGACACAATAACATCATCAAACTTGGCTCATTTCATTACATAATACATACACAAGTATACATCTATGATCTATCACATAAGCATAAACGCAAATTGTAGCTGAAGGAAATAACAAACATAGATATATAAATATTGTCAAATGTATACAATATTACAAAACTCATGGAATAAAAAATCCATGTCATCATATGATCATCATCAAATGTTCCATACAAATAACAAAGGTAAATACATCTACAAGCCTATGGCGTAGAGGAGTCTGCACCCTCCGGCCCCGACTTCGGCTCCGATGAAGGCCCCGCCCCCCTACGAAGGCGTCTAAGGTAGGTCATAGATGATTGGGCAGCCATAGCCGCTCCTCGTGACACCACGCCATGCTCACCAACATCAGGAACATCTATGTCACTGTCACCATCTCTGTCACTATCACCATCTGCCTCTGAATCTCCTCTCTCTGATCGTGCTCTCTGCTCCTCCTCTGCCATGGCTACAGCCTCAGCCTCTATATCTACCTGGTCGATCCAATCAGTGTCATCATCACTAAAGACAGCCACAGGATCTGTCTCAATGGCCCACTCTGCCTCAGGATCAACCTCATCTAGAATGATAGGAGAGATGTCAGCTAATGCATTCTTTCTCATTCTTAGGCGGAGGTTATAGTGAACAAAGATAAGATCATTCATCTTCTCCACGGATAATCTATTGCGCCTCTTGGAGTGTATGTGCTCAAACATACTCCAATTGCGCTCACAACCAGATGCACTGCATGGTTGGCTCAAGATGCAAATGGCCAACTTCTGAAGATTTGGTGTAGTTGGGCCAAAAAAGTTCCACCAATTATCTGAGTTTGAAATGAGAAAAATAAATAAAATCAGTCTCTCATAAACTCATTTAACAATATACAATAAAACTAAAATTAAGCCTTACAATTTATTTTTACCTGGCATCATAGTTGTCCTACTTTCTTTGGCGATAGGACGAGAAAAGGTCTCCCCTTGTGCATTTGAGAACAACTGTAGCTCTCGCATAAGATCTGACTGAGTACAACCAACAGGGGCCATCTTCTCCATGACTGAGTATAGCCCATCAAGGACCTCCGCATCAGCCCTGAAAGTAGGGCTAAAATGGAATGCCGGATTCAAATAATAGGCTGCTGCATGGATGGGCCTATGAAGCTGATGATGCCATCTCTTATCAATGATCTGCCAAATGGGACCATACTTGCTCTCATCTCCTGCATAGATAGATTTGATGCCCTCTTTCGCCCTATCCATGCCCTCATATATGTAGCCCATTGCGGGCTTTTCTCCATCCGCAACTCGCAACAAAACCACCAAGGGCTTAACAAACTGTAAAATTGAAAATATTGTGTAATTTAAAACATGAGCAAATAAGAGAATATGATGAATAAGTTATAAAACAAAAAGTTAAATAAAAATTGTAGAATTTATAAAAAAATTACCTTCACTATCTCATCACAAGGGCTCCAAAAGCCTCGCTCATCAAAAATGCAGTCTGCCATATCTTTTCCTGCTGGGGTGGCAGCATAGGATGAGGAAGACCACTCCTCACCAACAATCATACGTCTCAAGGCCATCTTACAACGAAGCATGGACTGCAATGTGATGAAGTTTGTGGCAAATCTTGTGATTCCTGGACGAGCTAACTCCTTATGCTCTGTGTATTGTCTCATAAGAGCCAACACCCATGAATGATTATATACAAATTTGCACACATTTCTTGCCTTTTCTACACATGTCTTGACCCATGGAAGTTTTCCAATATCCTCTAACATGAGGTCAATGCAATGGGCGGCACATGGAGTCCAAACTATAGATGGGTGCCTCTCCATCAATAGTCTGCCTGCAACAACATAATTTGTTGCATTGTAATTAATGAGGTTACAAAATAGAAATTAATTTGCAAACAAAATTAGTTTGTAATCAAAAGTTTACCTGCAGCAACATAATTTGGTGCATTGTCAGTCACCACCTGTACCACGTTCTCTTCACCCACCTCATTAATCACCTCCTCTATCTGCTCACATAGGTAGGTGGCATTCTTGCAATGGGCGGAGGCATCAATAGACTTGATGAAAACGGTGCCCCCTGAAATAAAAAAATAAAGCAAGATCAATGATCATTCAATAAATCATTAAATGAAAAATAAAAAATTAATGCCTAAATGAAACTAAAATTAATCAATCACCTGCGGAAGAAACAAGAAAATTAAGGAGAGTTCTATTTCTCCTGTCTGTCCAACCATCAGTCATGATGGTGCAACCTTTAGTGCTCCATATTTGGCGTTGATCACCCAATTCTTTCTTCACATCATTCACCAATTCAGTCAAAATGGGTCCGCTCAAATCAAACTCAGAAGGGGCTTTGAACCCCGCCCCACAAATGGTAAGGGCATCAACCATTTCTTGCCAATAAGGTGACCTGTCACAAATAATTTTAATGAGATAAGTATGTACTATGTATAATGAACTATATACAACAAAAATTAATACGAACAATCAAATTATAAAAATTAAAACAATCAAACATAAAACATTTACCTGGCTGTGAAGAATGGAATACTGCCATAGATCCAAAATCTGCCAACTGCCATTTTAGCAGCATCATGGACCTCCTTGTTCCAACCCATGCTCTCAAGTGACTGTTGGGACCCAGGAGTAGTGCGAGGTGCAAAAAAGGTATCCAACCTAGATTTACGAATCCTAGGTCCAATGCTAACATTCCCACTACCACTGCCAGTGCTAGGAACATGAGAAGGGGCAGAGGCACTGGCACTAGCACTGGCACTTATAGAAGCAGAACCGGAAGCATGAGTAGTAGCAAAATGAGTGGGATGATATGAAGGTAAGGAAGAACGCCCTCCAACACAACCTAATTGTGTCCCTGTTCCTAAAGGTGCATGTCTCCCAATGACTGTGAGATCCTCTTTTTCTTTCCTTTTCCTTTCAATTTCTTCAACCATTACATAGCAATCACGTACGGCCTCAGTGACTGCTTTTGTGCATGGGTCGGCATCATGCCCACGCACACCAGCAATATGGTATTTCAATCTATATATGCCTCCATGGAATATTGTTTTGCAAAATATACACTTTGTTTGCCCTTTTCTTTGCCCTGGAAAATCCTCATGATATTTCCAAGCAGGGTCCTTTCTAATGGGAGGTCTAGAAGAGGACATTGTATGATTGTTTTGTGAAACTTGAGGCAAATAAGAATGTGAAGGTTGCTGCAATAAAACATTACAAATGCAAAAATAAATTAAGACATTCATTCTATGTTGTGCATTCATAATTTCATTCTCATTGAACATTTTTTTCAAAAAAGCTAAAGTAGGGTAACTAGGGTTTGCAATTTTATTTTTTTTAAATTGTAGGGTTTGTCAAACCCTACTTTAAAAAAAAAAAAATTGCAAACCCTGGGCATACATAGTAACATAGAAAAGATTTTGGAATAAACTGTAAAACTTTCAAAAAAAAAAGAATAGAAAAATGAATTTTTGCATATAAGAAACAAAAAAATCTCAAAAAAACAATGTTACCAACTTACCTCTTAGAACTCTTGAAGAAAATTGAAGAAATTGAAGAAATCTTCCTTGCTGGTTTTTCTTCAATGCACCCTTGTTATTCTTTTTATCTCACTTTGCTCCTCCTATTTTTGCAAATGAATGAAATGAAAGTCACTTTTAGGTATAAAACAAAAATAACACAAAAAAAAAGAGTCAAAAAAACCATTTAAAATTGTTTTTTTTTTAACTTATCCTTCACATCGCCGCCGGCCGAGTCCCAGGCACGGGACTCGGCCAAACTTGCCAAACTCGCCAAACTCGGCGAGTCTGGCGAGTCTGGCGCCTGGACTCGGCCGAGTCCGAGTCCGAGTCCCCAGGACTCGGCGAGGGTGACTCGCACTCGGACTCGCCGAGTCCAGGCGAGTTTAGGCGATTTTCGTTTCTCTGTTTGCAGCTCATCAGGTTCTGGTTCATGGGTGTTCTTGGCCACGATCATGGTTTTCACGACAACATCACTGCAACGAAGGATTGTGGCATTATTTCTCTCAAAGGAAGACTAAATCTGCCGTAAGTAACCTTGATAAGTCACTAAGGCTTGAACGGATGCTGCTGAAAATGGTTCGCTTTTCCACTCTTGACGGATCTTCAACTGTAGATCTGAAAGAACCTTTCCTTCTATCAACAATTCTCCATCATGACCTATGATGGTGCAAGAAGCTTTCTGACAATGAGAGACCATATCCTGAAAAACTTCCATTTGTAGCCTCATAGCATCATCAATGTCTTCAATAAGTGACTTAAGAACAAGGGCTTTGTTCCCCAAGAGCTCCTGATATTGCAAGTATACAACTCTTGAAGGAATTACCTGACGTTCTACAAGAATGCTTAACTTTTGCTGATGAATTTTAAGCCAAATAGTCAAGTTGTCTTCTACCTTTTCCATGTTTCGTTTGAAAGTATCAGAAACTTGGTTGAATTGTTCTTCAATGGTTTTCAACTTGGCTATCATTTGGAAAACCTCCTTCAAGACTTGTGCAGATAGATTATGAAGCCGATCAACCCAAGATTCTAGTGCTTGTACCTTTTGAGCAGCTCTCTCAACTCCCTGGATTGATTCTCGTGCCTCGGAAGGACTTGTAGAATTACTCACTTCACCAGTTGGTTTTGTGATTTTACGAACAACTGCAACAAGTTGCTGGTTGTCCTCTTCTAGCTTATCTTTCTTAGCTAGAAGTTCATCGTATCTCTACACTAGTGAAGCTACAAAATACTGGGCATCATGTTTAATCACCTCATGCGTTTGCTTACCCAATTCTATCCTTGTAACTTTGTAATCAACAACTGACATCTCTTCAAGTGGCTTATCTGCAATGGGTTCAACAATTTCAGCTACTTTCATCTTGTTGCTGTCAACAGTTACTCTGGAGATAGTCTTGGCCTTTTTAGCAACCTTGGGTCTAGACTGTTTAAGTTGTTGATAATCAAAGGCATCAGGTGAGATTTCTTGCTTCTTCCTTTTCTTTGAGTAAAAGAACTAAGTCATGGAGGTAAAGCCATCAACTCTCCTTCAGTAGCAGCTATAAGCAAAGGAGAAGCAGTTTTTGTTTGAACAACCGTGGTCTTCTTGGGAGGAGTATTTGCTTGGATGGTGACCACGGTCTGTTCAGTAACCAATGGGCATGAAGATTGCCTCATAAATTCTTCAAAGCCAGAAGGGGAAGTATCAATCTCTGATAGCAGGATACATGCAGGAGTATCTTCAGGAACTTCCAGCACACTCTCTTGTTGATGATCAGGAGGTGCCTCGTATGCTGAAATAGGAATGACATTCTGAGGAAACTCTTCCACCATTAAGTCAGGAGGAAAAAGGGGTGTCTCAATGGAAATTGAGGAAGAGATCTCATGAGGCAAGTCCGAAGCTGGAGACTTAAGAGCATCATCAAATTGCTCCCCTTCTTTTGGATTATCAAGATCAATCACCTGAACATGGAACCGTGACTTTTCTTTTCCATGAGCTGTCGCCTCCTCAGGAGGAAGCACTATTGCCTGACTGACTTGCAATTTGATCCTGGTGCCAGAAGATGATGTGCCTTCCTTGTTGTCAACCTGAATCTCAGACTTACGTCCGACAGGCCTCGTAGAATCATCTTCTTTTCCAATCTTGATTTTAATGGGTCTAACAGCATTACTTTTCAGCCAAGCGTTGGTGTTAGCCAAGATAGGCTGAAATCTCTCAAGAATGGATATGAACTGCTTGTGTGACCATTGGATTAAAGGAAGTGGAGCTTCCTCAATCCTTCGTGAAATATATTCAGAATCAAGTACGTGCCATCGTCAATCATCCCTTGTGGAATATCCACCAAGTTCAAATCAACAACTTGCTCAACCGTGAGCTTGCAGTAATCCATCTTCAGAATTTCCACCTTTGTACAGAGATCTACCCAGATATCCTCAATACGATGCACGTGCACGAAGGATTTTTTGATCTTTTCCTTCATACCTCGGTAATCAAAATCAGCTCTGGACTTAAACCTTTTGAGCTTAATTTCCTGCATTTCAGTCTTCATAGCCTTGGCTTTGACGGATGTGACAAGAGAATAGCGACCAATTTTTAATGGGTTTGTTGTAGAGATCCCCATTCCAACTTTATGTCTGACGGACTAATGAGCGTGGACATCCATAATCTGCCTTCCCAACTCCATAAGAATGATCTTATCAGTTGGGTATCTAAGGAGCATGTATGGCTGCCCACTATAGCATCCGATTCTCATATAGGTAAAGGTCGGGAATTGAAGGAACAAACATCCATACTCATTCACTCTTTCCCATGCCTCATCTGATAGCCTTTTGTTCTTCAGAGTTCTGTCAAACTGACACATGAAGTAACCGAAGAATGCATCTTGAACTCTTCTAAAATGCAATCTGCTAGGTCTCAAAGGAAGCTGATCATAGTATTCCCATACCGGTATAAGCAAGCGGTCACCCTTGGTAGAAAGACCAAGGAAATGTCTGAGTGACGCTGCCAAATACACTAAGTATGAATTCATATAAAAAGTCATGGTGGAAGGGACTGCTGCAAGTTGTTCGCACAAGGCATCGCTGATGACTTCTCCCCATGATATATGATGGGACTGCCTTATGAACATGACGAATTGGTACATCCAGGGCTCAAAAACATTAGAATGTTCAAGACCCATTATCCTGCTGACGAGGGTTATGATGTCTCCAATCTCCCATTTGAAGTCACAACGGTACAACTTGGCCCATCTTGAGAAAGAGGCTCGTGGCTCATGGAGCCACCTGTTAATATGACGTTTGTAGTCCTTCTCTCTTTTCACATAGTACGCAGCTGCACTATCTTTGGAAATCTCCATATAAACAGGTGCTGATGATATTTTGAAGACTTTCTCAATGGTATCCACATCAAGACGAATTATTGCCTCACCATCATCATTTCTGATGGCCCTTGTATCCCTATCAAAATGATGTGCGCAAGCAAGGACAAATTCAGGTTCTAGGGCAGCCACTGGGAAAAAAGATGCATGATGAATATGGCTGTCCAACAGCCGCTGCATATTACTATCCTGCGGATCCTCCACCCTCTTGACAAATTCTGACATGTCCACATGCCCTATTTCGGTATCTCTTATGCGATCCAAAGGAGAGGAAACTTGGGAAGGTGCAACTTCATTTTGGTACTTGTCATATTTATACTTCATCTTCTTTGGAATTGGAGATGACGACAAATTTGACATTGATGGACAACCTGGTATGCTGTGATGAAGACTTAAAAGTGTTTAGGCAACATCATAATCAGCTGCAACTAACATTTTTCCTTCTTCAAATGGGAAGAACTCCAACCCTTGCACTTCACGATTTTGTGAGAGAAAGAGGGGAAATAAATGGGAAATGCCAAGAATCTTGACTTTGACCAATTTCGTGTCTTGGGGAAAATTTTACAAGTATACAAGCTTGGAAGAGTGCACATGCAATCGGATTTTTAAAATCCGAATGCAAGTATACTTGTAAAATGGTAAATGGAGAAATGGGTGAAAAATGGGAATAAGACTTGCGGAAAATGACGTGAACGGAAAGTATGGATATAGGCGTTATGGATGGATAAAAATGGAAAGATTTTGGGAATGACATTTTCATGAAAATGAGAAGAAATTTGAACATGCAATCCGGTTCTAAAAACCCGATTTTGGAAGGATGGGTATTTTTCATCTTTGCAACTTGGAATTCCAACAAAAGATGGTTAAAAAAAAATTTAACCGTAAGGGAAGAACAATGATTTTCATCCAACTTGTAATCGGGATTTAAAATCCCGAATACAAGTAAAGAGGGAAAATGGGGAAGATCAATGCAATTCAAAAAATTGCTTATCAAGGAGGAAAATCTCTCTCACAAAACCGATTTTTGGGGCAAGAACAACATATTTACAAATTTACAACTAGAAAGGAAAATAAGAAAACAAGAAAAGAAAAGAAATCATACCTTGTTTCAATCTGAAAATGCCTCTCCAAAAGATGATCAATCTTTGGAAGAAAGAAGAATAGCTCTTAAATAGAGATAAACCTCAATCCGAAACCCTAGCCATGTTTTTTACCAAAACGCCATAAGTTGAAAAACGTGGCAGAAAATGCAAGTTTGAAGAGCCAAAATGCCAAAGAGGAATCACGCCTAAGAGTCCCAAAGCAAAACGCCTAAGGGAGAGATGAACACATGGCATCAAAACCCTCCAAAAAGTAGCCTTTGAAGGATCACGTGGAAAAAACGTGGCATCAAATGCATCTAAAATGGCACAAGAAGTGACTGAATCTTCTTCCAACTTCAACGCCTAGGCATGAAAGGCAAAAACACCTTAGGAGTTTGCAGATTTGTGGAGTAAAAATCGCCGAAAATGTGGATTCAAGGAACCACATGGAAGGTGATTTTAGCAGAAAATCAGCAAACAAGAACCCTAAATGGCGTGAAAGATGTTTGAAATCGCATGAGAATAGGATGGAATCCTAAACGCCTTGCATCTCCAACAAATCTCCACAAAAATTGCTTTGAAATCTTCAACAAATCCGTTTTTTTTGGTTGGTTGGGTTTTTTAGAAAGATGAACAATTTTGATTTTGCATGTATTGGAGAAAATCGGGTTTTTTAGATGAAATAGCAAGTTTAAAATTGCACTTTTTCATAAATAAGGCAAAATCGGGTTTTAAAAATGAAATTACAAGTTTAAAATCCACCAAAATGCACTTTATAGAGAAAATCGGGTTTTTTGGGCAATATAACAAGTTTTAAATGTTACTTTAATTCATTTCTAGGCAAAATTGGGTTTTGGAGAGAGATGTGCAAGTTACAAATTGAAAATAAAATCCCTACAACAAGTTTTAATAACTTGCACATATGTAATAGGGGTTAAAAATCTTTATTACAAGCAAAAGACATTAAAATAGGGGTTTTTCAAAAGAATTACAAGTTAACTTGTAACTTATCCAAAAAATCCCTATTATAACTTAAATAACCGGAAAGCAACAAGGGGGAAATAAAAAGCAAATTACAAGTTCTTATTTTTCAATAAAGTGCACTTGCAATTAGCCTAAAATTTCCCTACAAAGACCAAAACAAAGAAAATCATTAAAACTTGCAGTTTAAGGAAAATTTCCCACCTGCAGTCAGGGAGAAAAAACCCGAAATTGAAGGAAAGACATAGCAAACAAATCCAGAATGTGACGAAATTCGTAACGTAGTTCGAGGATGGACTGAGGATTAGGCCAGTCCAAGGATTAGGCGAAATTCTGCCTCAGGGAGCGTGCCATAGAGTAAAATTTTCATTTTTTTGACAAAAATTTCATGTAACAGTCCTTCATTTTTGAAAACAAAAATGAGGACAACAATTATATCCTACTGTTATAGACATTCTAATCTTGAAGGCAACCAAGTTGAATGTGCCCAAATTTGTATCGCTGATCTCCTTCCACCTAGAATTTATCTGGGAAACCGAAAGAAAGCCCTTCATCTCCGCTTTAATTTTTGCCTGCCTAGTGATGGTAGCCACCTTGTTTGATTCTGCCATCCTGAAAAGCTTCTTGAAAATGATGAAAAATTCACTAAGTATGACTTTTACTTCTTCTCCAACTCTTTTTGCTTGAAATTCGCACATGAGAAATGAAATGTGTCTCCATGCTTATGTTAGCCGCATTATTGTATACGGGAATAAGAATAGTTAATTAAGTTGTAATTGGGTTTGTTAGTTGGCAACCGAGGGGTGGCAGTTGCGATGCGACGGTTGGCGCTCGCACCCCCTCGTATCTTTATATACTCCTGATTGTAACTTGTAAATGACACGAATTATGAATGGAATAATATATCTGATACTTGTCTGATATCTATGGCATTGTTCTGCATTACGTACTTTATGCTTTAAGTATTCACCCGAGAGGGCAAACATTTGGCACCGTTGCCTAGACGTACTCGGGAACGGAAGACACGGATGGCGCACAGACACAATGGGCCTACTCGTTGGTGAAATAAACCCAGAGGCCGACGACGCGCAAACAGAACTTTACACAGGAGAAGACATGGCAACGAGAGAATTTTCAATTCTACTCCAGGTAGCCATCCAGACCTATGTCCGACGAGAGGCGGCGGAGGCAGAAATCCCACCAAGTGCCGTGTGGTCAGCTCTGTAGGTTAGCCCGGCAGTAAACCGGTTGATGAACCACCTCCCCCGGTTGCTTGCACAGGCATTGCTGGCACAACAGGCTCACTTGGAGGAGATTGCCTAGGAAGAGCGACGCCAACAGATCCTTCGACACTACGAAGAAAACAGCCAACGGGATGGCGCCAAGCCGGGAGGGAATTGAACGTTGAATTTTCTATTTTCAAATAAAAGTGTCATTGATATGAGTTGTATTTGAGCAGATGAATTAATAAAGACATGTTTTGATTTATGTATTGTGAGTTATGGGAATGTGCGACAATTAATGCCAAACCTATTGAATAAAGATAGAAATAAAAAAGCAGAAGCGAATGAGTGGGAGGCCGCGCAGAGGGCCTTGATTCTGTAGCAGCAAGTAGAACGTAGACGGAGGCTGAGGCAACTTGCCGAAGGACGACCTGCCGAAGGGGGGCCCAAGGGGAACCAAGGAGGTGTCAGGGAGGGTGCAGAGGCTAACGAAAATTTCTACTCGTCGCCAGATCATCGTAGGACGTGAAGCCATGAAGAGTTTTTGGAAGAAACAAGGTTACGGCGAAATCTAGTCGAGGAGACTCGGGATCAGTTTAGAAACTTATCCCTTACGCCACGGAGTGAAGATCACCAACGGGAAGCAGCAGTGGGCGCGTGTGAGAGTGAAGGGGAGGGCAACCGTACGGGTGTAGGTGCCACACACGACAGGCAAAACACCGTACCTCCAGTCGTCCATGCAGGACACACCACCAACGCCACCGGAGGAAGTAGCGTAGGGCCACAGACATAGATACAACCATAGTTGAAAATCTCGGACTCGCCTCGGACTCGGCAAACCAAAATTTTGGACTCGGACTCGGACTCGTGAAAGACTCGCGAAAGACTCGGCAAAAAAAAAAACCGTAGTTTTACAAAAAAACATAAAGAAATTAATGCATTTAGAGAACATAAGTGCCATAATTGAAACATTACACATGTCATATGATCTACAAAGTACAAACACGCAATATTTGAAATTTCATCATTCATGGCAGCATATTCAAGTTTCAAGTTTCAACTCTAAAATGTATAATACTATAATAGCAGCATAAGTATATAAATGTTCACAAAATTACATATAATGATATGTCCAAGTCCAACTGCAAATGTGAAAAACAGCAATGTGAATGAACAAACCAAAGAGAAGACTACATCTTCCTCTTTGTATTTTTCCTAATATAGCTCAATTTTTCAGGCCTTGAGCTAGAAGTAGTAGCAGTGGGTGTTGTGGTATCTAAATGGTGAGATGATTCTTCTTCAAAGTCATAGTCCTCATCATCATCCTCATCTTCGTCCTCATCTTCATCCAATCTTGCTCCTTCTGCATCTTGTGCTGCTCCTCTCTCTATTTCTGCAATTTCTTCTTCGGTAAGGAGGACATCATCACCATCATTTTGTTCATTCATGGTCCAATCACCATATGGATCAATTTCATCCAAGTCAATGGCCTCATGTGAAACACCCTCCACCTGTCTAACTCGAAGGCGAAGGTTGTACCGAACAAATACTAGATCATTGAGCCGCTTTTGTGACAATCTATTTCTCTTCTTTGTGTGAATGCTTTCAAAGACACTCCAATTTCGTTCACACCCAGAAGCACTGCATGGCTGAGACAAAACACGGATAGCTATCTTTTGAAGATTAGGCGTGCCGGCACCATAATTCTCCCACCATAAATCTACAAAAAACATTTAGAAATATTAGAATTGAGAAAAAAATGTAACAATCAAGTTTGTAGGTTTTTTCTTGCACTATTGAACTAAGTTACTAAATGTTTTACCTGGTTGTTGTTTTCCTCTCCTATCAATTGCTAGTTGTGATGAGAATAGTCTCCCCTCTGCACTTTTGTAGATCTTGAACAATGGAATGAACATTTCCAAATTCAGAAATAGATACTAGATAGTCAAAGTGTCAAACTCAAATTCAATAATGAACATTTCTGAATTCATAAATAAAGATAGAGCAATTGCAAATGTCAAATCTCACCTCCAACTCATCAAGAACCTTGTCTCTCAACTCAGGATCAGGTGTCATCTTATCAATGCATGTAATAACACCTGCCATGACCTCCTCATCAGCCCTAAATGAATCAGAGAAGTAGAATTTCGGGTTCAAAAAGTAGGCGAAGGCATGTATCGGTTGGTGGAGTTGGTTTGTCCACCTACGATCAATGATGCGCCAAAAGATTTCACATTTTCTTGCATTTCCACGATAGTAATGTGAAATGGCCTCTTTGGCCCTATCCATGGCCTCATAAATGAAACCCATTGGCATGCCCTCTCCATCCACCATACGAAGAACCCTCACCAAAGGTTCTGTCACCTAAAAAAATTAAAACAAATTTTAAATTAATACAAAATCAACCCCTAAAAAATAAAATCAGCAAATAGACAAGATTGTATAAACTTTACTTTTGTGTTTGTTACTTACCGTAGTCAACTCCTCTCCACTTTTATTGAACCCTTCATCAAAAACAATGGTCACAATCTTCTCTGCTTCAAGGCTTTTGGAGTATGCAGACCCCAACCAAGCATCTGACACAAACATCTGCTTAAGATGAGGAATGGCACTAAGAATGCTCTGCAAAGTGATGAAGTGGCTAGCAAATCGTGTCACTCCAGGTCGCACAAGGTCCTTGCCATTTGTGTATTTTCTCATCAAAGCAAGCACCCAAGTATGGTTGTAGATGAATTTGGTGACACTTTTTGCATCTTCAACCACCTTCTTCACCCATCCAATCTTCCCAATGTCCTCTAGCACCAAGTCCAAGCAATGTGCAGCACAAGGACTCCATGTAATCGAAGGATGCCTCTGCATAAGCATTCTACCTGCAGATACATATGCAGCTACGTTGTCCGTGATAATTTGGACAACATTCTCAACTCCAACTTCCCGAACCACACCATCCAACAGATTACACAAAGTCTCTGCATTTTTTATTTCATTTGAGGCATCAACAGACTTTATGAATACCATTGCACCATTTGAAGCCACCAAGAAGTTGAGAAGAGTCCTATTCCGTCCATCTGTCCATCCATCAGATAAAATGCTGCATCCTTTTCTCTTCCAATACCTTTTCTGATCATCAACCACACCTTCTGTATTTTTCACAGCTTTCTCTAGCAATGGCCCACTGAAGTCATGACCTGTTGGGGCCTTAAACCCCTTACCCACCACTGTACATGCATTAACAAAACTTTCCCAATACACATTGTTTGCTGCATTGAAAGATAGATTATTGTAAAACCAAAAGTTTGAAGCTGCTATCCGTGCTTGTTCATGCTTCTCTTTATTCCATCCTGTACCTTCAAGTGAAGGTTGTGCACCTGGAACATTGCGAGGTACAAAAAAATTAGGGTTTGATCTAACAGGAGTGCCACTAGCCTCACCCTCATTGTCACCAAAAGATGAAAGTGACTGACGACCCCGACTATGACCAATGGGACCCGAAGTGGACAATGTGGGATTCATTGCAGCTGCTATGGCTTCTCTTGTTTTTTGCCTTTCTTCCTTATGCCAATCATTCTCAGCAAGAATGGCCTTCATCTCTCTAATAATTTCAGGAGTTGATTTGGGGCATGCCTCCACACCATATCCAGGTATTTGTGCAAGGTGGTATTTTAATCTATTGATTCCACCAGTCATCCATCTTGTGCATTCGGTGCAAGTGACCTCCCCCTTTTTGCTTCCTGCAATCCCATATTTCCAAGCTTTATCTCTTTGTCTTCCTGACCTTGGGGTTGCCCTTGGAGTTGAACTTGCCATTGCTGATTTAACATGAAAAAAAAAATCAGCAGGGTTTTATGGAAAATCAACAAAAAAAATGACAATGAATCATTTGGGAAAAATAGCATTCAAAAACAAGAAAAAAAAAAGAGGAAATAACTTAGGAAAGAAAATAGAAAAAAATTTGGCAGCATATCCCCTTGTTTTTCAAGATTTTTTTCAGTTTCAAAACAATGAAATGATTCAAATGAAAAAAAAAAAGAAAGAGAAAAATCCTTACCTAGATCTCTCTTGCTGATTTTTCCTTCTTCCCTCTACTCCTCCAAACCCTTCTAACCTGCTCCAGCCAAAAAAAACCCAAATTGAAGTCAAAAAATGAAAAAAAAAAGTGGTTTTAACCCCCACGGGCGCGTTTTTTTTGGGCCCGCGAGTCCCTGTGAAAGACTCGCGAGTCCGAGCGAAAGACTCATGTGAGTCTTTGCGAAAGACTCGCGAGTCTTTCGCAGGGACTCGCCTGGACTCGCCACGCGAGTCCTAGGCGAGTCGACTCGGCTCGCCAAAGGACTCGCGGGTCCGTGGCGAGTCCGAGGCGAGTCAAAGAGTTTTAAAACTATGGATACAACCGCCCCCAGGAAGACGACCAGGGATGGTGAGTAAACAAAAATTGCCAAAGTTCACAGGGGACGGCAAGGAAGACCCCTTACGGCACTGCCGTACATGTGAAACCATTTGGTCTGCCAACAAAGTGACAGACCAGAATGATTGGGTACAGCAGTTCCCAGCCACGTTACATGGAGTTGCCATAGATTGGTACTCCGATGTAGATAAGCAAAAAGTGGCCACGTGGGCCAACTTACAGAAGGAATTCACGGAAGAGTTTCGGTTACTCCGTGATGACAACGAAATTGTAATAGAGATATACAGTACCAAACAAGGTACCAAGGAGACAGTACGGGCATACAGCAGGAGACTGAAGGAATTGTTGGGTAAAATGAAAAGCCAACCGGCTGAGGGCTTCAAAAAACGATGGTTCGTGGAAGGATTGAAATCCTCCCTATGGAAAAAAATGAAAATTGTACCTCCGACGTCATATGATGATGCTTATAATAGGGCGATGGACCTAGAGAGCGAATACAAAACATCAAGGAAGAAGAAAAGTAATAAATATTCATCTGACGATGATGAAGATTCTGACGGGGAAAGCAGTAGCGGTGGCGAATCGAGTAAAAAGGTGCACGCTCTCCAAAAGGACATGGAACGAATGTTGAAAGAATTCAATGCCATGAAAGGGAATACAAGACGGAAGAAAATGACATGTGGTGTATCGACTGTAGGAGTGACGGACACACCAAGGGGTCCTGCCCCAAGAAGGCTTTCTGCGACATTTGTCAGATTGCGGGACATTTGACAAAGGAATGTCCCTACAATATGAAAACCAGGAACCAACAAGTTCTCTTCACGCAAGAGCAGTCGGCCGTCGGAACTTCGCAAACCGCCAACAATAATGCATCACTTGGCGGATACCGGAACAACCAGCGAGGGCGGAGGACCAATAATAATAATAGGAGCCGAATCCAATATGATGCAAAGGGACGGCCAATGATCCAGTGCCGAGCCTGCAATCAATGGGGCCACTTTGCGAGAGAATGCACCTCAGAAGAAACTCCACAAAAACTATGCAAATGGTTGGGGCCTGGAGACCACGATGATGGAACTTGCCCAAAGTCTGGAGTGAACCTGCTCAACATCGACAGGATGGAGGAACGGGTATTGGCAATCAAACGGTCACAGGCAAAGAAGGCCACATACCCGGACCCTTGCACGGAGAAGCAACGGGCGTTGGAGGCCAAGGCTGAAGTGGCGAAGGAAATGTTGGCACAAGGGAGCACCCAGGAAGCGGTAAGTACTTCTCGATCTGAGGCGGAGGAAAATATCTTGAAGCAAATGCTGCAGATTGAAGTGCTGGTGAAAATGAAGGACCTCCTGGAAACGATGCCGCAATTATGTACGGCACTCCTACGTACGGTCCAAGTAACCCCGCACAGTCATGCAACCCGGAATACGGATGGTTCCGGCAGAACACCTACAGACCCATTGGTCTTGACACTATACAGAGGCCGGCACCCGGCGGTGGTAGAAATGGGAATACTGGGCACCATTTTGACTGACACTATCGTCGACGACAGGTCCGGAGTGAATGTGCTTCCGGAAGAAACCTGGAAGCAGCTTGGCAAACTGACACTATGGCCGTCAACCTTCAACTTACTGGGAGCAGATCAACATGGTATCAAACCCCTTGGAATGCTCATGGCGCAACAAGTGACCATCGGGACACAACCATTTGTCCTCGACTTCGTGGTGATTCCGCTAGCCAAGAAAGGATACGACGCCATTCTGGGCAGAAGGTGGTTGGTGGCAGCCAGAGTGAATCACAACTGGAAGCGTAACACATTGTCAATGGAGAAAGCCGGGAGAAAATTTATTGTCGACCTGAAAACACAACTTGTGAGTGAAGAATTCGTGTCAGAGTCGGAATCAGACGGCGAAGGTGGAGTTGACGGAGGAAAGTACGGAAGGGAACTGAACGAGGAAGGCATTCTTGGAATCCAAGGATGTTTTGAGGACGAGACCGATTCCCTTAATGGGCTCTTCCACTGGCAAATGGAGGACTACGAGCTGCTGTATGGGTGTAACATGTTGCAGGTTGACGAGGATCGAGACGAGAACAAATTTCCACCAGCGTATGGGGAATACACTGAAGGGGATGCCCTGGTCAACGAAGTACCAGCACACAGGTTTGACATGACAAAACCAATCCGGTACAAAGAATCCGTAAAACCTACAAACCTCGGCACGATAGCAGAGCCAAGAAACATCTTGGTTGGCAACGACTGGAATCCAGTCTTGAAAGCCGCTGCGTTTAAAATATTCATGGAATACAAGGATGTATTCGCTTGGACATATAAGGACCTCAAAGGGGTGCCGCCAGAATTGTGCGTACACCGAATCTCACTCGTACCTGCAGCCGTATCTATATGGAAGAGGCCATACAAAATGAATAAAAACTATGCGGCAAGAGTGAATGATGAAATTGAATGTATGCTCGAAGCCGGGATTATTTTTAAAGTGCAGACTAGCGAGTGGGTATCGCCCATAGTGATATCCCTTAAAAAGGAGGGAAACCAGATCCGAATCTGCATGGATTTCAGATGCCTTAACGCGGTCACCATAAAAGACCCGTTTCCAATACCATTTACGGATAGCATCTTGGAAGAAGTGGTCGGTCATGAAATTTTTTCATTCATGGATTGATTTTCTGGGTATAACCAGATATCCATCGCCGAAGAAGACAAATTAAAAACCACCTTCATAGTGGAGGATGGTGTGTACACGTATAATCGAATGCCGTTCGGATTATGCAACGCACCAGCGACCTTTCAACGGATAATCCTTGAAATATTTGAAAAGATGTCAGTAGGGAACTTCAGGGCGTTCCTTGACGACTGGTCCATCTACAATAACCAAGATACACATTTGGCCGCACTTGGCGAATGCATGGAGAGATGCAGGCGAGCTCGCCTAGCACTCAACCCCAAAAAATGCAGATTCATGGTGCCTCAAGGGAAGTTGTTAGGACACATAGTGTGTAAGGCTGGACTCAAGACTGACCCAAACAAGATTCGGGTGATAGTGGAAATGGAGGCACCTACAGATGTCACGGGAGTCAAATCCTTCCTAGGACACATAGCGTATTATAGTCGATTTATCAAAAATTTTGCTCGAGTATCTTGCCTTCTGGACAAGCTGACAAGGAAAGGTGAATGGTATACATGGGGGACGGCTTAGGAGGAGGCCTTCCAAGAACTGAAGTCACGGTTGGTGGGTGTGGCAATCCTAACATATCCTGACTGGGACAAAGAGTTCCACGTACACGTTGACGCATCCAACTTTGCCATAGGGGCCACACTGGCACAGGTTGGCGACCACGGGCTAGATCACCCGGTTTACTTTGCAAGCAGACTCCTGTCGAAGGCAGAGAAAAATTATAGCACCACAGAAAGGGAAGCCCTCGGGATGGTGTACTTCGTCCAGAAATTTCAACATTACTTGCTCGCCACCCCGTTCACATTTTATGTGGACCACCAGGCTTTAATGTATCTAGTAAACAAGCCAATTATCCAAGGACGAATCAGCCGATGGCGGCTATTGCTGCAGGAATTTACATTCAACATTATAGTAAGACTTGGGAAGAGCCATGTGATAGCTGACCAGTTGTTGAGAATCCAGTCAGGAGAACCAGCCGAGGGAGTGAATGAAGATTTTCAGACGCTCACTTATTTTGCATCGCGGTTCTCCCCGCCTAGTACGCAAGCGTAGGGGAATACTTGTCGACATCACGGTTCCCGAGGGAGATGCCACCAGGAGAGAGAAGGAAATTGGTATTGAGGAGCAGGACATTCCAACTCATTAATGGCCTCTTGTATAAAATGAGGCCCGATCAGATCCTACGGTGATGCGTCCTAGAAGAGGAAATTCTGGGCGTCCTAAGGGAAGCACATGAAGGGCCCGCAGGTGGACACATGGGGCCCGACACCACAGCGAGGAAAGTTCTGTTGGCTGGACTGTGGTGGCTGACACTACATAATGACGCCAGGGAGTGGGTGACAACCTGTGATACATGCCAATGGGCCGGACGACCATTAAAAAGGGATTTTATGCCCCTCAACCCATCGAATGCCAGGAACTGTTTGGGAGATGGGGATTGGATTTCGTCGGACCATTAAAACCAAGTAGAGCCCGACGATGTAGATACATTGTAGTGGCAACAGAATACTTGACCAAGTGGGTGGAGGCACGGGCCTTACCTGACAATTCGGCGGTCAATACAGCAAAATTCATATATGAACACATCATTACGCGGTATGGGATTCCAATCCAACTGACGAGTGACAGAGGAGGCCATTTTGTAAATCACATAATCCAATTGCTAACAACGGAGTTTAAAATCTTCCACTCCTTATCAAGCCCGTACTATCCACGAGCGAACGGGCAGGCCGAGGCGACCAATAAAATAATAATGTCGGTGATATATAAGTCTTGCAGAGTGGAGAAGGATGACTGGGAGGAGCGCCTATCGTCAGTACTTTGGGCATACCGAACAACTTACAAGGTAACTACTGGACAGACTCCCTTCCAGCTAATGTATGGACAAGAAGCCGTGGTGCTAGTTGAATTCATGGTGCCGAGTCTCCGGATCGCCATCGATAATCGACTTGGCGACATGGAAAGCCTGAGGGAGAGACTGTACGCTTTGAACAAATTGGACGAACGAAGGATGATGGCTCAATGGGCGACAATGACAGCCCAGCAAAGACGGAAGGCTTGGCACGACAAGCATCTCCGGCGAATGAAGTTTACTCCTGGGCAGTTGGTGTTGAAATTCAACGGAAGGAACGAAATCAAACCTGGGAAATTCAAAGTGCGTTGGCTAGGACCATTCAAGGTACGCGAGGTCAATACCAACAGGGCAATTAAGTTGTGGACGCTGGATAGGGAAGAGATACCAGATGTCGTGAATGGGTCGAAATTAAAAATTTACCATGAACAGAGGGATCCTGGACCATGACGGATGCTTAAAAGACAAAAAAGAAAATTAAAAAAAAAAAAGAAAAAAAAAGAAGTGGGCCCACCGCACCGTGGTTCCACCGCTTAAAAGACAAAAAAAAAATTAAAAAAAAAAAAGAAAAAAAAAAGAAGTGGGCCCACCGTACGGTGGGACCACCGACGGTGGAACCACGGTGCGGTGGGGCCACTGGCGGTGGATGCCACCGTGCGGTGGTCACCGCACACCGCCAACCACAAAATAAAACCCCCGCAACCGCACAACTCCTGTAGCCCGCATGCTCACGCGCCCGCACACTCTCGCAGCCCGTGCAGTCGCACAACGCGCAGCCGCACAGCCCCCAAACGCGCAGCTAGCACAAGCCCGCACGCACCAAGCCGCACAAGTCTGTGCCGCTACGACAGACGGGTTTTAGTTTTGAAAAAAAAAAGGGTTATAAAAGTAGAATTGAAGAAGCAATCTGGTACTAATGGACATAAACAGGAACAAGGCAGATTGGCGGAAACAGTTGCAGCCGTTAGAAGACAAGTTGCAGGGAGGGCAAAAAGGAACCAGTGCAGACACAGGAAAACGGATTTTACCATCTGGGGTGCGCATTGCAAGTAGTCTCGGTATGAGCACCAGTCAAAAAAGCAAGAATCATCGTTACAAACCCTTGGCGACAAAGGACAAAGATGAAATAACGACAGATAATATTATGTTCGAGGGTTTGAATGGAATCGACTGTCGGAACTGGTGGGCAAAGACACCTCAGGATGATTTAATAAAGAAAAGCCTTCGCCAAGCACAGGTACACTGGGCCGTCCAGATGCCAGTTTTTTCGATAAAGGACTTTGAGGTGGTTTTGCTTGCCATGATTGGCAGCTATGGCAGACATCGACACCAGTCGGTATTTGATTATCAACACCAGAGGATAACAGTGTCATTCACGGCAGGCGAGTTCACTAGGGTATTTGGCATACCGGGGATAAAAGGAAAGAAAATAGACGCTCCACAGAAAATATCCCCAGAGAATCGTGCCACATTGCTCCAGTTGATGTTGCGTTATAACTTTACCCAAGGTGAGAAAGATAGGCTCAAGAGTGCAGGCAAGAGTCGGGGAGTGAAGAAACAATTTTTTGCCAAGGGCGTATGGCGATGCCTGTTGTCGGTGGTGAAGAGTCGCCTCACAGGTGCCACCCTTGCGTCGGACATAGCCATTGCATAGATAGTGCTGATGAACGGGCTGCACAATGGAGTGGTATACGATTGGGCGTCACTATTGGCGGATAGGATGGACGAGTTTATGACGCTACAATACAAGAAGTTCTACATGCCGCATCACGCCATTGGATTATTCCTGGACGCAGTCCACACACAGATCACCCCGGGCTCATAGCCATTGGAGCCACAGGGGCGTATTGCACCAGACCAGCCGCCCATATTCTATTGGTCACACTTAGACGTCTTGGCACATGGCACGGAGGCACGTTTGGGCACACAAAGAAAGAAGGCCGCCATGTCCGATACGAAGTCCGACACGGAAGAGTTCGAGGCTGAGGATGTAGAAAGTGGCAGGGAGGAATCCGCAGACACCTCCCAGGTAAGCGGAGGGAGTTTCCGACTGGCAGGTAGAAGGGGCGACCAGTTGCCTGAAGAAGGGGTAGTGGAGTCTGCAGGTACAGTAGGGTCTACTGTAGCATCACTGGTGCAGGTCCACTTTACACCAGCCCACTTACCAGAGACTTGTCAGGTGGCGGTGCCGCGGTCCTTTGGGACAGTGAGTGTAGTCACCACGGTACCAGTTCCTAGTTTCGGGCAGCCTCGGACGACGATAGCCATGACACCACCACGGGTGGGGACCTTGGCGAGTGCAGAGGCTTCCATGGTGCACGAGGTGCCGGATGTGTCAGGACAGGATGTGCCAGGGTTACCCGGATATATGCAGGAGGCAATGACGGCAGCAGGCACTCTTCATGATGACCTCACTAGCTGGTTGAGCCGTTACCAGATGGCACTTGTGGCATCGGGAGAGGCCACTCTATCCCCAGGGCGGACCACGTATTCCTTGGATGTCATTGATCTCGAGGAGGGGAGTTCCTCGAGCAGCAGGGCAGTTCAGAGGGTTGCTTCACCCCTTGCGGTGGTAGTAACCAGTCCGTACAGAGCAGAGGAGGTACCCGTGGGAAGTCAGCAGGGTGGAGAGTTGGAGCAGTTTATTACTGAGATGACTCTGGGAGCACAGCGGCTTGTGTCATCTGCCACGCTCCAGGCCGATGCGACCATGGTTGAGTGGATGGAAGGGTTGTTGACCTTTGCCCGCACGAGATGTCGAGCTGAGTTTGAGAGGTGTTGAGTGTGCCGGGTGGCCGGACATAGAGAGCCTGGCGATGCTGGAGGCTTGGCGCCTCACTGAGGGGTTGGCGAGACCCAGATGCAGTCGTTGGTGAGAGAGGTAGAGCAGGCCTTCCGTGAAGGTTATCTGGAGCTTTGGAGGTCACAACAGACGGCAACTACAGTTGAGGCGTTGAGGGTGGTAGCAGTAACAGCTCGAGAGGAGCTGGCTACCAGGTTTCGCGAGCTAGAGGCTACCATGGCACAAAACTAGGCAGCGGTGGACATTTTAGTAGCAGAGAAGTCTGCCTTGCTGATACAGTTGGAAGAGGAGAGGGCCTCGAGGGAGCTATTGGAGACTTGGTTGGTTGGAGCAGGTGTATGAGCTCTGTGGGCGCTTGGCGTCGACTGCTACACCACCACCGACGCCTTCTTCATCAAGGACGTCTTCTGCACTTCCTTAGTTTTTTCTTCTTCTTCTGGATTTTTGCGCGCTCCATGTATTCTCCATTTTGTTGTAAGTCGCCTAAAGATGACTTTTCTTTTTGGGGGGGATGATGTTAGCCGCATTATTGTATACGGGAATAAGAATAGTTAATTAAGTCGTAATTGGGTTTGTTAGTTGGCAACCGAGGGGTGGCAGTTGCGGTGTGACGGTTGGCGCTCGCACCCCCTCGTATCTTTATATACTCCTGACTGTAACTTGTAAAGGACACGAATTATGAATGGAATAATATATCTGATACTTGTCTGATATCTATGGCATTGTTCTACATTATGTACTTTATGCTTTAAGTATTCACCCGAGAGAGCAAACAGCTTATATATAATTTCTCAAATTGTGCTACTAAGTTGGGAGGCATCAATTTTAGCAATTTCATTCATTATACGCCATACTTTCCCATTTATCTCTCCATGCCCATGGAATCTTCCTTGTTGTTGAGTTCAAATTTGGAAATTCCTCTTAATGCACTTAGTCATGCGTGATACTTAGAATATTCCTTCACCAACTCATTAACTTTCCATTCTTTCAAAATTTTCGGAGGGAAATTGGAATATTTGTTGTCCTCATTTTTGTTTTCAAAAATGATGGATCATTACATAAAATTCTACTCTTTGGTACGCTTGTCTTGGTAGAATTTCGTCTTACCCTTGGATTGGACTAATCCTCAGTCCATCCTCAAACCACATTTCAAATTTCATCGCATTTTGAGTTCATTTGGTATGGTTTTCCTTCAATTTCAGGTTTTTTCTCCCTAACTGCAAGTGGGAAATTTTCCTTAAGTTGCAAGTTTTATTTTTTCCTTTGTTTTAGTGTTTGTAGGGAAATTTTAAGTTGATTACAATTGCATTTTATGAAAAATAGAACTTGTAACTTACTTTTTATTTTCCCCTTGTTGCTTTTTAGTTTTTTAAGTCATTGTAGGAACTTTTTGGACATTTTACAAGTGAACTTTAAATTATAAAGTTTAAATAAAACTTGTAATTCATTTAAAAAGTTCCACTTAAGTGATTTTAAGTTATGGTAGGGGTTTTTCTCCTCCATTACAAGTTTTATAAAGCCACTTTAAGTTGTAATAGGGATTTTATTTCCCTATTACAAGTTTTATTTTTAAGTTATTTTTGTGACCTGTAAAAGGAATTTTATTTTCCCTTTACTAGTCTTTTGTGGAGTTGTTTAAAACTTGTGAAGGGAGTTTTATTTCCCTTCTACATGCATTTTAAACTTGCTGTTTGCTCTCACAAGCCCGATTTTGCCTTATGCATGAAAAAGTGAACATTTTTAACTTGCAAATAGGTGAAAGAAACCCGATTTCTTTTGTTCTATGCATTTTAAACTTGTCATTCCTCCTCAAAAACCCGACCAGCAATATTGGAGGATTTAGTTCACAATTTCCAACGATTTTTGTGGCTAGATTCAAGGAGGAAGAAGGCGTTTATGTTTCTTTCCTACTTTCATGCATTTCTCAACTCCTTTCATGCCATTTGGAAGACGTTGTTGCTGGTTTTAATGATCTTCAAACAACAAAACACGTGTTTCTTGAATGCCACAATTTGCTTCTTGAAATGCCACAAATCTTACTTCTTCCAAATTGTTTTTTGTTGTCTTGCTTAGGTGGGGGGTTTGAATACTTCTCTTGACCGATTCATCATGCTTTGGATGGGCGTTTTGATCCATATGGCGTTTTGGCAAAAACGTGGCTAGGGTTTGGAGTGTGGTTTATTGTCTATTTAAGAGATTTTCTTTCTTCTTTCAAGGATTGCTTCTTGCTTCTTGGAGGACGTTTTGATTGATCAAGCATACTAGATTGTTCTTCAATGTCAGATTTACCATCATCTTCCGTTCCAAAGAAGATGAAATATATATTTGATAAGTACCAGAACGAGGTTTCTCCTTCACAAGTTTCCTCTCCTATGGATCATATCAAGGATACGGAAATAGGGCACATTGACATGTCAGATTTCATCAAAAGGGTGGAGGATCCGCAAGATAGTAATATGCAGCGATTGTTGGACAGCCACATTCACCATGCTTCTTCTTTTCTGGTGGCTGCCCTAGAACCTGAGTTTGTTCTTGCTCGTGCTCACCATTTTTATAAAGAGACAAGAACTATTAGAAATGATGATGGGGAGGCAATAATCCGTCTTGATGCGGATACTATTGACAAAGTTTTGAGAATACTATCAACATCTGTGTATATGAAGATTTCCAAAGATAGTGCAGCTAATTATTATGTCAAGAGGGAAAAAGATTGCAAACGTCACATTAATAGGTGGATCCATGAGCCACGTGCCACTTTCACAAGGTGGGCTAAGTTGTACCATTGTGACTTCAAGTGGGAAATTGGAGACTTCATTACTCTTCTCAGCAGGATGTTGGGTCTAGATCATTCTAATGCTTTTGAGCCCTGGATGTATCAGTTTATCATGTTCATAAGGCAGTCCCATCGCATCTCATGGGGAGAAATTATCAGTGACGCTTTGTGTGAACAACTTGTAGCAGTCCCTACTACCATGACATTCTATATGAACTCATACTTGGTGTATTTAGCAGCATCACTTAGACATTTCCCTAGTCTTTCTACCAAGGGTGATCACTCGCTTATACCTGTGTGAGAGTACTATGATCAGCCGCCTTTGAGACCCAATAGATTACATTTCAGGAGGGTTCAGGATGCATTCTTTGGTTATTTCATGTGTCAGTTTGATAAGACTCTGAAGAATAGAAGAGTATCAAACGAGGCATGGGAAAGAGTGAATGAATATGGTTGCTTGTTCGTTCAATTCCCGACTTTCACTTACATGAGAGTTGGATGTTGCAGCGGGCAATCGTACATGCTTCCTAGAAACTCAACTGATAATATTATTCTTATGGTGTTGGGAAGACAGATCATGGCTGTTCATGCACATCAATCTGTCAAGCATAAGGTTGGGATGGGGATTTCTACAACTAACCCATTGAAGATTGGCCAGTATTCCCTTGTTACATCCACCAAAGACAAAGCTATGGAGACCAAAATGCAGGAGATAAAACTCAAAAGGTTTAAGTCAAGTGCAGATTTTGACTACCGAGGTATGAAGGAGAGAATCAAAAAGTCCTTCATACATGTGCATCGCATAGAGGATATTTGGGTGGATCTTCGCTCAAAAAAGGAGGTTCATAAGATGGATTATTGCAGGCTCACCCTTGAGCAGATTATTGATTTGAACCCGATGGACATTCCACAAGGAATGATTGATGATGGGAATGTGCTTGATCCAGAATATGTTTCACGAAGAGTTGATGAAGCTCCACTTCCATTAATTTAGTGGTCACACAAAGAATGCACTTCCATTCTTGAGATATTTCAACCTATCCTAGCTAACATCAACACTTGGCTCAAAGGTAATGGTGTTAGACTCATCAAGATCAAGGTTGGAAGAGAAGACGATTCTACAGGACCCCTCAGACGCAAGTTTGAAATCCAGATAGATAACAAGGAAGGTGCATCATCTTCGGGCACAAGAATCCAGTTGCGGGTTAGTCGGGAAATGGTACTTCCTCTTGAGGAGGCGACAGTACGTGGGAAGGAGAAAGCCTAGCTTGACATTCATGTGATTGATCCTGAAGATCTAGAGGAAGAACAACAGTCAGATGATGCTCCTAAGTCACTAACTTCGGAGTCACCTCATGAGGTTCCTTCCTCAATCCACATGGAGCTACCTTTATCTCCTCCTGACACAGTAGTAGATGAGTCTCCTCAGAATGCCCTTCCCATTTCAGTAGTTGAGCCACCTCTTGATCATCAACAAGAGAGTTTGCCAGAAATCTTCGAGGATACTCCTGCATGTATTCATTTGTTAGAGATTAATACCTCTACTTCCAGCTTTGAGAAGTTTATGAAACAATCTTCATACCCTTTGGTTACTGAGCAAGCCATGGTTGCTCTCCAGATAGATACTTCTCCTAGGATGACCACGACTGTTCAAACAAAAACCGCTTCTCCTTTGCTTTCGGCTGCTACTAAAGGAGAGCTAATGGCTTTACCTCCATGGCTCAGTTCTTTCACTCCCAAGAGAAAGAAGCAGGAAATTTCTCCTAATGTCTTTGATTATCAGCAACTTAAGCAATCCAGGCCTAAGGTTGCTAAAAGGGCCAAGACAATCTCAAGGGTAATTATTGACGACAACAAGATGGTGGTGGCTGAAATTGTTGAACCTCTTGTAGACAAGCCACATGAGGAGATGCAAGTTGCTGATTACAAGGTCACAAGGGTAGAGTTGGGTAAGCAAACATATGAAGTGGTCAAGCATGATGCCCAACAATCGGTAGCTTCACTAGTACAATGATATGATGAGCTTCTAGCGAAGAAAGACAAGCTAGAAGAGGAGAATAGGCAACTAGTTGTAGCTATTCAAAGGATTACAAAATCCGCTAGTGAAGGGAGCAATCCTTCAAGTTCTTCCGGTCCACAAGAATCAATTCAGGGAGTTGAGAGAGCTGCTCAAAAGGTACAAGCATTGGAATTTTGGGTGGATTAGCTTCATGATTTATGTGCACAGGTCTTGAAAGAGGTTTTTCAAATGATGGTCAAATTGGAGACCATTGAGGAACAATTGAACCAGGTTTCTGATACTTACAAACAAAACTTGGAAAAGCTAGAAGATAGCTTGATAACATGGCTCAAGATTCCTCAACAAAAATTGAGTGTTCTTCTAGAACATCAGGTTATTCCTTCGAGGGTTGTGTATCTAGAATACCAGGAGCTCTTGGAGAACAAAGCCGTTGTTCTCAAGTCACTTGTTGAAGACATTGATGATGCCATGAGACTGCGATTGGAAGTATTTCAGGATATTGTTTCTCGTTGTGAGAAAGCTTCTTGGAATATCATGGATCACAATGGGGAGTTATTATCAGAAGAAAGGGCTCTCTCAGATCTACAATTGAAGATTCATCATGACTGGAAGACTGAACCATTTTTAGCTGCATCAATTCAAGCTTTGGTGACCTACCAAGTCTTCTGACAGGAAATTCAGTGTTCCTTTGAGACGAATAATGCCACAATCCTTCATTGTAGTAATGTTATTGTGAAAACCATGATCGTGGCAAAGAATACCCATGAACCAAATCCTGATGAGCTACAAATGTTCATCTAGAAGTTCAAAGGATTCATGTCTTCACATGCTACAACCTAAGTGTTGTTGCATTTTCAGAATTGTAATCTCTTAGTTGTAGTTTCTCTTTTGACATGTTTACTTGTAAAAACATTTTGTAAATTGCAAGTTAAGTCATTACTTGCACTTTTGTAATTACAAGTGGACGAGTTACAAGTCAATTTAGAACAGGACTTGTGACTTTGAATAAGTCATAGTTAGTTATTGAATAAGTCTTGGTGGTTGAGATAGTTTCTCAGGTTAGTGTAATATCGCAGTAATTTTTTTTTGTTTTTTAGGCCAATAACAATTCATCCACAACAAATAACCCGTCAAGGTTAGAGGAATAATCCAAACAATTGAAAGGGAATCCTTCCACCTTTTGTTCACCGAGAGCCCAAACTGGGAGGGTGAGAGCATACGGTGTTTCGGGGATCGTTAGCAACAATAATCAAACTGAAAATTACAATGCCTGGGTGGCAAGCCATCCCCTTCTGCTTGTCCAGCAAGATAGAAACTGAAAGATCCCGGATAGATCTTTGCTGTTAACCTGCTGTAATTTTTTATTTTTAATTTTGTTTTCCTGTTTATTTAAGTTTTTCTTACAAAACTAGACAGAAGTGCAGAAAGGGTTGTTTGTTTTTGTGTTTTTGATTGTTTTATAGCATAGGAAGGAATAGATAACAGCAAATATGAAGCAATACTGAAATAAATGAGGTATACAGCAAAAGTCAGAATTATTGCAAATCGTACCAGGCAGATTTGTCTGAATTACAAAGCCAAACAATGAATCCAATGTATTTCCCAAGCTCTCATACAAATTCGAAGTCAAACTGGAAGATGAAGAATGTTCTCCAACCCCACATACACTGGAAGTGAATACAAGCAATACCCTATACACCACGTGGTGTATTTGCTGCAAATGGCATTCCTCCAGCTGCAATGAACCACGTCTCCAATGGAAAGATGGTAGGCTACGCTGAAACCCTACTGAGAATTGATGCCTCTGTCCTTAATCACCACGCACAATGCCTTATAAGTCCGGTGCCAAAGATTGCTGAGGGCTACGTCCCAGCCAATCCTAATCCTGGGGTTTGCGTCCCAGTCTAGAAATCGCTCTCCAGAGCAAATTCATACAAGTTGTCAAATATGCAAAAGATAATCATAGAATGAAGCTCCTATCCCCTTATAACCCCTCTCAATTGCAAATCGAACCCTAATTGTCTCCAAGTGGCGTGGTCTAGTGGAAATGTTATAATTTCTTATTTTAAAGTGGTCATGTTACTAGAAAATGACCTTTTTCCCCATAGACAGAAATCCGCTCACTGAATTGCCCTGAGACCAAAGAGAAAGATTTAAATAATTTCAAGATCTTTCCAATGAGCTATCACACAATATGATGCGCATCCAGATGAGGCCAAAAATCCCCTTATTACTCCAAAATGGCTAACAACTTAGCCTTATTTAATTAATTAAACGCTAACTTAGGAAATATTTAAATATATTAAAAATATATCCCAAATAGCTGTAGACGGCTCAAATGACTCCAAAATCCTGAAACGGAACCTGTCACCTGTCTGTGACTGATGTCGGAAATCATGGATCAACCGACAATCTCATCCCTAAAATCTAGGGATGCTCCTAGAAACTAGGAAACACACCCAAATCTCCTGAAACTGAATCCAAGGAATGGTCTCATGGAACCCCAACCCTGGACGCTGTCACAACCTCCTAAAAAGTAGGAACTGCCTCCTAAAATGTAGGAACTGCTTCCTAAAATCAAGGAACTGCTCCAAACTAGCTCCAAACTGCCTGTAAAGCCAAAATCCAATCACTATATGCACTGAATGAGTCGCAATCAACCTCAGCTAGCCTACGAGACTCCAATGATAGGCCAACTCCTCCGCCTCTGATGTCCACTCTAGAAAGGGGACATGACAAGAAACCCAACTCTTGGCTGTAAACCGACCAAGAGAAAATGACAAGAAACTGAATTTCAATCACTCAACCGCGTATTTCAGCGGGAGGACATTACATTAAGCTATCACTCTACCACATATTTTAGCGGGAGGACCATTGTATTGAACTTATCACTCGACCACTTATTCAGCGGGAGGACAGAGTACAAAACTTGAATTACAAAACTTAGAAGGCGGCAAGCCAACCTCTTCCACTTATGCGGTGGGAATTACAAATGAAAACAGAAAGAAGGGATGATCAATACTACTGAAACAACCTTACAATATTGAGATGAGATGAGGAAAATAATTGCAGATTTCTACAACAAGTCTGTAATTTTTTGTTACACTGATCTGCAGGCTGAAAGTACAATTCAACAGCCTATGGAAACATCAAAATATTCATAACTCCCTCATTTTTCACCCAAATCACATGAAATCAATCCCAATTCCCCAATATAACTCTAACAACAACATCCCAACCAAATTACAACTCAAACAAACCACTATTCATTTGGCACGCATCCCAAGGCAAATGCAAAAACCCACGCTATACCTGGGAAGTTCGATTTTGTCTAATAAAATCATTGCTCAATCAAAATAGCTAAAAACTCACACATTGTATCGCCATGGCTAGGAAGGAAGGATGAGCCAGTACCCAGAATGATGGAGTCGCCTGGTTAAGAGGTGTGAGCAAAATTCACTTTCAGCAGTCCCGCGACCAGCAACCAAAAACACTCAAATCCAACATCGAACACTCCATAATCTGCAAATCATTCGCCAATCAGCAATGGGAACACAAGGGCACAGCTAGGTACTATATTGCAAGTTCGAAACTGAGACTCAGCTAGGAAGCCAACTTCAAAGCTCAGATTTTCAGTAGCCAAACCGACAGCATAACGATGCAATTTTCCAAGATAGTGCAAATGGGAGCCCAAGCCTCATATTTATAACTTCATTCTTCAAATTCAAATGTCATTCCTCCAAATTCCACGCCTTGCATTTGAATTTCATTCCACTACATGTGGACCCAAGTGTAGTGCCACTTTCTCCTAAGTCAAAGCTCACGCCAAAAAGGGGGAGGACCCACGTTAAATACTTAGGCAAATAATGGAGATGCAATGTGAAATAATATTCTTCAAAAATATTTCTACATCCCATAGTACACCTGAATTTTGCCAAAACTTAGGATAAAATAGGCATTAATCCCAAATTTAATAAACCTGTAGCCAATAAACAGATTAATTAAATATTAACCTTAGGATAAGGAAATAATATTTAATTATGTCGCAATGACTCCCGTATTGATTATTATCACAACCAGGATGAAACTGAGCCCGGACGACCACAGAACTGCTGCAAAATCAGAACCCTGTCTACTGCCAAAAATAGAATTGTGCCACACAGCCACTTACTAAAAATAGTAAGTCAAGAATTAATGCTCAGAAAAACATGATCATCGCCAGAGGCAAGACATGGAGAGCTCAGTAGGACAATAACACCAAAATGGTCATTCCCTGACTTACTAAAAATAGTAAGTCCTTGTTTCATCAATGCTAGACCCTCATTCTTCATTCCACCTAGCCTACGGGTCTCAAGAATAGGCTAATGGACCACTGAAAGAGCATCAATGAGAAGGGGACATTACATTTAGTGAGGATTCTCCCACCTTTTTCTCAAGACTCCTCTCCTATAAATACTTGAGAGGGTCTATTGTAATTTTTATCTTTTGGAAAGCAAGCAAAAACTCTACCAAATTTGTAGCAAAAAGGTCTTTGAGCTTTTATGTGTAAATTGAAGAATTGAAAGAAATAGAAGAAGATTACTCGAGTGTTGAGTCTTTGTGCTACATTCTTGAGTTTGTGTTCCATATTACCTTTCTTGCAACTGTTTCTTAGAGAGGTTAATCGAATTTGATTTGCAGTCTTTGGACCCTCAGAAAGGGTCAGGAGCGAAATTTGACTTTTTGAACTCTCTGTCATGATAATTTTATGAAATATAACATTTAAGTATAAGAAAGAAGAAAGATAGAATTTCTTATACTTTAAGTTATATTCCATATATACTTTCAGGATGTTTGAGAGTGGTTTCAGACCTCCAGGAGTTATATTGCAAAATCTAGTTTTTGGAGGTTTTTCAGTTTCCAGACTTAGTCAAATTTCAGGATTAGGACATTCCAGACTTAGCCAATTTTCAGGATCAGGACTTTCAGACTTAGCCAAATTTCAGGATCAGGACTTTCAGACTTAGCCAAATTTCAGGATCAGGACATCACTCAAGCCGGACTTGCTATCCATGTGATCCCCTTGGCGACACTCAAAATGCAAAGGCTAACGGACAAAACCCTAAAAGACCTAGAAAACAAACCCTAAAAAGCAAAAAGCAGGGGTCCCCATTTGCAATGGGGCGATGTGTGAAATGGTCACAACAGGCCAATCCTCCTCCACCTCCTCCTCTCGGTCCATGGGGAGCAGCTTTTGGTCCTTTAGCCTTAACCCCACCTCTTCATCCACTTCCACAAGGTCCCTGGAAAAAATCTTCGCAAGTTCTATGGAGATGGAAAGCAACATCCCGATGAGTATATCAAATCTTTTTAGATGGCTTGTGGTGTTCTTGGAGTGGAACATCAAGATGTTGCTGTTCGCTTGTTCATAGAAACTCTTCAAGGTATTGCAGTCGATTGGTTTTTCAATCTCACTACTGCTGGTTCGATTGTATCTTGGAACTCGTTGAGAGACAAGTTTGAGGAACGTTTCAAGCCCGTGGAAGATGAACACGCCTTGCTGGCCCAATTGACCCAAATGAAGAAGGATACCCACAAAGGCATGCGTGAATTAATTACCAAGTTTAACAAATTAGCAAATAGAATTCCTACCAATTCTCAACCTACTCCTGAGAATCTCAAGTGCTTTTTCATCAATACTCAATTACCGGAGGTTAGTTTCTTCCTAAGAGGAGCTACTCCAACAGATTTAGCTGCTGCGGAATCAATGGCTACTGAAATTGAGGACGATTTGAGCCTAGCTGGTAAAATCAAAAGGGATCCTAATCGGTCCATAGGAAGTTCTCATATGGAGATTTCATCTTCAAGTTCTGCTGATCCAATGGTGCAGAAACTAGCAAATGAACTCCTTGCTTTGAAAAAGCAGATATCTCAGAATTCCTATCCTACACCATACAAGGATATCCCAAGGCGGATGTAGTTGGCATAACATGCATATGGTTATATTTGATAATTTTGGTCACCCGACATTGTATTAATTAACTGTATTAAGTGATTGTCACTCTCGGTAGTTATGTGTCGGTTGGTTGACGGTTGTGTACCTCTCGGCAACCGTTGGGTTCTTTAAATATATTGTGTACCACCAAGGAAGGTAGTACGGTATTGTTGGATCTATTGTAATCCTTGGCCGACCATCTCTGGTCTTCTTCTTTGTAATGATTGCATGTGTGAATAAAGATATATTTTACTACCATGTCTAGTATGCATTGTCATGTACATTATTATTTTCTATATTTAATTTACCAGTTGTACCGGCAAACATTTTGGTGCCATTGCCTTGAAAGAAATCGGGTCAGCCTTGAGTGATTCATGTCCGTAGATCCCATTAAAAGTGAGAAGAGGCCACAGGGTGGTCAAGACCAAGTGATTAGGTGATCCATCGACCCTCGACTGGAGGGAGGATAGAGATGAGTCAAAGCGTGGAAGTACTCGAAGTTTTGGGACGCTGGAGGTGGACGTGTAGAGGACGCTCATGTGTCTGAGAGTGCAAGGAAAGCACCGGAACATAGTGGTCAGAACAGTTCACTTAGGTCCGACACACCTGGAAGTACTCGGAGTGTTGGGGACGCTGAAGCTGGATGTGTAGAGGACGCCTGCGTGGACGAGAGTGTAGGGAAAGCACCAGAACGTAGCATTCGAAACAGTCCACCCAGGTTCAGCACACAAGGCGAATACACATGTACCTTCCGAGTGAAAACAATGTTGAATACCCAGGAGAAGCAGAAATTCCCGAACTTCATGGGAGACGGGTCAGAGGACCCCATACGACATTGTAAAACATGCATAACCATTTGGGAGGCAAATGGCCAAGATGACCAGGATTATTGGTTGAAGGTGTTTCCATCCATCCTTCGGGGGATTGCAATTAATTGGTACACGGACCTCGACGCCCAACACAAAACAACATGGAATAATCTGAAGAAGGCCTTTCAGGAGGAATTCAAATTCCTTAGGGATGATAATGAGATCGTGGCCGAAATCTATTATACCAAGCAAGGGAAAAATGAGCATGTATGCGCTTACAACTGTAGGCTCAAAGAACTGTTGAACAAGATGGAGAACCAGCTAGCCGACGGGTTGAAGAAGAGGTGGTTCATGGAGGGATTGATACCCTCACTGTGCAAGAAGATGAAAGTAGTGCCTCCGTCCTTGTATGCCAATGCTTACAACCAGGCGATGGACATCGAGAGTGAAAACAAAAGCTCCTCCCGAGAGAAGAGGAAGACCGATGATGATGAGAGCATGGAAGGTAGCAGTGACGAAGAATTCAAAACCGTGCGCGCCCTTCGACGGGATATGTTGAGATGATGAAAGAATTGAAGGCTGAGAAAGGAACCAATAGAGAAGGTAATGAACTATGGTGTACTGAGTGCAAAAGTGAGGGGCACATGAAAGGTAATTGTCCTAGAAATATGTTTTGTGAGATTTGCCAAGTGCTGGGGCATTCAATCAAGGAGTGCCTGTACAATTTGAAGATGAGAAGTACACAAGTACTCTTCACACAGGGAGAGTCCAGCCCATTGAAATCACAGAATCTATTGCCAAGCGGTTATGGAAATCAACGAGGGCGAAACCCAAATACAGTACGACCCCAGAGGACGTCCTATCATACAATGCCGACAATGTAGTGAATGGGGACACTTTGCGAGAGACTGCCATAACAAGAAAGACAACATACAACTATTGTGCAAATGGTGTGGACTAGTTGACCATGAAGACACCAACTGCTCAAATCAGAAGGGTATTAATATGTTGGATGTGGAGGAACAAGAGGCCGTAGTTTTGGCAATCACAAGAGCACAAACAAAGAAGGCGATGTATTCAAACTTTGGTACGGAAAAGGGACAAGCCGAAGTAGAAGAAGTGTTGGTGAAGGAACGAGTAACTTCCAATGGAATTGCAAGTATGTCATTGCGGGAGTCAGAGAAGAACATAGTCCGGTAGGTGCTACAAACAACCGTACCCATCAAGGTTGCAGACCTTCTTCAAACTATGCCGCAACTGAGAATGGCAATTGCCAACATAGTTAGGGACGACATAGTCATCCAGAAACAATGTAAGCCACACGAGGAGGAATTGACGGGAAAACCATCACCCGAAGGGAATGAGTCCAGTAATCCAATGTTGTTGACGGTGAGCATCAAGAGGAAGCCGACGGTTGTCGAGATGGAAATAATGGGGAAGAAGTTGACAAACACCATTGTCGATGGAGGCTTGGGAGTAAATGTACTGCAAGAAGACACATGGAAATGTCTGGGGAAGCCAAAGCTTTGGCCGCCAACCTTCCACTTGGTAGGTGCCGACCAGCACGACATCCAGCCGTTGGGAACATTGATGGCACAAAAAGTAATGATTGGGACACAACAATTTGTCTTGGACTTTGTTGTCATTCGGTTACAGAAGAAGGCGTACGATGCGCTCCTCGAGAGGGGATGGTTGATTACTACCAAGGCGAATCATAACTGGAAGCAGAACACACTCTCGATTGAGAGTGATGGGAGGAAGCACGTCATTGACTTGAGGAACCAGGTGGTGAGTAAAGAACTGGCATCATCCGACTTAGAGTCTGAGGGTGGAGAGTTTGGTATGGACAAAGAGAGGAAAGGCATGGAACCCAACAATGAAAGGCTGCTTGAATTGGAAAATTGCTCTGAGGATGAGACAAGTTCTCCTAATGGATTATTTCACTGGTAGATGGAGGATTACGAAGTCTTCCACCCCGACTATAACATACTACAAATTGGCCTAATTGAGGAAGTGTAAACTCTGTCGTACGATATTCATCTGTGCACATCCGATGTTGGTGTGTCAGGGCTGTACGAACAGTTGCCAAGTGAGCTTGTACCATATGAACAGAGGCCACTGAGTGGGAATGGGGACAGGGCGAGTATCATAAATTGGATGCTGTAGAGACTTGTGGAGATGCCTCGAAGATGTTAATAACTTAATACTATACGCTAAACGGTTCACATCAATCGAAAGTAATTTCGCCGTATGGTTCACATCAGCCAAGAGTAATTCCACTATATGGAAATCAGCCGAGAGTAAGTTGACCATACAACCCATAAGAGCTGAGAGTACATTGAGCGTACGGTCCGCAGGAACCAAGAGGAAAGTTGCCGAAGGATTGTCATTGTACGCCAAGAGTAAAGGTGTTGAAGAATTGTCATCGTACGCGGAGAGTAAAGTTGCCGAAGGATTGACCAAGTCCATACTGTACGTCGTACGGTTTAGAGCAGACAAGAGCAAGTTGGCTCCTGAGAGTCCAGGTTGCATCAATGTGACGAGGTTACCACATGAAGCTAAGAGCCCCAGCTACATCGTACAACTAGAGAAGCGGAGTGTTGGAGATCTGTATGGTCAAGGGAGCCAAATTGCAAAGCATTGATACCGTACCCTGTACGGTTGGTACACATAGGCCAATCCGTACGAGTGAGTAGGTGTTGCGCTCAAAAAGTTGTGCGGCCGTACGAGCAAGTGTGGAGGCGGCTGTATAGAGAACCTATAAGTATACCGTACGTGAAGAAGAGAAGCTCATACGTGAATACATTGTACGAGCGAGTGTGGAGAAGGCTGTACAGAAAAAAACATAAACATGCCGTACGGAGGAAGAGTTGCATTGTGGGAGAGAAAAGTTGAACCATACACAAGGATTGCTAGGCCGTACGAAGGAAGAGTTGCACCATACGAGATAATTCTTGAGCCATACAATGGAAGTATTGTACTGTATGGTGGAAGTGTTGAGTTGGATGAAGGGAGTCTCAAGCCACACACCTATGCATCGTACAACCAAGAGAGAAGCACAAGCATGTACGTAATGAGGATAAGCCCATATGGAAGGAGAACAAGTCAGAGAACACAATACTCGTATGGGAGAATACGTCTTGATCAAAATTTTGACTTCATTGGCCTTGTTTTTGACGTCTTCAAAAAGAAGAAAATTGATGCACGCCATGGAGTTCCGTGTGGGTTTGAAGGTTGTAATTTGGTGTTGGTGGCGGGGGCGTTGCCCCTTGACCCCGCCCTATACCACGACAGGGAGTGCGCCCTGGGCGTTGCCTCGGGACCTTGTGAGGGGCAACGCCCCTTGATCCTGCAAGGGGCTCTTCCCCTTGACCCTGCTGGGGGCATTGCCCCCAGACCCCTGCAAGGGGCGCTGCCCCTTGACCCCATTGGGGGTGTTGGCCCCATACCCCCATTTGATTTGGCAGGTACAATACAAGTTGGGGTTGTCCAAGACAAGTCATTGCCTACACTTGTCATTAGTCTCACTAGTCTTTCCAGATATTACATGATGTTAACTTGTTGTGTGGAAGACGACTTTTTCTTTTGGGGGGGATAATGTAGTTGGCATAACATGCATATGGTTATATTTGATAATTTTGGTCACCCGACATTGTATTAATTAATTGTATTAAGTGATTGTCACTCTCGGTAGTTATGTGTCGGTTGGTTGAGGGTTGTGCACCTCACGACAACCGTTGGGTTCTTTAAATATATTGTGTACCACCAAGGAAGGTAGTACGGTATTGTTTGGACTCTTAAAAAATTAGGAAAATGATGTGCGTCATGGAGTTTTGTGTGGTTATGAAGGTCATAATTTGGGCTTGGTAGTGGGGGCTCTACCCCTCGACCCCGCTTTGTATCATGATAGGGAGCGTGCAAGGGGCGCTGAACTCGGTCCCCCGTAAGGGGCACTCCCCCTTGACATCGCTAGGGGTGTTGCCCCAAGGCCCCCATTGCAGACACTTGATTTTCCAAGTGTAGTCCAAGTGTGAGTTTCAAAGTACAAATTGTTGTCTACACTGTTATTAATTTTCCTCTTGTTACTTGATGTTTACTTGTTGTTTGGAAGATCGCTTTTCCTTTTGGTGGGGATGATGTAGTCGGCGTACAATGTCTATTTTTATGTTCGATAATATTGGTTATTCAACTATGTATTAATTGTTCCTATTAATTTGTTTGTCATTCTCGGGCAGTTATAAGCGTTAGTTGGTTGACGGTTGTGTTCCTCTTGGCAACTGTCGGGTCCATTAATATATTGTGTATTGTCAAGAAATGGAGTATGATGGAGTTGGATCAATTGTAATTCTTGGCCAACCGTAGATGGTCTTCTTCTCTAATAATTTCATTCGCAAATAAAGATATATTTTCCTTATGTATCTAGTATGCATTGCCATCGTTATTATTACTTCATGTATTTAATTTATTAGATATAGCAGTAAACACCCAAACAGCTCCCATCCAATGTTGGTAGTGACTTAGCATTCCCTAGGCTTTAAACAGCAGGAATAAGAACTAAACAAAAGGTCTGAAAATAAAAGATTCAGTCCAAATAATTGCTGCAGGTAACTGGAAATCATAGAGGTAGCACCTTCAATGTCCCTCTATATTCGTCTTCTGTTATTCGCTCAACACAAAACCCTTAAATAATTGTTCACCATGCCAAGGCGTCACATTTGGAAAATTTCAGCGCCTAGCCCTTGAATCCCTCATGCCAGACAATCAACATTTGTCCTAAATGGTATGGCTTGCTCATAAATTAATATTGCAACATATAATTTCAAAAACACACCCAACCTGGTCACCAAAATCTAACAAACACTACCATTATCTGTTTGTGAGGGCCGTTGCAACACGCATGCGAATATTTGTATTCTTTTAAATATTGAACAAGGAAAATTTACAAAGAATAGAAGCTACTAGTAGGTAGCTGAAGAGGATTAACATACCTCTCAAGGATAAAGACTTTCATACAATTGAAGATTTGAATTGAAATGCTTCACCCGAAAACAAAGTTCATACAACAAAACAAGATTTAGAAACACTTCACATAAGTCAAGATTGCTGCTTTTTTGAAATTGTTTGATCAGATCTTGAATTTGTTGCAGCTATCCATTATATTCTTCTTAGATAATTGTTGCAGCTGCGAAAACAAAAAAAACAACCTAAAAACATATGTCAAAGTAAAGCCTTAGAGTACTAGTTTCCTGATAATAGTTGCTAGAAAACACAACAGAACATCTGGCCTTCTAAAGATGTTTTAAAATCACTTGTCTAATAGAATCAGCAATCACATTATTATGCAGACCAAAACCAAGAACAGCTTCTTTCCAGTTCAACTTACAATGAAAAACAGCAAGAAAATTTCTAAAAAAAGCATTCCATTGTCTCTCAACAAAAGGGCAATCCCAAAAGATATGTTTCATATGTTCAGTAAGCAATCAAAAAGGACAGTTAATTGGCTGAACCATAATGCATTTCAGTCTACGTCCAACAAGAATTTAATGATGTAACACTTTCTAGGCCAATGGTTGTGTGTCTATATTTGTTTTTGATTTCCATATTTGTGCACTTGTTTTGGTCTACCTTTTAGAGCTAAATATGCACTTCCATTTATGATTTCCTATAATGAGAGATAGTTGAAATGAGTAGAAGACAGCCATCCCCAATCCTTAAAAAAATTGGATTCCTTGGGGGTTGGTAGTACAAATTTTCATAGATAGGTCAAGAGGAACTAATGATTGCAAACAAATATCAGAAATTGTTAATACTACAGTTCAACCCAAATTGTTCCTTGATTTTCTGCCATGAAGCCCATTCAAAGGCATTGAAGTTTCAAATGTCTTTGAATTGCTGAATACCTTTCTTATACAACTAGTAGACATGTCTAGGAAAGCACATAGCTAGTGGTTGATTATGATAAGTGATAAGTTTATTCCACTAAATCAAAGATGAAGCAAAATTGAATCCATGTTGCTGAAAGGAACCATTCCACTTCAGAAATTATCGCCCTAAGCTTTGCTAACAAACTTACCATAACATTGTGAATGTTAAAAAATATCATGATTGCTCTTTAATAGTAATGGAAAATTTGTCTAGGGTAATGGATTTAAAGCATTTATATTGAACTCTTCCTATTTGAACTCTGCACAACATTTGCACGTTCCTTAATGTTTTGGGGAGAGATATTTAAGTTTTATAATATTATAATTTATCAAATCTTTAATAAATTAAAATGTACTATATTATTAATTTAATTAATGCATTTAATTTATAATTTTTCGTTAGTTTGTAATTATAATTAATATGTAACAGAAAGATATCAAAGTTCTCTTTGTATATATATTTTACAAGTTTTTTAATCCAACGAACCCAAAATAAATAATGAATTTTAGTTCTTTTTTATAAACATATAAATATTAAATTTTATTATTTTTAATTTAACTTAATTTATTTAAATAATATTTTATAATTATTTTAACTTTCTACTAAATATGCTATATTATTTTTGAAGTTAAAAATTATAAAATAGAACATAATTTAATATTATTAAATTTTCATACGTTTGAAATGTTTTTAATTTAAAATAATATAATTAATTTTCTTTTTGTTTGAAATATATATATATATATATATATATTTTATATTCAAGTGCCTAGTAAAGTTTTTAATGTGACGGGTGAAATTGGCACTACACACCCTCTAGCCCCATGTGAAACGCTTTTGACTCGGAGCTATGAATTGGTGAGGTCATAAATATGGGGACCTCATCCCCAATTATCAAAGTTGAGGCCCAAACCCACAAGCACATAGGATCAGTGATTCACCGAGGGCACAAGCTTGCAATCACAATGGCCTCAACTTTGATATTGTTGGATTAGTTGTGAGACATAAGAGTTGTGAGGCAATACCAATCTTCTCTTCATAGATATGATTTAGACATTTTATTATATATATTGTAAATATGTCTCATATCTTACTTCTAGCTGAAATGCTTAGACCTTCATTACAATGACATTATTTACAATTACGAATATAATTTAGATATTACATCTCAAGGAATTTTTTTTGTTAAACTTACTTTTTTATAAGATATAAACAAGTGAGGTCACTATGAAATTGAGGTCACTATGAAATTGTCTATTAACAGGTAGATGTACCCTAAAATCTTGTGGAATTGCTATTTACACAAAGAAAGACCTTGTGTTGTTTAAAGCAGGGCTGCAGCTTACAAAACACCAGTTGGATTATTGGAATTGTGACTTTTACAGGACATGAAACTAAGGTGATGAATTACTTGTGGTTGCTTTTTTTATCTGTTTTGCATACCATTATCATGAGAATATTTTAGTGTGTTTTATTAAGAATTTTTCTTTGATTATTAATTTCCAGTTGATTGATGTCATTGACACCGATACTTTGTTAACATTGATGAAACAGGTCATGATGAATGCCTTGAATGTTCCTTCAAAGAGAAGTAGATTGGATAAGAAGATCGATATACTCATATATTTCCTGTTTGGGATGCTTTTCGTGATGTCAATGATTGGGGGAATATCTTGGTTTGTGATTCTTTATATACACTTTATGTTTTGTTATATATATATATTATTATATTATAGTTTATATTCATAATTCGAGTATATATATATTTTCTAAGTTGCCAGTCTTGTTATGAGGATGCTTATAGGTTTGGGGTTTTGGATATGTTGGTACAACTATTTTTCTTTGGGTACCAAAATTTGTGTTTATATATATATATATAGTTTTAAAAATTATAAAATAAAAAACATTAATGCTCATAGATGCCACCAAACAAAATATTTAAATACCTCATAATTTCCAAAAAAGAAAATATTCATAAATTCACAACATGATAATTCAATTATTTGCCAAATGTCAGTGACAATAAAAAATGATAATTACAATCAATACTCAACTTTCATATTGCTATTTATCAATAGCACCAAAGTCAATATGTAGTCCAATTTCATTTGAACCACTGCCAATTACAATGTCACTACCACTAGCCTTGTCATATTGGTGTAGTCACCGGTTAGGAGGGGCCTCAAAGAGATCAATCCAGACCGGTTAGCAAGAGTAAACACAACGGAAACACAAGGACATGATGGAGGTAATGTAGAACATATTGAATTATATCATGAAAATTGATTACAACCGACTGGTAACAACGGGGTTATAGTAACCGGCTCACAGGCCTGCTAAAACATGCTCAAAATACAGAACAGGTCACAACCGGGACCTCAAACTTAAGATTTCGCTTCTATGTTCTGTCTAACTCTTTCAATACATTCTAATGCTCTATTACAATGATTTATATGATCCAAGGGGATCCGGTCGACCCAAAAGGGATCAAAACCTGAAGAACAAGACCTAATGTGTAAAAACCAACAAGGTCGGCCTTCGACAAAGAAAATCCTCCGGAAAATCCAAAGGACGAAGTGAGAATCAAAGGGAAGGTTCGGCCACACGCCAAGGAACAACGAAATCAACGCTCAGGGCTCCGCAAGGTACGGAAAGGATCCGGTTGATCACCAATGCAAATAGGTCCTGGCAACCGGTAACAAAAAAACTGTCTCGAAAACCGGTAGCGATAACTTGCCGGAAAATGATCCAAATGCTCCGTGGTTTGGGAATAAGGAAGATGATCAAGTCTTCAACTAAAATCCAACTCCACAGTTTCCGGTGAGCCAATTCTGGGAAACACAAAAAGAAATGTTGTAATTGCAAACAAAAAGCAAAACAGAAAGGAAATATTTTTGTTTGATGCAAGATTGCCATGAACCAGGGATGTTCCTGCATCAGACATCCAGGGTTGTTGAAAAAGTGAGTCTCTCACTTTGCTGGGGTCAGAGGAAAACCAAGGCGGTCTACCTCTGCCTGAGAAATCCAAGATGAATCTTCAACTGGTATATCCTTCCACTTCACAAGATACTCCTTATATTGATTGTTCCGGGTACTATGCCCAATCCTACTGTCCGAAATGTCTTCAATCTGATCCGGTTCCTTCCGGGGCAACTATTTCTCTAAGTCTACAATACCGTCCTCACTAAATTCTGGTTCATGATACTGATGAAGATCTGCAATGTTAAACACAGGTGAAATACTCAGACCATTTGGTAACTCCAGTTCATATGCATTTCCTGAATTGAACTTTCTCAAAATCTTACAAGGTCCAAACTTTCTCATCTGCAACTTGTTATAAGTTCCAACCAGGAATCTTTCTTTTCTCAGATACACCATCAATTCATCGCCAATTTCAAATTCCTTATGTCTCCTCTTCTCATCTGCTTTCTCCTTATACTTGTTGTTCATGTCCTCCAAATGTTGCTTAACTTGAATATGTAAGTCCTTCATGTGATTTGCAAATTCTTCTGCTTCTGAAATTCTTTGGTCTTCACTGCTAATATCTCTTAATTCTGATATACTTCTAGGGTGTGCTCTGGTAACAATCTCAAAAGGTGTCCTTCCGGTACTCCTGTTTACTAAATTATTGTATGCAAACTTTGCTTGTGCAAGAATCAAATCCCAACTTCCGGTTTTGTCTCCAACTAAACATCTTAACAAATTTCCCAAGCTCCAGTTAACTACTTCTGTCTGTCCATCAGTTTGTGGGTGAAAAGTAGAACTAAACTTCAAATCTATCTTCATCTTCTTCCAAAGTGTTCTCCAAAAATAACCAACAAACTTAGTGTCTTTGTCTGAAACTATCCTCTTAGGTAATCCATGCAATCTCACCACTTCCTTGAAAAATAGGTCTACTACATGTAACGCATCTGATGTCTTCTTACAAGGTATGAAATGAGCCATCTTCGAGAATCTATCCACTATCACAAATATAGAATCATTCCCTTTCTGCGTTTTGGGCAATCCTAGTATGAAATCCATGCTTATATCTTCCCAAGGTCTTACCGGTACTGTCAAAGTTTTATACAATCCCACATTCTGACTACCACCCTTTGCAACTTGACAAACTCTACAACTTTGCACATATTTCCTAACATCGTTATGAATCTGGGGCCAAAAGTAATGCTCACTCACCACTGCTACTATTTTATCAACACCAAAGTGTCCGGCTAATCCTCCACTATGTTTCTCCTTTATCAGATTCTCCCTCATAGAACTCTTAGGTATGCACAACCGAACTCCTCTGAATAACATCCCATCCTGAATGAAGTAATCCAACCACTTGCTTCTGTCTACTTGTTGTGACCATTTCACACATCGCCCCATTAGGATGGGGACCCCCTCTTTTTCTTGGGTTTTGCTTTCCCTTAGCTAGGCTTTTTTCTCTGCTTGCTAAATGTTTTGAGTAAGTGGTCGCCTGGGCTGGGTGGATTAGGGTTTGGTTCAAAGCTGAGTGAAGCCTGGTTTTAGGAAGTCATTTGTTGTCTGCCTTGAGCCCTAGGGTTGTTTTTGAGGTTTTACCTTTCAGGAGAATGAAGAGGAATATTGGTTTTCTTGTCAGAGTCTTGTTTTCCTCCAGGTCAGAGAAATTTAAGCAGAGTCAGTGGCCAAGGGGAGATTCAGTAGGCAATATCAGAAATTATTGAGCAAATTCACTTGATGATGATTAAAGAGGTCTTGAAAAGTTATATCCAAGGCAAGGAATGGAGTTTTGAGGTATAAAATGAGCCAAAACCACGAAATTCGCTCCTGACCCTTCCAAAGGGTCCAGGGCGAAATTCTTATTTCTCTGCTCTATTCTTTGTCTTGACCAAGTTTGAAACTTCTACTACATGGTGTGGAAGACTGGGATGTATATTTGCCTTAGGAAGGAAGTATGAAGTAACAAAATGATGAAAATTAGCCTGGAAGAGGAAATTCGCTCCTGACCCTTCCAAAGGGTCCAGAGCGAAATCCTCATTTGACCTCATATTTTGCCTTCGGCATTGGAAAGGTCTTGTTTCAAGCTGAGTAAGTGGCAAGTAGACATCATGGTGATAAAGAGAGGTGAATTTGATCAAGTCTGAAGTGAGTTGAGTAGGAAAGAGGTGTGAAATCAACCCAAAACATGAATTTCGCTCCTGACCCTTCCAAAGGGTCTAGAGCGAAATTCCAAGAAGACACCTTTTTGCTCCTAGTTTGCACTAAAAGTCTTTTTCCTTAGACATGTGGTGAAGGTTTCGATATGTTCTTTCCTAAGAAGTGATTGAAAGCATTAAAGGATGAAGATTATGACCCAAGACATGGATTTCGCTCCTGACCCTTCCAAAGGGTCCAGAGCAAAATCCACTTTTCCTCCAGTTTGCTCAAGGATATGACCAAGATTGTTTACTTTTGAGGCATAGTTGAGAAGGTTTTCATGCATATTTGCCTTGGATAAGAGGTTTAAGAATTTGAGATGATGAAAATCAACTTGGAAGGAGAATTTCGCTCCTAACCCTTCCAAAGGGTCTAGAGCGAAATCCTCCATTTTGCCTTCTTTTTGGCCTTAAGACCTAGTTTAACCTTGCCTGGTGCCAGTTGGATGGTGGATTGTCTTGATTGCGATAGGAGGAAGTTGAATTGATCAAGTTTGAAGGAGAATGAGATGAACCTAGGTGAGAAACTAGCCAAGAATAGGGATTTCGCTCCTGACCCTTCCAAAGGGTCTAGAGCAAAAATCCCCTTTAAACCTCAATTTATCACTTGTCAAGACCAAATTCCTAGTTTCTAAGGCATGTATGGAAGTGTTAGACATGTTTTTTGCCTTAAGGGAATGACTAAAGGTGGAGGAGATGAAGGATTTAAGCCTAAAAATTGAATTTCGCTCCTGACCCTTCCAAAGGGTCCAAAGGGTCCAGAGCGAAATTCCTTTTCTAGGACAAAATCTTCACCTTTCATCGCTTTCTAACATTCCTAAAGGCAAAAACATGTCCATTATTCCTTTCAACATGGCTTGGATATTAAAAATTTGATCAAACAAGGAAGAAAATGAGGTTTATTGAGATTTTCGCTCTGGACACTTTGGAAGGGTCAGGAGCGAAAATCATGTTTTAGGCTTGATTGTTCATTTTTTGAACTCAAATCTTCCTTGGGAGGCAAACATACATCACTCTCCTTGCATCTCCACTAAGGTTCTGACCTTTTCCAAGGGGAAAATGAGTTCTTTCAAGAATTTCGCTCTGGACCCTTTGGAAGGGTCAGGAGCGAAATTCAATTTTTAGGCTTAAATCCTTCATCTCCTCCACCTTTAGTCATTCCCTTAAGGCAAAAAACATGTCTAACACTTCCATACATGCCTTAGAAACTAGGAATTTGGTCTTGACAAGTGATAAATTGAGGTTTAAAGGGGATTTTTGCTCTGGACCCTTTGGAAGGGTCAGGAGCGAAATCCCTCCAGAGCGAAATTCCACTAAACCACCTTTTTTCCAAATTTCATGCCAAGCCTAGTGCAGACTAAGGTGAATTGAGATGGGAGAGGTCCCTAGGGATAACTTTAAGTTGCTAAGAAATCATTGAATTTGAAGGAATTGTGCAAAACCAAGATTTTCTCTCTTGACCCTTCCAAAGGGTCCAAAGCGAAATTTCTAAAATCATCTATTTTCCTTGCAGGTCAAGTCAAACTTTGGGTTGTTATGGTTTGGATGAGTGTGAGGAGAGGTGTTCTTGTCTTTTGAAGTTGATTGAAGTTGAAAGGGTGGAGGAATAAGCTCAAAACAAGATTTTCGCTCCTGACCCTTCCAAAGGGTCTAGAGCGTAAAACCCTAAAATCATCTTTTTCTCCAAAATTTGTGTGAAGACTGGCCTAGACCAAGGTGAAAAAAGCTCTTTGGATTGCCTTGGAAATATTTTTGACCATCAAAAATGTGAATTTTGAGCTAACACATGAATTTCGCCCCTGACCCTTCCAAAGGGTCTAGAGCGAAATTCTGGATAGGTCCTGTCCCTGGCTAGGTTTTTGAGCTAATTTTCCTTTTCAAGGCTTTTGAGGATGAAGCAAATGTTGCCAAGTTGAGAAATGGATTCAAAAGAGGAAGTTTGGAGGAAACAAAGTGAAGGGAGTGGAGTTGAATGAAGATAAACAAGTAAAAATTGAATTTCGCTCCTGACCCTTCCAAAGGGTCCAGAGCGAAATTCCTCAAACTACCTATTTCCTCCTTATGTCAAGTCAAGAATTTGATCCCTAGAGATTGGTCTAGAGTTGGAATGATGTTACTTTGCCCTGCAAGACGTATTGAAGTGAAGGAGATGAAGAATTAAGCCTAAAAATTGAATTTCGCTCCTGACCCTTCCAAAGGGTCTAGAGCGAAATTCATAAAATGTCATGTTTCCTCCAAGATTGTTTTGAGCCAAGTCAGTGATCAAGGTGGATTGGCCTTAGAGATTTCCCTAGAAGAGATTGTGAATGAAAGAAGGATGAATTTTGACCTAAAAGGTGAATTTCGCTCCTAACCCTTCCAAGGGTCGAGAGCAAAATTCTCATAATCACCTAATTTGCCCATGGCGGAAGCTAAAAAATTGAAACCCTAGGCTTTGTTGAGCTAAAACTAGCATATGCTCACCTTCAGGAGAAATTCGGAATGAAAGAATGAGGCAATTGAGACCTAATCAAGGAAATCGCTCCTGACCCTTCCAAAGGGTCTAGGGCGAAATCCTTGGAGATGTCCGTTTTTCACCTTGTTTGGGCTAGGCAAAGACATGATGACAAGACCATCATGTGGTGACAAATCAAGGTTGTGAAGGTGTTGATGGATGGGGTAAATGAACCTAGGTGAGAAGTTCAAGCAAGCCTCCTTGGGGCGGTTTGAGCCTTACTCATACCATGAGCATTCTAGTGCCTATGGAGAAAATGTGCCTTCATCAAACCTTGAACGAATTCTAGCATCCACTAGGCTTACCTATATCCTCTCATTAAATTGCTAATCAAACCACCTTTATGGGAGTAAGACAAATTCGCATTGATATAGGCATTTATAAAATTGATTAATTAATTTCTTTTAAGCCTTAAAATAAAAAATTTCATACTTTAGCGCTCAACACACTTTTTTTGTGTTTTATCACCAAGTCGGCCAGTTTGTAGAAGGTTTTATTTTATTTTATTTATGCATTTATCAAGACGGCCTATTAGCAAAATGATGTGAACGCCCTATAAAGGAAAGGTGTGTTTTTTGAAATTATTAATCATTCATTCATTTTGTCCTATGCGAATTTGAGGAGCAGAATTGGAAGTGCGAATTTCAGCAAGTTTTAGGCGAATTTCTTGCTTGAAGGCTGATTGAAGGCTGGCTGGAGGCTGGTTGAAGGTTAAGTCATCAAAGGGAAGGACCTGAAATTCAGATCAAAGACCTTTCATCCAGCAAATCTCCATTTTCCTTTATCCATTTTTCAAGGTTGATAGCTGAAAAACAAAGGAAAAGGTACCAAATGATGACCCCCAAGGCCAGTGGATCCACTACCCAGCAGGCTCTCATCAAAGAAGGTCAGAAGAACGATGAATTGGAGACTAGGATTGTGTCCAAGTGGAGCAATATCGGAGACACTAATCTAGGAAACTTCAATGTGAAGAAGTTTTGATAAGCGCCCTACATCGGCAAGCTGTCGCCTTTTGCCAAGAGGATGATTGAGAGTGGCATCATCAAGGCCGCAGGATTTCCTCCTCCAGTCAAATGTCACGAACTGATGATTGAATGTGCCCGACACTATGATTCACATTCGAGGACGATCGTAGCCAAGGATGGAACTGTCTTAGCCTATCTCTCTGAAGAAGCTATAAGTGAAGCTTTTCATCTCCCGGAGCCAAGAGATATGGTCTACAAGAGCCTGGAAGGGGCTGGCTCTGTCTACGAAGATGATCCTGATACATGTCTAAACTTCATCAACAAGAATTGGTTACTAAAGAGTAGGCCTCGCTTGAACAAAATACCTAATACGCCACACAGAATTGATTTCCAGGAAGAATTCAAGGACTTGATAACCATGCTCAATCGGGTTATTGGTGCCTCTCAAGCCTTCTTCTTCGACAAGTGGATGTTCTTCTTCATACAAGTGATTGTCCAAGGAAAAGGAATGCTCAATTGGGCTAGAATCAATAGCAACAACCTGGACATGCAGTTGAGGAGGCTAGCCCCTACCAAATCATTTCACATGAGTTTATATGTTATATATTCCTTAGTCAGAAGTTTCGAGTATGCAGGGCTACCACACAGAGGGGTTGTAGGGAGAGGACCCAGAGAACTAAGAGCTTGTGATTCTTATGTTCAACTACATCATCCACCTAAGAATTGCTACAAGCTAGTGAATGACACCTTCACAATGTATATCACCAGGATGTTGCAAGGAGGGATTCACCATCAGCTGTCTCCGGAGGCACAAAAACTTGTGAAGAAGCATGGTGCATGGTTCATTCAGTTTCCAAAATTCACATACATCAGGGTCCATGGGTGCCCTTCGCCTCCCTATATGTTGCCAAGATATCCTACGGACAGAATAATACTATTGGAAGTGACTAGACAGTTGGCTGCTTATGCTAAGGCATCAAGACGTAAGCATGGAAATGGTATCCCCGTAACCATTCTACTAGGAAATTCAATTGAAGTGTGTCCTAATTCTCAAGCCGCGGAGGATGCAGAGAGGGAGTTATCTCTATATTCATTCACATCCTTTGCCTCAAGGGAGAATTTTGACCCTCATGGTCACATGGAAGGGACAGTTGGGAAGAAATACAAACACGAGTTTCAAGTAGAAGACTTCTGGATGAATATTCAGGATGATATGGAGGTGAAAAGAAAGATGCATTCTTGATTACCCTTGGATCTCATTAGAAAATGTAAGGTTTATAGAGTAGCCGATCAAGCCCAAGACAGTGGTAGATATCTCCAATCATCCTATGAGAAGGAAGATAAAGAAGTGAAGGTAGATTGAAATGAGCCAGAAGTTTCGGACCTAAGAGCATTAATGGCTCCTGTGTTGAATTGCACTTGCAGATGGGTGGACGTACAACATCAAAAATTGAAAGAATAGAATGTAGCCATGACATTCACCCTGGAAACAAGAATAGAAGAAGGATAAGCAAGTGTGAGTGAGAATACTTCTCATTCCTAGGGATCAAAGAGAAAAGGACCTGAGAAGAGAGAGCCTTCCAAGAAGAAACAAAAGGTGAATCTTGATCGTCCACCCAGTAGGTCTTCTAGGCATGAAAAAGAAACAAGTCAAGGAGAAGATCAAAGACATATAGTGTATGAGATTGATGAGTCTATGGAATCCATGGTGCAGAATGATAAACAAGGTAAAGGACAAACACCTCAGCATTCCTCAAGTCAATCTCTCCAGGTTGATGCTAATGAACAACAAGAAGGAAGGAATGATGATGAAGCAACATCTCCTTTCAGAGAAGATAGACCTTTGCCTAAAGAAATACAAGTGAGGGAAAGAAAGTCTTCTATTCCAGATTGGCTAAAGGAAAGATTGACAAGGGTAGTTGTGGTTGAAGAGGAAGAACAAGTATTCGACTTGGAAAGTCTCATAGGAAGTTCCCATGAAGAGATAGAAAAGACGAAGGCTACAAAGATGTCAAAGGTAATTAGAGATGACGCAGGATCCAGGAAGGTACAGGTAGCCACACCAGTGGTGGACAAGTATGAAGATGAGATTCTGGTAGAAGAATATGATCTAGAGACATTTGATCTTGGTCCACTTACCTTCGAGCAGGCCATGTAAGAAGCAACCGATTCAGTGAGAGCACTTAATGACAAACTCAAAGAAGAAATGGAAAAGAAAAAGAAGCTAGAAAGGGAGGTTAGTGCTTGGAGGAATTATTTTGGTCACCTTCGTCAACCTTTAAGGCGACAAGATCCAGCAGTGTCACCTTTGCATGCACTTCCTCTCGAATCAATAAATAAGGCAGAAAAGATGAAGAACTTAGCCCAACTCATGAGTTCTTCGATTGATGAATCTTACAAGGTAGCCATTGAATTTGTAACAAGAATGATGAAGACAGTCCAACGGGCTATCCAGATCCGTGAGATCATTCATAATCTATTGATAACTGTGGATGCATTCACTCACACTAGAGACGTTATCATCCCGGTCTTGCAAGTAATAAGAAGAACACCAAGACAGATTTTAGCACACGAGAAGATAATGGATGGAGGAACTCATAGCCTTTTGAAATGGTTAGCTTTGCTCCAGATGAAGGAAGTTCTTTTCGAAGACATCAATACTAGATGCAACCAAGTTGAAGGCACTATCCACCCTATTCAAGACAAGGTGTTTGATGTATTGTGTACGATCCTTGACAGAAGGATTGAGATCGAGACAGATGTGGATGTCCAAGAGTTGGAAGACAGGATCAAGATCATTTTTTGCGAGGAGAACATGGTCACAAAGGAGCAACGAGGTTAGATGTATGCTACTATGTTCCTGATCGAGAAAACGAAAGAGCTAGAGCCTGGATAGGAGACGACCCTTCTCACAGCTTTTGATCAAGTCCTCCACTTGGAAGAATGAATGAAGAATCTTCATGAGATTCCCATTGCTGAAATTGAGGGGATTACGTCCAGATTCATTGAATATGCTAGGAAAGAGCATAGAAAAGGGAACAAAATTCTAGATGAAAAGTTGTTATAAGATGATGTGGCAACTTTATTCCCATTGGATTATATTTCCTCGTTATTTGTGGCAATTTCTATTGGCTATGGATTGATAATGTTTATCTAAATGGGGTCTTTTTTGTAACAAACCCTAATTAGGGTTTAGGTGTCAAAATCTCAGCCATTGATCTTCTTTTGATCCAGGCCGTTCATTGTATTTGAGAGTGCTATATAAGCCCTCACTCATTTCATTTTAAAGAGTTAGAGAGAGTTAGAATCAGAAAAAGAGAAATAAGTTTAATATTGTTAGCAGCAGAGAAATAAGTAGTGAAGAGAGAAAGTTGAACAATTGTTGTTTTATTTGGCTATGAGATCAATGAAATATTGAAGTTATGGTGTTTTATTGCAATCCTTGTGGCTATTTTCATGGTTGTTTATCTTCTTGAATCACTCTTAGTAGAGATAGCATTTAAGTTTTAAGATTGAAGGACGAATGTTGTGTTTGATCTTTGGTAAAACTCATAATCCAAGCCACTAGCTCCTTACTGATTGTAAGTACGCCCTGTGTGGTCAACTGGAGACATTAAGATTGTTTAAGAGTTCAATCATTGTTGGAGGCATTGATATGTATCTTACTGATAGTATCTATCCCATTGATGATTGGAAAATCATTGAATCCTCTTAGAAGATCACACCAATTCCAGTGGAGTTGTAATCTTTTGGCAATACTGAAATTGGTAGAGTTTTACCTGGACCAGTCCTCATTAAGTCATTCTTAGGATTAGTTTAGTCTCATCTCCTTAAAACCATTATCTTTTGCCCTTTTTTTGAACATCAGTTAGTATTAGGAGAATCTAGTTCCTCATCCAAAAGTAGTTTCATGAACAAGCTTTCTTTGAAAGTACGTAAAGCCCCTTGTAAAACAGCAAACACAATGACCACTGGTGCTTATCCATGAGTAGAGATCCTACATAACAAAACCTTGAAGTTCCTCCGATTGATCCTTCTACGATATCTTCAGCATTCGGGAACTTTACTCAAGAGAGGATAAGATACCTCTGGGTATTTTATTCTATGTTTGGTCGTGTACAAAAGACACATCAACACTACTGTAACCGGTTCTCTACATGCTCTCCAAGGTTCTGCAAAATCTGGTTCATCATCATACAAGGTCCTCAATTCTTCAAATCCTAATACTGTTACTCTCATCTCTGTCAGCAAATTCCTTCTCCTACTCAATGCATCAACAACTTTGTTAGATTTCCCACTTCTATGCTTCAACACAAAGGTGTAACTCTGCAAAAATTCTACCCATCTCATATGTCTCTGATTCAACTTACTTTGACTGTTCAAATACTGCAAAGCTTGATGATCAGTATACAACACAAACTCCTTAGGCAACAGATAATGTCTCCAGTTCATCAAGGCTTGAACTATGGCATAAAATTCTTGATCATACATTGAATATCTCCTCCGGGCATCATTCGATTTCTCATTGAAATAAGCTACTGCTCTCCCTTCCTAACTCAAGACTGCTCCTATTGCTGTTCCACTTGCATCACAATCCACTTGAAATACTTTATTGAAATCCGTAAAGCTAACACAGGCTACTCAGTCACTTTCCACTTCAACAGTTCAAAACTTTTGTTTGCTCTGGTGGTCCTCTTGGATTCCTTCCGATCTCCCCTCATTGTCTCAGTCATAGGGTTACAAACTGAACTTAAATTTCTGATGAACTTCCGGTAGAAACTAGCCAATCCATGTAATGATCTTACCTCTCCAATGCTTTCCGGTGTAGGCCATTCAACAATTGCTTTTACTTTCTCAGGGTCCATCTTCAAACCATCCACATATATCACAAATCCCAAATAGACTAACTCATCTTTCATGAAAGTACACTTCTTAAGGTTTATCAACAACTTTTCTTCTCTCAACCTTTGCAAAACTTGTCTCAAATGCAACAAATGCTCCTCTTTTGTCTTACTGAAAACCAGAATGGCATCACCAACCATTCATACAGTCCTTCATTTGTCTTGAATGCTGTCTTCCACTCATCTCCTTCTCTAATTCTGATCTGATGATATCCACTCTTCAAGTCTATCTTTGTAAAGTATTTGGCTCCGCTCAAACAATCCATTATGTCATCCATCCTAGGCAAAGGAAACCGGTATTTCACTGTGATCTTGTTTATTGCTCTGGAATCGGTAAACATTCTCCATTCTCCATTCTTCTTAGGTGCTAATACTGCTGGTACTGCACAAGGACTCAGACTTTCCCTGATCAAACCTTTCTTCAACAGCTCCTGCACTTGTCTATTCAACTCTTCATTCTCTGCCGGTGTCATCCGGTGTGCAGCTTTGTTAGGCAAACTAGCTCCAAGAATCAGATCCATGCAATTACTGATACTTCTTAGAGGTGGTAATCCATTAGGCACATTATCTGAAATGATGCCTTCATACTGAGTCAACAAATCTTTAATCTTTTCCGGTTGTTCTTCTTCATGCTCCGGATTCTCAGTCTTCTTAGGAACTAAGGCAAAACACACATTCTCATGTCTCAATCCATCCAAGAATTTCCTTCCATCCACCAAACAGATTCTAGCATTCGTACAAACTTCACTCTTCAAAGGTTCCTCCAAGGGCAACAAGGTTTGCTTCATCCCATTGGCCACAATTGTGTATGTATTCTTCCTCCCATCATGTATGGCCCGTCTATGAAATTGCCAAGGTGTAACCAACAAAAGGTGACAACATCCATAGGCATAATATCACACAAGACTTCATCATGACAATTCCCAATTTTCAATTTCACCAAACCTTGCTCACTTACTAACAACTTATGATCATCCTGAATCCATGCTAACTGATAAGGCTTAGGGTGTTTGAATCTTTCCAAATTCAACTTATTCATCATCTCTTCTGAAACAAGATTATCTGAACTACCACTATCAATGACAACTTTACAGCACTTACCAAATACCTTACATCTGGTCTAGAACAAATTCTTCCTCTGCAAGGGCTCTTCATCTCTCCTGGTATGACACAAAACTCTCCTCATCATCAGTAGTTCTCCATCTTCCGGTTCATTAGCTGATCCAGTGGGGCTTTCTTCCACCATTGTTGTTCTTCCGGTATTCTCTGTCTTCTTACACTCGAAAGCACGATGTCCTTCTCCTCCACATTTATAGCAAGTTCCTCTAAACACTCTCTTGTCTTGTCTTCTGTCATCTTTTCCAAAGTTCTCATTCCGGTAGCCATCTAGTTCTCTCCTCCGGTAGAAATTTCTATCATCTTTCAGGTATGAATTACCTTCTTTGCTCACTTCCTTGTCTTTGTTCTGATCCGTACAGGTTCCTCTACCTCCGGTATATCCTCTTCCTCCTTGAAATCTTCCTCCGGAAAACCTTCCACCTCTACCTCTCTGCCTCAGCTCATGTCTTTTGTTTAGCTTCTCTTCTGCTTTCAGGGCATATTGGTAAGATTCTTCAACACTCTGCAACTTGATCAAACTGAGTTCATCTTGTATAGACACCTGCAATCCATTCAAATATCTTGCAACTTGTTTAACTTCATCATCAACATGTACGGATCTGATATTCAACTTGTAAAATGCCTTGGTGTACTCCTTCACACTAGATTCCTTCTGTCTCAAATTCTGCAACTTCCGAAACAGATTCACTTGATAATCAGTCGGCATAAATTTTGATTTCAACTTAGCAACCATCCAATCCCATGTCTTGATCTTCTCTTTACCTCTTCTCTGTCTATCAACCTGCAAATGCTCCCACCAAAGAGATGCATGACCTTTCAACTGGGTGTAGGCATATTTCACCTTCCTTTCTTCTGTAGTGTTTTCAAAATCAAAATATTTCTCCATCTCCGAGATCTAATCGATCAATTCATCTGAATCCAACTTTCCATCATATTCCGATGGGGTAAAGTGAGGTTTAGTATTCTCCCTACTTAAAACCCTCAAAAACCTTTCTTCATCCGGATTAATCGCCAGTGGAATTACTTATTCTGCCGGGGCTTCTTCTCCTTCATCTTCACTTACATCTTCAATATGTCGGCCTTTTCTCTGGGCTGTCTCAACAGCTTCCAACCGGGCTGCAATTCCTCTCAACATTTCCATAACAGCAGGGTTTGCATTCCCATGCGCTCCACCATTCCTATTTCCTCTTCGCGCCATCTTCACGCCAGTCCTCTGCAGCTGCAGGTCGGATCCACAGTTCGCCACCCTGCAATAAAATTTCTCAGGACAGCGCAATCTTCAAAACAAAAGCTCGCTCTTATACCACTTGGTGCAGTCACCGGTTAGGAGGGACCTCAAAGAGATAGTCCAGACCGGTCAACAAGAGTAAACACAACGGAAACACAAGGACATGATGGAGGCAATGTTGAACAAATTGAATTATATCATTAAAACTGATTACAACCAACCGGTAACAATTGGGTTACAGTAACCGGGTCACAGGCCTACTAAAATATGTTCAAAATACAGAACAGGTCACAGCCGAGACCTCAAACTTAAGATTTCGCTTCTATGTTCTATCTAACTCCTTCAATACATTCTAATGCTCTATTACAATGATTTATATGATCCAAGGGGATCCGGTCGGCCCAAAAGGTATCAAAACCCGAAGAACAAGACCTAATGTGTAAAAAACAACATGTTCGGCCTCCGACAAAGAAAATCCTTCGGAAAATCCAAAGGACGAAGTGAAAATCAAAGGGAAGGTTGGCCACACGCCAAGGAACAACAGAATCGACGATCAAGGCTCTGCAAGCTACGGAAAGGATCCGGTAGATCACCAATGCAAATAGGTCCAAGCAACCGGTAACAAAAAATTGTCTCGGAAACTAGTAGCGATAACTTGCCGGAAAATGATCCATATGCTCCGTGGTTTGGGAATAAGGAAGATGATCAAGTCTTCAAACAAAATCCAACTCCACAGGGTCCGGTGAGCCAAATCCGGGAAACACAGAAAGAAATGCTGAAATTGCAAACAAAAAGCAAAACAGAAAGGAAATATTTTTGGTTGATGCAAGATTGCCATGAACCGGGGATGCTCCTGCATCACATATGTAGAAGCTTCCTCATCATAGAGATTTCAGCAAGTTGTGCAATCGTAGCATCTAAGTCGGCACACTTAGGAGTTAGATTCTAATTCATTGTCACCCCCTCATGGGACAAGAGATGCAAGTTGGATTCACAATGACCAAATCCTCAACTTTTTTTCCATCCAATTAACTGTGCTTTATTGAGTTGGTAAATGTGTCTATATTCCTATTCAACTCAACTAAAGAATGAAAGGAAGTTAAGGTAGTGAAATAACTTCCTATACTAATTTTGAGAGGAGGGTTATGCAAATTTTATTCAGATGTGCACAATAGTTACAAAAATTAAACAAAAATAACAGAAATAGCATCCATACTATTACATAGTGATTTATGTGGGGAAAACCCTTTCAGGAGAAAAACCCCACACTACAAAAGCTGCCCAATATATTATTCAGAAATAAACAATAAAATACAACATACTTGTAGAGCAAGCTTCTCACAGGAGTATCACTAATCAAAGATAATTCAATAGCTATAAGACTCCTACACACAACCTCCATCTCACACAGCTAATATATAGGAGATACAATACATGAAACCGTCAAATGGTATTACAAAGCCATGAGGTGCCAAGAAGTGGCACCTAACTTATCTCCAATCCAAGATGCCCTATGATGTGTCAAAACACACACCAACACGTGTATCTCCTCTTTACAACTCATTTTTGTGTCCAACACATTTTTATAAGTTTGATTGACGAACAATTTGAGGCACTCAAATGCTCATGAATTGCTCTATCAAAAAATGCCTCTAAGGCCTTCAAAATTGAATTTGAAACTTTCAAAAACAAAAACTTTAATATATCCAAATCTGGACATGATCTTGCAATTAAAATTTATCGGCATGGTTACAATAATTTATTAACAACTATTCAAATCCAACAAGCATATACTAAAATAAGCTGATTGAACCAGTATTGACAAAATATAACATATTATAATTATGTTAGCTGCACCCTCAAGCTCATGAGCATTGCAAGTCTCATTTCCAAGAATAGATGTTTTCCTTTACTTATTTCCCCTTGAAAATTCTTCCCTATTCTGGCTACCTCTCTCTAGAGCCTATTTCCAGTATTCAACTCACACACCTCTGAAAATTGGTGGTCACTTTATGCTTTGTGATAAACTGTGAAATCTTGCTCTCCTTTGTGCACAAAAGGGCAATGACAAATCCTATGCTGACACATAAACCCATTTATTCAACCATACAATATCAGTAGAAACCACTGTACATGTTTCAATGGCCAACATTAATGATACCTTGAATGTTGTCTTGAAAGCAGTAGAACTCAAAATTAAAAAACCTGTCTGCAACAAGGGAAAAATAAAGAAACTTTAGATTGCAAATAAACAATCTCCAAGGCATAAAAGATAACCACTGCTTTATAATTTATTGTCTAAACAAGCAAGAGGCAAGCCTTGCTATATTTTGGCATTTATATCGAAGGGTTTTTTATAGAACTGAAGCAATGGAAATAATCTTTCATGCAGAGAGCCTCCAGAGAGATAGCTAAGCCTCTAATCAGTAATTCCAGCAATTTGTAATGCACTTATGGCCACCAAGCACCAAAAATTCTCCTTGAATTAAATTACAAGCTCTAACAAACAATGGAATACACAGCCAAGAGGTCAGGGAGAGGGATCCATGGGGTGGATGTGGAATAGCAAAGGAAGGATGCTTGCTGGCCTACACAATGGCAAATGCTGCTATAATCTTAACGTGAACAATGAGTGAAGCTAAGGATTAATTTCCCAGTCATATGTTTTTGCTTATTATGTAATTGGTATATGCGCATATTTTATGACAGCAAGAAGATAACTGAGATCAAAATATCTGTTTTTTTGCTTAAACTTTGGTCTTTGTGCTTTTTGAGGTCTTTTTAAATGGCTCTCTTTGGCACCTATTGTAGGTTCAGCAATCATCCTTAACAAGTTTTATGCTTGTTTTTGAATTTTGCAAATGTCCAAAATACATAAACCTTTGGCTTTTCTTTATCTAAAAAAGAACATAAAAAATAGTTTTATCTTTATCATCTTACCATATCTAGGTATATATATTGTAGTTGTGATGTACTTATTTGTGTTCTGGTATGCAATGTAAATTCTGTCTTCATCTAAATTCTTTGTCTTGGAATGTTACATGACAGCGTTCTTTTTATTAATCCCCAACTCTGGTACCTAGAGCTTCAGATCGATACGGGAGATATCTTCAGTGCAAGCCCCAAAGCTATGGTATTGGATCTTCTTTTGCTAAATTTTATTTGTTCCATGTCTCAAAAAATTTTTTAGAACACAATAAAAGAACTAACATATAAGATGTTTCCATGTGGTGATTAGGTGGGAGTGCTTATGACTCTTTCCTTGATTACTTTATATAATACAATCATTCCTGTTTCTTTATATGTTTCCATTGAGGTAATACATTTTACCAACCGTTATTTTTCTCTAATGTTTGACCCTAACTATTCACATTACATTTTCAATTACTATTTATGTATTTTTCATATTCCTCCACCAACATTGTTGCTCTTATCTCATTATATTCTGTAGTTCATTATTCTAGTTTCTTCCTTTTATATGCTAGTTATCGTTATTTTAAAGTTTAAACAACTGAGCATGTTCCCTTCCAAAGCTTTTGGTTAGATTACCTTATGTTTTTTCATAATCAATTATATTGGTTGTAGCCAGAGTATGTTTTCATCTAGATGGTGCAAATGAAATGATATTAAATTAATATCCATGAGTGACTGAATAAGGTCAGGGGGAGCCAAAAGTTCAAAGCTCTGTATCAAGTAGGAGTCCTAAAAATTATTGCAAATAAGTAAAGGTAAGACATCTTAGGAAACAAACAAGAGGGTAGTGAACGCAAAATAGTTAAACTCTAGACAAATCAGTATAAGAAAGCCATATGCCATGAATAACATGTGAAATAAAGTCCCTGAGCCAAAATGAATAGCAAATAAAGGTAAGTAAAAGGGCCTAATCGAAAATTGAGACCATGTTTATCTCTAATGCACACTAATCTGAACTGGGATATATTTTATGGCCGATTTTTCACCAATTTGATAATTTTCACAGAAGTTTCAAGATGTGAAGTAAGCAAGTTTTAATATTATATTTTTCTTGGTCAAGTTTTTAAATTAATACATGCAAGTATTATTTGTTAATGCTATGTTTTTTTTTTTCAATTTTATCCTATTATATTCACACTACATATTTTTTGAAGCAGAATGATTCACCAAATTTTGTAACAGTTCTAAGAAGTCCACTATACCTTGAAATTTTTAGTAGTTTTGGGAAGCGGAAGGGCTATTAACTTAATTAATTACCGGAAAAGAGCCAATGTAAGATATGATGATGTCAATGGGAGAATGGCATGGACCAAGTGTGCTTGAAAAGAAAATCTTAGGAGGAGGATACACTTCCTAGATCCTCACCTAACGTTCATGGTCAACAGTTCTCTAGAAAGAAGCCCTTTTCCAGAGTTAGAAAAACATTTTTGACTAATCGTGTAAAAGTGACTGTATGTCATTCCAAATCCTTTTAAATAGATTTGGTTCAATTCTCCATTGGCAAGATTACATGTTAGAAGAGAGAATTCAATTTATAGGAAAACTAAAGAAACTATATACAACAAGAACATAGCATGGAGACACTATTTTTCTGGACATGAAAAGAAACACTTTCTAGGAGTAATGTTTGTCTTCCAGAGGTGTTGTACATCTGTGAGACATTTTCCAGGAGAAAGGGCAAAGAAAGGTAAACATCTGATAGGAATTTAATCAGATTTCCACAATCCATTAGTTAATTATCAATCTGTTTCTGAAATTGATTGTGTTTCTTTTTTGATGCAAAAAAGAAAAACACAATCAAAATCCAGAAACAGATAGATAATCTGATAGGAAATCAAAGAAGGTGCCATTGTGGAAGTAGTTTTTATGTATGCTGTATCATTAAAAAGCAATTATTAGGAAAAGACATTCATTCTATTCATGGTCAATTTCCAGTTACACTTGTCTGTAGAGCTTTGGTTTAGCTCTTACCTTGAGAACAAAACCTCTTACGGTTTATACAAGAATTGGCAGACATAAATCTTCAGGTTTTTATTGTTGGCTTCATATAGAGGTCGAATTCGTGCTGATACAGAAATTTGGGTAAGAGTTGAAAGTAAAATAAAAAATATTTATTTATCTTTTATTGTAGGCAGCTGTGTGATTAGAATAATCCATAAATTATTATTTGGTTTGCTAGAATAAATAGGTGGCACAACCATACGAATAATTATACAGACTGTCCAATTTATATTTATTAAAAAACGAGAGCTTGGATCAAGCCATAGCTTCGGGTAGTAATTTAATATTGTTTTTCGATTGCTGAAAAGGGGGCGTAGAAGTCTGGTGGTGTAAGGAATCCTCAGATTTGTTGGCTGCCACATATTAACTAGCTAAAATCTTTTTTAAAGTCTGCAATTGGAATAAAGAAGTCCAGGAATTAATAATTGTGAATCGTTGAAGAGAATTGCACGCTGCACATTAAAAATGAGTCACACTAGGAAGAGTGATGCGTGGGAATCCATAGCAAGTAAAATAATCTATTGAGATGCAGCTAGTAAGGGTAACATGGGACCCTTCATACTAATCACACTTCGTGTTCCTTTTTTGTAAGGGAACATGGGATGTACTCCATACTAGTTGCCCCTTTCGAATTCTTAAGAAAAGTTTGAAGAAGAAAATCACAACATTAAAAGAAAGGAGATTACTAAGTAGCAAGGGGGACATGGGGATAAAAAGTCAGTGCAATAATTAAAAAAGAAAGCAGTGACTAGAATTTAGGTGTGTTTTTAATATTGTTTGCCAGCCGCTAGCATCTACAAAAGGACATGTGAGAAAAGGATTAGGAGTTTTAAAGGATTGCAACATTAATACCAGGTCTCTATGTAATTTAAATTTTACTAATGATTGCAACATTAATACCAGGTCTCTATGTAATTTAAATTTTACTAATGATGTTTCAGTAATGCTTTTCATAATATCTTGTGGTATTTTATTCACTGTTATCAACATTTAGTTATTTAAATTTTGCAATTGAAAACTAAAAATAAAAATAAAAATTGAATTGTTGAAAAACAAAAATAAAAAATATACATTTTAGTGGGAGCTTGTTGTGACGTTTTCGCACATTGCCCCATTGCAAATGGGGATGTCCCACTTTTTTCACTCTCTAGCTTAGTGATTTAGTTTAGTTGCCTTTGCTTGGCAATAGTCATAGTCTTTAACCTTTGTTTGTGAGAGGGGTTTGTCTTGTCAGTCTGTGTTAGAGCAACCTTGGTATGTCTTAGGACTGCAAAGTCTTGTCCTTAGTGTGATGAAGTCCAGAATTCGTGAGCAAATGTCTGAGCTGAGGAGTGAGGGTGAAGTTGTAAAATCTTGTCAACATTAGGTAAGAAAACCAATTTATACTCATTTAGATGAGTTTTTCATTAAAAGCCATTAGTTATTATTGATTTAGTGATGAGTTTTTATCAGAAATTGCCACTAGTTTAAAAACAATTATCAGAAAGTATTTAGGAAATTAACTCACTGCAGTTTTTGATTTGTGAGTTTTTCACCTATACTATAAACTTCATTCATCATTTCAATCACAATAAGAATCTGTAATGAAAAAAGTACTTATATTATTCAAATATCCTTGAATCTTTCAACGTTATTTCTTGGGGATCATCATAAATATAAATATAAATAACTTGGGAGGTCTCCATATAAAGTAGGAAAGCTTAATAAATTGTGGCACGAAAAGATGAGATGCCCTACTTTGCGCACTGTTTATAGTCATTGTTGGAACTTGTAAACCAGGCAAGAGCAAGAAGACTCTGGATGCTTTCAAAGGCATTCTTAGTTGTAATTAGAAGCTCTAGTAGTTTTTGAATTAGTGGCATGAACATTAAATAAAAAGGAAGTGGTGAATGAATGAATGAATGTTTTTAATAATGTCCACGAGGCCAACCAACCAACCAACCAACCTATGGGACCTCTGGAGAGGGATTTGAATAGTTACCATAGGCTTCCATGTTTGGGAGTTTTTTCCCACGAAAAAGACCTAAAAATGGAAGCATTGAAATTTGATAAAATATGATCAGTGACAATGCTCCAGATATTGGTAGTGTTTGACACCTCCACAACTCTTCAAAGCACGTCCAGAAGAAATCACAAAATTCTGCCTCTCCCTTGCATATCTACCTTGTGTGCCCTCATAGATTTAAAAACATATTTTTGGCAAAATTCCTCCATCCTTTATGATTTGATGGGCATTCATATTTGGGCCTTACCTTTGCTCGTTTTTCACGGGGATTGATTGCATCAAGGAGGCACACCATACCTTCAGAAAAGCATGGTAGGCTACATCTTTCCCAAGGCACCTATGGTTATCAATATTGCCTTTCCCTTTACTTGACAATGTCAAGCCCTTAACCAACCTTCTGTCTTGTCATTTTTAATTTCCATTATTTTTTTTCCTACCCACCTTGCCTTCCTTTCTCATCGAATGATCTTTTATTTTACCCACAATAGAGATGCGACATCTTATTCTCTCTCAATTTAGTTAATCCATTTGTCTCAGGAATGAATATAAATAATGTTGAATTTGTTTATAGAATGTTTCAAAACATTTGTCATTGCAATCTATACAATTATATATATCAAGATTCTTCATTTGTATTCTTATTCTCTCTATCCCAATTTAATTAATTTATTTGTCTTAGGAAATTGTATGATATTCAATATATATTAATTTTATTGAAATAGAAAAAAGAAGAGAATCAAAAACATTTATTGTTTTCTTTTGTTCCAAGGATAATTGTTTAATCTCTAGGACATAAACCTGAAAATGGATTGGTCATTTTTATGTGTTACTCGAATAATGCTAACCTTGGTAATATTGTTTAGATAATAAAATTTTTCCAAAGCACTCAATTCATCAACAAGGATCTAAATATGTACCATGAGGAGACAAATATGGGAGCACAAGCAAGGACATCAAACTTAAATGATGAATTAGGACAGGTAACTCTTGTCAACAAATTAATTTGTTTGCAAGTTTAGTCAAACATTTCATAGACACAAGTGTATATCTTTCCTGTAATGACAAACATATTGAATGGTAAATTACAGAAGACAAAATACACATTGGTTTTGATCACTTAAGTATACAGTTGAAAGATGCATTTCAAAATACCATATCCGTTGGTCTCGCATTGGATAGTTTATTCATGAATAAAATCTTCAACACTGTAATCTGTTTTCAATACATCTAATTGTGTTACAATTTTTTTTATTTGTTTTTAAAATTCTTTATTAGTGATGGTTTTATTTCAAAGCATGAAGACATCCCTTGTTTTCTGATTTCTCGTTGTTGGCTCTTGTGAAGTTGGCTATGTACTAGGTTCTTTATGTTGGTTCTACATTCCATAGTTTATTCATCAATATGTTGGTTTCACATTGGATAGTTTATTCACAAAAAAAACCTTCGACGCTCTAATTTATTCCTAGATGCGTCAAATTGTGCTCGAGAAGGTTTTATTTGTTTTAAAGAGTTTTTATCAGTGAGGAATTCATTTAAGTCATAAAGACGCCATTTCTTTTTTTGTCTTGAATGCTGTTGGCTATTGTGAAATTAGCCATGTATTGGGTTTTCTCTTTTTCTTTTCGTTTTTCTTTCTTTTTGAGCTACGTATTTTTTTTCAAGAGTTGCATTCTTTTATCCCTGGGAACAAATCTTCCACAATCATTATGCTTTGTGTATAAACTTAATGTTTCCCTTCGGAAATGTTTTTATGCAGGCTAATTTGTGTATTGTGTTTTTCAAATCTACCAAATAATCATTGCCGTGGATGAATCCATTCATTAAAATTTATATATAGTTGTACTCTTAATTCGAGGCTACTTTATATGCACTCATTTTATCAAGTTATACAATTGGTTAACTTGATCTAATTGTTTTTGAACAGTTATGTAGCTAGCTAAAGTTGTTTTACAGGTCTGGTCTCTTATATTCTTCATTAAAATGAACATAGAAACGAACACCAAATTGGATACCATGACTGAAAAAGGTGAACATTGAAAACAACTGACGAGTTATGTTGTACTATTGTCATGTCTTGGGGTTGGGTGAATTAGTTAAAAATATAATTGGTTCACAAACATCTCTAACATGCATTCCACAGTCAAGTCAACTATTTAGAATTTTTTCAATGAAGATGAACATTGTGCAATGTTGGCTTACTATACAGCACTATCAATCGTATGAATTATCAGGTTTTAGTTTTTTTCATTAAGAATGAGAGTCTGAAGAGTATTCATTTGTAAAATCCCCAATTCCAGACGTAAGAGTTGATAAAAGATTTAATAAGTTTTAGTCAAATATTGAAACTTATTCATAAGAATAGAATCATATAAGATGAAGATGATAGTCAAACATATCAATTACTACAAAGACCGAACATATGACTTGATGCGATGATAAAATAGAGTCTCTCAAAGCAATTATCAATAACTTTATGGTGACCGAGTCGTGGACTGATGAGGATATAGATTTTTACGACAAAGGAAGGTATTCAATGTACATACCCGATACTTCTGAAGGATGCAACATACAAGAATCGAAGACCATATCTATTTGACTGTGCCTTATGTAAGGATGTCGCAAACAATCCTCTGCATATTGAACCTCTCAGATTTATCGAGAACCAGAATACCAAGTTTGAAGGATCGGATATAATCATACTAATATCGGCCAAGACAAGAATAAATATCGATTGAATAAACATCGATGGTTAACTATTAGTTATCGATTAAGAAACACATAATTACCTTCATGAAGAGACACGATATTGATTAGTTATCAGCCTGGGGGTTAATTGATGGTCACAAGTTAATCAGATCATTTAGCATTGCTGGTAACAGCAATTAAGTAATAAAGATTTGCTAACACTAATCAATATCATCAGTATAAACCGATTTAGGTATGAGGAGGATCGATTAAGAGTTCTGTCTCCTCTAATATGAAAGGGTGCACTCCTCCCTAATTACAATATATAATGAGGGATTCACTATCATTCCAGCAGGCATCGATTGTGTTTTATATATTGTTTCTTATTCCAGTTGGAACAGATTGTGTGGGCAAGGCCGAAGGCCCAATATCGTGTGCTTGAAGCCAAGGATTATTCACATCAGACACAGAACTATATACCTTGCATAATATCATTTCCAGATCTGAAACAGCAGTAACCAATTGTGCATGCTATTTATTCCAAATCAGAAACAGCCATTCCTATTGCCATTGGCAATATCAAATTCTAGTCCATTGCATATTTATATTGTCTTATTTGAAACAGCAAGTAATTGTGCGCTTAGTGCAAATTGATATCAATTCACTCAAGCTTAATCTTAATTGTATAAATCAGAGACAATCAGTGGCTTGATCATTAACATTTATTATATACTTGCATTCTTATTTCCAAATACATAAGTTTATTGTAAGAATCAGACATTAACTGCCCCATAGTTTATATTGTTCGATAAGGAACATGTTACAAGTGGTATCAGAACATTACATTTCGTGGTTATATTGCATTGTTCTTAAAATGGGACATTACAAGTGGTATCCGAGCTCAAAATCCTGCCAGCCTGTGAGAAGAACATTCCAGATGGGCAGAAGATGAAAATCATTTGAAGATTGATACAAACCATGACACAATACAACAGCACTCAAGAAAAACTAGATAAATTGTCTATAATCCTCTCTATGAATTCTGCATAAGATGTAATTGAAGTGTACCGCATTGTGATCATCCCATGATGCCACCACTCATGTGTAACTCCAGCTAAGTGTATAGCAGCACATTTTATGGCTTTTTGTTCAGGCATGGGTTTAGCTAGGAGTAAGCATCCACCTTTTGAACCTACCCTCTTGCTACAATCTTATCGGGCCTATCAAAGAAAGGAAGGCTAAGTTTTATAATCTTGCTCCACAAATCATTATTATGATCTCTATTTCCCTTGTTACAAATATGCCTCATTCTGAGATCCATATATTCTTGAAGAGATATATCATGGTGAAAATCTGGGCTTACATCTACCCAGTCTTGTCTGAACTGATCTTGCAAATCAGTTAATGTTTTCTCATTTCCAGATTCTGGCTAGACTCTAGATGGAAAGACTGGCATCAAAGGTCTCGAATTAGCTGCTCCAATATGCTGATTTGTTATTCTGTTATTCACCGAATTGCCACCCTGACCACTATTTCCTCCATTGTTATTATGGTTGTTCTAATTGTTGTTTTTGTTGATTGTGTTTTGAACCAACATTTCCGAAATGAACCCATGCACTGATTTGTTGTACGTTGTTCCACTATGAAGCTGTATGCTGTTTCTCAATGAAGCTATTTAGAAGGTTTGTTGTAGGGTCTCCTCCTACACCTTTGTCATCATATTTTCTTCTCTCTATTCACTACAACCTATAATAGAATTTGGACTATTTGTATCACTGCTAGAAGATGAACCTTGGTGAACTCTCAATATATCAGAAATAGTTTCACCTTCTGGAAGTTGAGTGGCTGCCACTATGGTCTCCTTTGTTCGCTGTTATAATATCTTTGTTCTCTCTCACTCATAGACATAGGATGCCGGAAAAACTAGCTCTAATACAACTATAAGGTCCCAAGTCTAAGATGATCCAAATTTTTGTTGTTCAAAAACCACTTCAGTTTGCCAGTAAACAAATCTCTGTATTATGAATGACAGTCTCTGTTTTTCTATTTGGAGTTGTTTACTTGTTTGCATAGTTTTGCATAGACAAAGATGTTTAATGGAGATGCATGACAAAACTATTGAACTTTGAATAATGAAACTATATAAATTCAGGACAAACAGTTTCAGAACAAACTTGAACAATATAGCCTGACCTTTTGTTTGCAGCCAATACAAAAATGGAGATTATAATGATATGATTTGATATAGCAGCAACACATATTTTATCTAGCGTTCCAAAGCGCTGGATTAAAATGCAATGTGTAATCCTGTTGTGCATTGCACACGCTCCTTGTTGCCGACAGGGTCCCCCTCTTTTTTGGTTTTCAGCCTTCGCCCTATTGAGTTTCTGCGCAGGGTGTCTCGCGTCTTTTTTTGAGTGCCCAAAATCAGTCCAAAGGACGATGTTGTCATAAGTGTAAGCCTAGAAATCTGCATGGTGAGTTTAACGCTTAAGTTGAAAACTTTTCAAATATCACTTCTTGGCCGATTTTCGCCAAATCTGAGGGCAAAGTTAAAATTTTGAAAAGCTCGCAAAATGGTGGCCCGAAAATGCAAGTTTAAAAAGAGCTGGCAAAATCCCTCAGGAGGCCGATTTTCGCTTTGAGGTAAGGCGTTCAAGTTAAAACCTTTGCAAATGTCCTTTGTTCGCCAAATTTCGCCAAAAGGGGTAAAAATGCAAAAAAGAAAAAAAACTTTGCAAAAGAGTGAAACCCCCCCCCGAAGTTCGGCGATAGAAGGCGAAGTGTAAAGAGTATCGAAAAGTTTGCAAACAAGGCCAAAGCCCCGAAGTTCGGCAATAAGTGAAAATTAAAGTTCACAAAAGGAGCAATATCGCCGAAATTCATACCAAAATCTGAAAAGGTAAAAACTTTGCGAAATCTTGTAAAGTGTTGAACTTCGGTGTTTAGGAGTAAAATGTTAGAAAGTTAAAGCCTTGGCAAATAAAGGAAAAATACCGATTTTCGGCAATATAACGAAAATCTGAAAAGGTTAAAACTTTGTGAAATCTGGTTGAAATTCCGAACTTCGGCGTTAGGAGGTTATATGTAAGAAAAAGTCAAAGTTTGCAAATAAAGGTAAAATGCCGAATTTTGGCGATATGAGTGCCAATACTAAAAAACTTTGCGAAAGACGTTGAAGTGCCGAACTTTGGCATTACAAGGTAAAATGTTAAAATATCGAAAGGTTTGCAAAGAGGCCATAAACCCCAAAGTTCGGCGACAACAAAGACTAAACGCGAAACTTTAAAATATCGAAAGGTTTGCAAAGAGGCCATAAGCCGCAAAGTTCGGTGACAACAAAGACTAAACGCGAAACCTAAAAAGGTTTGCATAATATCCATATCGCCTGAAGTTCGGCGGATAAAGTCAATGATGCCAAAAGAGCAAAGTTTGCAAAAGAAGGTAAAATGCTGAACTTCGGCATTAGGGAAGAATGTTAAAAGCATTTAAAGTTCGCAAATGCCCCAAGAATGCTGCACTTCGAAGCATTGAACATGTAAAGGGTCAAAAGTTAAAACTTCAAAAAATTGCAAAACCGTCCCCTTCCACGTGAAAATCGCGAGGCATATTAGGGAAAACGTCATTCTTTTTTTTGTGAATCGCGAGCTGTGCATTTTATCTCTTTCCCAAAAACGCAAGGCATAAGATAGGGTGTTCGCATTTTACACCCTCTATCTCGAAAATTGGCAGGTGCGTGAAAGTTGCAAGTTGGGAAAGGGCGTTTTCAAATTTAAAAAAAAAAAAAAGAAACAACCCTGCAGGCCGGGTTTGTGCGGATTGGCATCTTGTTTGCCATGTAAGCTCGCTTTGTCTTTGTTGAAATCATTTGAAATATATGCAAGATTGGTTAGATGTGTTTATGAAAAAATTGATTAAATGATAAAATCCTGTAGACCGCATCTTTTCCCCTTTTGAAAGGCATCAAACAAAGCAGTTAAAATCAGAGTCTGTCTAAAATTAGCTCAAGAATGCAAATTTCAGACTTAGAAAGTTTTGAACCTCATTCATTTTTTGAAAATTGAACTTAAGGACCTTGAATACAGCTTTAGCAATCATTAAACACCTAAACCCTTGAGCCGCAACCGAGTGGCAAATTTTAATCGAAGAGTTTAATAATATTTCATGTCCAAATTAATCAGGCTCTTTTACTGAAGCATCGCACTTTTTTCAAATTTCAGTTTTCCATTGATCCTTATGTGCTAACGTATCCCTTTTAACTAACCTGTTTTGTTTCCTTCATCTCGTCTCGTAATCCTCATCCGGTTGTGTAGGATAGATGCCTAAATTTGCAGTAGAATCCTCAAAGACACCTGGTGCAGCCGGAACATCTCGGGCTTCTAAATCAGACATCCCTCGCAAGGGCGAGAAGATGAAATAGCAGTACTAGAGAGGAGGACCAAGGGAGTCAAAGGTCTAAAGCATATGGGAAAACGTAGGCGATACTGACTTGGGCCACATCGACATTCAGGACTTCAGAAACCGGGTATTTTCCCCTAACGCCTATGGTAGGCCTAGGCAGATGATGGAAACTGGTATTGCCCAGGCAACAAGATTTCCTCCATCAGTGCAGAATTATGAGCTAGTAGTTGAGGTTGCCCGACATTATCAGCCAGAGACCAGATTAGTGGATCTGGAAAATATGGTCCTAGCTGACTTCACACCTGAGGCCATTGGCGACGCATTCGACATCCCCTTCTTGGATAACCCCATTGCGACAACCATAGATGAAGCACAAGTTGCATATGACATGAACCTTGCTAAATGCAGGACATTGATAAACGAGGAATGGTATGAGGAGAGAAGGCCTCTGAGTATAAGAATTGGGAAAAAGGCCCCCAAAAGTGACTTTCACAATGAGCATGGAGATATGGTCACCTTGCTCAGCCGGGTTATGGGACTCCCTCAGTCTAACCTTTTTGAAGAGTGGATGTTCTATTTTACGGAGCAGGTTTTTGCCGAGAAATCCAAGTTCGACTGGGCCCAGATCATCAGTGATAATATACATACCCAGTTGGTCGAACTTGAAGAGAAAAAGCACTTCACCATGACCTCTTACCTAGTTTATATGTTCGCTCGACACCAGCCACTGCCAAGGTTGATTAAGAAGGGCGAAATTGGGAACGGACCCAATCAAGTAAAGGTGTACGACTGCTATCCTCAACTACATTATCATGACATAGCTCAGAGGGAAAAGAACAACCCTGCTTATACTATTGGTCAGTATGAGCATGTCAATGATGCCTTCACAATGCGCCTAGTCAAGCTGATGCAAGGGGGATTACACATAAGGCTCTCAGAGAAGGCTACCATTTTGGTACAAAGGTACAGCGCCTGGTATATTCAGTTCCCTAGGTTCTCCTATATCTGGATAGTCGGCTTTGAAGGAGCTCCTTTCTGACTTCCACACTATCCAACCGACAAAATAATTCTTCTCGAAGTTGTAAGGCAAGCACGTCCGGCGAGCAGTTTACTCAGAGACAAGAAGTAATCTGGGTTCACCTTCCCTATGATTTTGGGTAACCTCGATGTGCATTTAAAGAATGCAGCACATGTCGATGAGTCACTTGTTGAGTTAGCCTCTTATGGCCTACAGGAACATTTCCCAAGGAAATGTTTTGATCATGACAATTTGGCAAAAAGAGCCTACGACAGGCACTACAGAGCAAAGGAATCAATTGAAGACTATTGGAAGAATTGTTCTGATGACTATGAGGTCCGACAGCGTGAATATTCAAGGTTAAGTGTGCAGCAAATGCGACTTTATGAATACCGTCGGGTCCCGGATCAAGTAACAGATTCTGGAAATTGCTTACAGGTTCGGGAGTTTGAGGCAGTAAGGCACCTCTTGCCGGGCATCGATTGGTCTCAGGATCCAATTACTGATTTTGAGGCAGTTATGGCAGCCCCAAGAAGGTACACCGATCATTGGCTACACCAATAGATTGAGCGGCTAACTCATGAAGGAGTTCAATTCACCTACCATATGATGGGTAGTCTTGATTCTCAGTCCTCGGAAGATGAGGGAACCTCAAGCGCACCAAAGGAAGAGGTTGAGAGGCCCGAAAAAAGAAAGAAAGCCAGAGCTAGCAGAGGGACTCAGACATCAAAAAGGACTAGAAGGGAGAAGATCCCTATTAGAAGACCAGAAGTCACTTCATCATCCAAGGACCCCAGTTCCGATGATGATGTAGTTGACCTTGATTATATACCTGCTCTGCCCTCCCAGAGCAATGTTGATGCATTCGAGGCTGATAATCCTCCGGCACAAGACAAGCTAAATACAGAGTTGAAGATCATTGATTCTGGCGAACCTGAAAATCAAGTTGAGGAAGGAGAAATTCCGTCCAATCAAGAGGCTAATGTACATGAACTCACCCAGGGGAGTCGGCACGAGTTGCAACCGCATAGTACCGACAAAGATGACACCACCGTCGAAGGAGAACGAAGGGCGGATGAGACCCATGAGCCCGACAGAACTAAGGAGCAACCATCACATGGGGATACCCAACAGTTGTTCAGTGAGGTAGGGGAGAACTCAGCTATAAGCAAGGGACTAGACACTTCCTCTGCTCCTATAACGGATCAGTTACAGATATGCAATGAACCGGCTGAAACCTTTAAAGAGCAGAGTGGGAATTTGACCATAGCATCCTGGCAGACCATACCTCAAGACTGGTTAGTTGCTCGTGCACAGTGGAAGGCAACCACCAAGCCACCTATCCACTTGGAGGATATTTTCTCTCGCATAGGGGAAACAAAGTCCAAAGGGAAGACAAAGCCTAAGACCTAGTCCCGAATCACCAAGGAAGAGCAGAGGAACCGCACCATCCATATCGCCACCCCGCTCGTCAATAAGCCAACAAATCAAATTGTGTTGGCCGATTATAGCATTACAACCGTCTCGATAGGGCGAGCCACCAAAGAACAAGAAAGGGAGGAGTTCAAGGATTCCGTGCAAAACATTCTCAGGCAACTTGACGAGATAACTGCTGAGAGAAACATGTACCGAGTTCATGCTGAGCAGGCCGAGGGGTACATCGATCACCTTCTGAAATTGTTGCATCATGCCTCCGAATCACATGTTCCCCCATCAGCATTGGCGCAAAGGACAACAACAGAGTTTGAAGGAGTACGGGATACCGCCAAGGCTGTCAAGGAATGGATTCAAAGCATTAAAGAAAGGGGAGAGCTAATCATTGAGGATGTAAAGGAAATGGCCCACCACTGAGAGACCATTTTGGTCAAACTATTCAAAGTAAAGCGGGAATGCCTCAGGGTTCATGAGGTCGTTGCTACAACTCTTCCCCTCATGAGGGTTATTTTCTGGACCCATGCGCAGATTCCTACATTGTCCGCCATCCTGGATCCCTATGACATCAACATTTTTAAAGAATGGTACTGGACCGCCAGCATGAAGAATGACACAAAGGGCACCATTAGCAAATAGCAAGAGACATGCGAGGAAATTTTGAGGGACATGAGGGACCTTGGTGGAAGGATCCTCCGATCAATGGTTCTGGGCTGGAAAAATAGTTTGTCTGATGACCAAGTGCAGCCGGACTGGGAGGATAGATTGAGGATAGATAAGGTCGCCTACTGCACGGAGGACCTGGAGTTTGCCAGTGGGTTATATTCGGACATTTTGTGTTTCAAAACTCATCGGTCCGACTGGAAGGATGGGTTAAAGCATGTAGATCGTCATTTGGAGGGCATGCAATATAAGATACGTCATCCTCCTATGCCTCAGTTCATGGTGCTATTTCAGCTGTGCATCAGATTTCAAGAATATGTTCGGGCAGAACGTGCGGTAGGTCGGGACCTCTGGAAAGAATATTTTCATGCCGAAGATGAATTTCTAGAAAAGGGGTTTGTAGCAGAAAAATAAAAAGTGCCTTCATAAAGTGCATAATTCTTTTAAAATCTAAAAGGGGCACTTTTGGCCATAAAGTTCATGTCTAATTGCCAAGTCAGCTATAAATTTTGAGCTCCGTGCATGTGCACTTTTTGAGCTGCTTTTGGTAGTTATTACTTGCCTTTTTTTTAGGTAGTTATTATTCCTCTTTGGGTGGTTGTTGATATTTTACCTCCTATTTATGGGCATGGGTACTATGTTGTATTGATGAATCTGAGCCACTTGTTTTGTTTTAATCTTGGCCATTCATCTGAGTTTTGAAACTCTATTTAAAGGGGTTGGTTTTCCCTTATTTTTGGTAAGAAGTCTAAGATTGTTGCTGAAGCTCTGTTGAAATTTATGTAGAATTAATGGAAATTAAAGCTGTTTCATTTCTTTGTGAGTGCATGGTCTCCTTCTTCACCATTTAATATTCTTGTTATGTCTTTTGTTTTCAGATAGTATTTTTAGGATAATATTTGATAGAAGCCTTGGTGTTCATACCATTAAGGATTGGCTGATTGTCACTCCCCCTGCATGGTTAGTCTGAACCCATTTGTGTGCTCAGTTCGGTTGTTAAACATCAAGTGAATGGATGTCAAATTCTGCATTTATGTTTAGTAGCATGAAAATTCAGCTCCCTTTGAAGATTGCACTAGATTTTACAGCATTGTGCTTTATTAGCTGATAATGTTAAATCTAGTTTTTGGAGGTTTCTGTCTGTTTTCTTGAATATGTTGTCTGAGATAAATTAATCAGATTTTCTCTCTCTTTTCCCCTTTCCTTTTTCCCCCCTTTCTTATCAAAAAGAAACCATACAGTCAAGCTGAGATAATATCAATCCAAGTGAAATCAAATGATATAGGACTGTTAAACTTTAGGGAACTCGCTCAAAGCCAACCGTTTAATCTTAAGTCCCCTTTGTGTTTCTAGCAAAACGCATCAAACCACTAAGCTATCCTGCAGTCAAGACCTGACAACCGAAACATTGAGGTAATCCCCATTGATCAATTAAAAATAGCACTAGGGATTTCCTTATTTCAAGAGGATAGGATTCTTAGTATTCTATTCTGCGTTGGCCGGATGGAACCGTAGTAATGCGATTTCAGACATGTCAACAAATCCCTAGCAGCGTCTATTGTTGAATATGCAGAAAATCAGCAAATAAAGAGCCTACGTCTAGTCTAGATTAGTTGGTGACTGAAAACACTTCCTTCTATGCAGGTCCCAAGTCAGACTCTTCACAATAATCGTCCAGGAACTGGATAACTCTCCTTTACAACAAAGGTTTGAACAATAGAAATAAGAAGGCAACCTACTAGTAGCCACACCATGACAAGTTGCCAATGCCTCCAGAAATATCTCACGCCACTAGGGGTCCTCACTCCAATAAGTAGAGGTTTGTGCCATCTTATGAAGAAACTCACCACCTTATGAACTTCGACTAAGATATGGAAGAAGTTGCCAATCAATAAGATCCCATGCTAGTATTTAGAAACTTGTGGGCAATAGATGTATGATGATACCACGATTCTCAGCAACCATGCCAATATGGAAAATAGCTCTTCCAAACTTCTACTAAAAATCAAATAGTAGTCTCACACAAAGATTAAAGATCCAAAAAGGTATAGAATATATTCATGCCAAGAGTAGTATATCAATGTTTCCGCCAATCCCTCTAAAACTCATGCTAAGCAATCTCATAATAATATATTAGCTTAAACAAAAATGGCATTCATAGTGTCTTCCTATAGAACTTTAATATTAACAAACAAGTTTGTCTCTAAGGGATACTTCTCAAATTCTAAAACACTCTACAAATACAATATTGAATACTTGAATGATATTTCCAACTCTGGCTAGTGCCAGATAGTTGCACTATTGAAAGCAACAATCCCTTAGGGTTTTCATTCTAGGAATAGTTTCAAGAAGGTTTCCAAATTAATAACGTAAAATAAATAAGTATATCTTCGAATGAGACCCAAGCTTCTTTTTTATAACCATCAGAGAAGCTTCTAAAATCCTTTTAGGTTTTCCCTCTCTTTTTAATTTAAATTTGAGTTGAGGGAAATGATAAAGTGACTTTTAAAATCTTACTGAAATTAGCATTGAAACCACTTTATAACTCTATTAAATTAATTAAATAATATTACCATTATAATTTACTTTTGAGGGATAATATTAAATAATTAAATTAATTAATTTCCTTAATCTCGACTATGGGAATTAAATAGACTAATAAGTCCTCTGGGAGCGACTCTGTGGAAGGGAACACTATAGTACAATGGTAGTAGTATATTGTGACATTGTCTTATGTTATGGTTGTGTTCATAAAAATTGAAATATAGTTGATATATATTAAAAAATAAAAATAGAATAAAAAATATAATCAATAAAATTAAACATATAAATATAAATAAAATAAAATATTTTTATCATATTCTATTTTATCAATAATAAAAAATATATATTATAAATTAATTAATTTTTATTTAGTAAAAAAGTTAATATTTATTTTAAAATATAAAGACATCCAAACTTTAAAATATATACTAATGTCTAGAAATTAAACTATTAAAAATAAGATAATGTATATGATATTTATAACTTTTAAAAATAAAACAAAAGAAATAATCAGCAAGATGCTGACACCTGTAGTATTTGCAAAGTTGCTGAAACTAACAATCATATTTTCTTTGATTGCATCATTGCTAAGGAAATCTGGTTTCTTTTTTGGAATTAATTTTAGTAATGATTTTAAGCCTATGGATGTTGTTACTGGTTGTGTTCATGGCCTAAAAATAGATTGTAACCTATTCTGGTTTGTATTATCTTATGAAATACTCTAGTATATTTGGAAGATTAGGAATGAGGAGAAGTATTAGGGTAAAGTTAGGATGCTTACCAAGTCTCTAAGCAGACTCATTGACATGCAGGTCACCATAGTCATGAGGATGGTCAAGAAAAAGTTTGAAATATTCTAAGAGGATGGAACAGCTAGAGTTTTAACCTCGGAGATTTCTCATGGATATACATGGAGTAGGTTTAACATGGGAAGGACCCCGTTTGGGAATGCTCTAGTAACCTTCATGCACAAAATCAATGAAGGTAGGAAGATGGAAAGACAATACCAAGCCTAGTTTGCGCCCTGTGGAGCAGTACCAGTCAACAGCAATAAGACAGTAGCATGGATGGAAGGCCCCCTCGGATGGGCAGCTTGGTTGGATGAATGATGGTTCTGTACAGTTTGCTCCGAGTCATGAACAGTTTTTGGATCAGCCTCTATAATTTTGTCCTGTAAATGTGTCGGTTTATGGTAATATTGTGTGATGTCTTTATGATCTGGTCTATTAGTCCCTTTGTGAACAAATCATAATCATATCTTTTTGGATGTTGATCAGTTCGGTTATCTTGGTCAGACGAGTCTGCAATTTTGACAGGTTATCTGCTAAAGATATCAAATTTCCACAATCCATAGAATTTATTGTAGTTTCTGGATTCGATTGTGTTAGCAATTTTTTTCATCAACGTTTCGGATCACACTCTGTGATCCATCATCAGGATGTATGAGAGCACAAGGATGAGAAATGATGGATCATAGAGTGTGATCCGAAACGTTGATGAAAAAAAGGTTATCCAGAAACTCTACAATAAAAAGGTTATCTGCTTTTATAATGTACTGGTCATTATATTTAATACAAAAAAAATAAAACAAAAGAAAATAATTATGAAGATAATGAATGGTTACTTTTATAAATTAAAATTAAAGTTATATACAAAAAGTAAAATAATTCTGAACTAAAAAAATTACTTAAAAAAATTAGCTCGTGTAAAGTGAGTGCATAATATTTTGTTTAACACATTGACAAACACAAAAGACCAAAACCGTATTTTTTCCTCCAACTTGCCATTGCTTAGTTTTCAAGGTTGGTTCAGTTTCTTTGAAGGTGAGGGCTACAAGAGAGTTAAACCTATACCAACAATGGAGAAATAACTAGAGAAAGAAGAGGTAACCATCAAAGTTGAGTTGATTCTTTCTTTTTTTTGAAGTTATGAATAAATTTTTGGAACTTTTTATACATAATAAGGGGTTATTATGTTGAATTTTTTTATCATTTTTAAGATTTAGCGTTTTTAATTTGTAATTTTTTTTAATTTAGTTTCATACAGAATGGTTGGTAGTTTTACTTTAGTTTCTCCAAATGTAGAGAGTTCGTTTAAATTTGATGCATCGTCACCTCTTTGGTGACATAGAAGAATGATTGAACAACTTCCTGGTGGTGGAGGTTATTTTAGCATTATAGCCAATGTGGAACTGAGCATAAGAGCTCATACTTTTGAGTGAAAGTTCCCTTCTATGCTATTCCTTGCAAGGGAATACAAGTTTGTCTTACGCCAAATTAAAAAGGGTTGTTGAATAAATGAATAATATTGTATATTGAAGATCAAGAGGATATTGACATGGTCAATACTAGATCAAAGGAAAGAGCACATGCTCTTGCAAAAAAAATCTTACAAAAACCTCCTAGTGGCTTATTACAACCGCCTAGCCCACAATCTTTCATGCCATTGCCACCTTCTCGAAAAGAGAATGTTTTGCATAAAAGAGTCCCATTGGAAGAGGCCTTTAAGAATGAAGTGAGGTATGTTGTAGGTGAGAGCATTGTAATGGGATTCCTTTCAACCTCGTTAGATCACCATAATAACGAGATATGATGATGGTCATTGCATATGCACCTTTTGATAATGTTAGTCCTTGGTATGAAAAGGTGTGAACCACCTTATTGGCAAAGGTGAAAACTTCAGTAGAGGCAATAGTGAGAGCAATCAAGGATAAATGGCATAACCATTGTTTCTGATGGATGAAAAGATTGCTGAAATAGACCATTTATCAATGCCATTGCAGTGTCTGCTAAAGAAGCAATGCTTTTGAAGGTAGTGGATTGTGAGAGGCAAGTGAAGGTATGCAACTTGCATTGCTTATATCCTCATAGAATCCATTGAAATGATGGGTATTGAAAATATTTTTCAAGTCATAATAGACAATGCTAAAACTTATAGGGTAGCTAGTTCTACAGTGAAGGCTACATATGGTCACATTCTTTGAACACCATGTGTGGTCTATGTTGGTTGAAAATTTTGTACACTTGGGGAAATATACAAAATTGTGGTTTCAACTACAGCACACGAGTAAAAACTCTCCTAATTAAGGGAAGGCTCCCCCTATCTAACTACAACTTGGAAAATAAAATTGGATGGGACAGCAATCTTTCTTCTTTTTTCAAGAAAGACAATATCCTTTTTCTCTTCACAGAAAAGGATAGCGATTGAATAACAGCAGTAACCACTTTCAAGTAAAATGAGAGAAAGGAAGTGAAGTTTCCTGAAAGCTCAAAGACTCCCGTCACTTCCTTCGGGACGGGACAGCAATATCAAGCTCAAAGACTTGACTATTGGAAGTCCTATCTACCCTTTGCTATACTAAATTTTACAACGAATAAAAGATAACAGCTCAAAGACTGGAATAATCTATTCTTTTAACACAAAGACAAGAACTAATGCAAGCTCAAAGACTTGCTGCTATTTCTTATCAAACAGTAATTTTCCTCAAGAATGGACGCAAGCTCAAAGACTTGCTGCTCCTTCAAGAGAGTTTCCTATTTTAATTAATCTTCTCTACTTGCAGCTCAAAGACTTCAAATCAGATTGGACTAAGCTCCTTTAGAAACACTTTGCATAGAAGAAATAAAAGATTCAAACCCAAACATGTAGCTCAAAGACTCAAAACTTGAGTAATCCTTCTTTATTATTCTTCAAAAACTTTCAATCCACATACATAAGCTCAAAGACTTCTTGCTGTAAATTTGGCAGAGTTTTTGCTTGCTTTCCAAAAGATAAAAATTACAATAGACTCCTCCAGTATTTATAGAAGAGGAGCCTTGAGAAAAAGGTGGGAGGATCCTAACTAACTTGAGAGATTCTCTCAACCACCAAGACTCATTCAATAACTAACTGAGACTTCATTAACTAACTAAGAGTTACTCCAACTAACTAAGACTTATTCCAACTACAGTCCTAATCGGACACAACTTGTAGTTGCCTTACATGTAATTACAAAAGTGCAAGTAATGTGTAACTTGCATTTTACAAAAAATATTTTTACATGTAACTTGTCAAAACGAAATTACAAATGCATAACTAAAACTATTCCATGTGTCTAAAGACATGACTCTAACTGCATCATCCTTTGTCTGTGATGATCTTCATGTCGCTTCAGGATGCTAGAACTTGAAGTATTCTAGATTGGTAAAGACATCTTGAACCGGAACGGGAACTTGCATCCTTGTCTTCTTGCTTGGGGTAATACTAGCTTTTCAAGAGGGAACGGGCTGCCTTCCTCTTTTCATGTCATGACCATCTTTGTCTTGAAAGCATTCTATGCTCTCAACCATGAATTGTTGTTGTATCTCTTCTTTGTATCATCCTTCATTCTTGAAATCTTCTTGCAAAATAAGGCCCATGCCTTAATCCATTGATTTGGTAGATCGTGTGTGCAAACCGGACTGACAAGGGAAGGGATAAATTGATGCGAAAATGGGCTCACAAGTGAATTTCGGGTTTTGGAAGCTGCATTACATGTGTGGGAAAAACAAGAGCATTAACTTGCAAATGTGGGAACAAACACGCAACTTCATATGTGTAATGGGTAACTACAAGTTTGCACTTGTAATTGGTCCTTTAAAACTCATTTTCAAGTGTTTTTTGAGTGCATTTTGGACCAATTTCGGGTTCTGGATGGCTGACTGCAAGTAGACTTTAAATGGGGAAAATGAATGAAGGTGTGAAATGAGTGGATGAATTGGTATGTACGGATGAGGGAATTGGAAGCGGATAGGTAAAAATGAATTTCAAGAAGATCACTTGGAACTTTGCCAATGCAAAAATGGGAAGAACTTTCAACTTGCAACCCGGATTTCAAAAAAAAAGATGGTTAAATCTTTTATCCGTAAGGGAAGAACAATGATTTTCATCCAACTTGTAATTGGAATTTAAAATCCCGAATACAAGTAAAGAGGGAAAATGGGGAAGAACAATGCAATTCTAAAATTGCTTTACAAAAGGGAAAATCTCTCTCACAAAATCTGATTTTTGGGGAAGAACCAACCATTTACAAATTTACAACTAGAAAGAAAAAAACAAGAAAACAAGAAAAAAGAAACAAGAAGAAAATAAATCTTACCTTGCTCCAATGTGAAAATGCCTCTCCAAAAGATAATCAATCTTTGAAATAAAGAAGAATATCTCTTAAAAAGAAATTAACCGTATTCCAAAACCCTAGCCACGTTTTTGAAAAAATGGCAAAAACTGAAAAACGTGGCAGCAAATGCATGAGAAATGGCATGGAAAATGGCCAAGACTCTTTCTAACCTCAATACCTTAGCATACCAAGCCAAAACGATTCATAACATTGCTGATTCGTGGCATTTTTAATGAAGAAAAACGTGGTTTTTTAGCAAAAACGTGTTTGCTGTTATAAACCTAAAAACCAGCAAACTTAACCTCCATGTGGCGTGAAAGGTGTCTAAAAATGCATGGAAATAGGAAGGAATCCAAAACGCCTTCTATCTCCCAAAAAATCTCCACAAAAATTTGCTAAAAATCTTCAAAAAACATGTTTTTCCTTGCAATTCGGGTTTTTTGGAACAAATAGCAAGTTTAAAATGTATGAAACAATGAAAATCGGGTTTTTTGGAGGATATGACAAGTTTAAAATTTCACTTTTTCAACATGTTAGGCAAAATCGGGATTTTTTGGCCAAATAGCAAGTTTAAAATTTCAAAAATGCACTTTATGAGCAAAATCGGGTTTTTTGGACCAAAGTGCAAGTTTTAAATTGTCACTTTTTCACTTACAAGGCAAAATCGGGTTTTTTGGAGCAAACTGCAAGTTTTAAATACTTGTAAATGGGAAATAAAATCCCTACAACAAGTTATACTTGCTTGCACATATGTAATGGGGATTTAAAATCCCTATTACATGCAAAAACCATTAAAGTAGGGGTTTTTTCACCAAACTGCAAGTTTACTTGCACATATGTAATGGGGATTTAAAATCCCTATTACATGTGAAAACCATTAAAGTAGGGGTTTTTTCACCAAACTGCAAGTTTACTTGCAGTTGAGCCAAAAAATCCCTATTTTAACTAAAAATGACCAAAAAACAATAAAAAGATAAAAACAACAAAGGGGAAATTTAAAATAAATTACAAGTAACATATTTGAAATAAAAGTGCACATGTAATTGGTCAAAAATTCCCCTACAAAGACCAAAACAATGAATATCATTAAAACTTGCAGTTTGAAGAAAATTCTCCACCTGCAGTTGGGGTTTTAAAACCCGACTGAAGGAAAGACATAGCAAACGAACCCAGAATTTGACGAAATTCGAAACGTAGTTCGAGGATGGACTGAGGATTAAGCCAGTCCAAGGATTAGTCGAAATTCTGCCTCGGGAAGCGTGCCATAGAGTAAATTTTTTCATTTTTTCACAAAAATTTCATGTAATGGTCCTTCATTTTTGAAAACAAAAATGAGGACAACAGTCTACTCACTCAATTTGATATTGCGAAAAATTGGCATAGAAATTGATTGGTCAAATAAACCAACATAGAGGCCAAGGAAATTCAAATCTTTATGACTAATCATCATGTCAGAAGGCATCTTTAGGATTTTCTCCAAGTTGGACTCAATGAAGGTAATTTAAATTATATTTTAAACTTTTTTTAATTTTAATTTTTAATTGTTGATATGTGACATGCCATCTACCTTTTAATTTTTTTTGTAATTTTTTACACTATGTTAGGTTGCTAAAACTCGATTTGCATCACACACAATCATATTAAGGTTACTTGTGAATGTGTGAAATGCATTGAGTGCTATGATCATCAATAATCTTTGGAATGTATGGAGACAATTGAGTACATAGAGAGTTCAAAAAGTCAATAATATTGATTATAGATGATTAATGGTGGGCTCATGTAGAATATTTTTAGAGTTTCACAAAGCCTATCATCAGCATGTTTAGGTATGCTGATATAGATTGCTCATGTTTGGGTGAAACTTATGATGGCATGGACTCTATGGCGTATTAATATTTTCATTTAACAAATTGTTGAATTATGAATTTATGAGTATTTTCTTTTTTGCAAATTATGAATATGAACTATTTTGTTTATTGACATTTATTAATATCACTTCTTTTATAATTTATAGTTCTGAATATTACATATATATAGCAAACCTTTATCTGTACCCATACCTATACCAGAGCCAATAACTTTATAAATATGTACATATACAAATACATAGACACACATCTTATATACATATTTACTGTTTACAGACGCTCATTTATATTCTACATAGAAAGAGTACCTCAAGGATATGGTGTTTTATATCAAATAGCCTTCGTTTTATATTTAGTCAATTTCCTTAACTCTATCTGATCTACATTGGGAAGGAATTCATTTATTTTATAATTTAAAATGTTCTATACAGTGTGAGCACTCATGGAATGTATGCATAACTCTGTTCATATGGGTTCATAATTTCTTATTGGGGTATAAAGAAATGTGTCTTTTCATGGTTGAACTTGAGAACAGATTGGATTTGGTAAAATCTCTTTGCTTTTGTGTCCAATCCTGATTTTATGTTAAGACACATCTTAGTGTACATTGGATGCAATGTTTGGTACTAACGCCAAAAATGTTATGCAGGTTGAGTACATTTTCTCAGACAAGACTGGGACCTTGACTCAAAACGTAATGGAATTTTGCATGTGTTCAATTGGTGGGATTATATATGGATCTAGTTTATCAGATGACCAGAGATCGGATACTTATGGAATGAGGATACCATCTGAACAGGTACACCTGCAGTTGTATGATCTGGACTTTTTTTTTTCCAATTGTTCTTAAAAATAAATATGCTATGTTTTCCCAAAATGTAAAATCTTTGAATGAATGCCATTTAATCACGAGACATGAATAAAGAATACATGCTTATTATGGTTGGAAGTTTCACATAAACTACCTCTATTGCAATCTTTGTAAACATTGTATTTGTCCAGGAATTTATTCTTTGCACTTTTAGTTACATGTCAACAGACCCAAATGTGAATTTTATGAGAAGGGTTTCAATTTCTGTGATCAAAGGCTGATGGGAGGCGCTTGGAGAAATGAGGAAAATCCAGAAGTATGTAAGGTATTCAAATATTCACTTTAGAGTTTCAATTATATTGAAGTTGTAGCTTGGATTGTAACTATTCTTGAGTTTTTTACCCTTATTTTATTGGCAAGTTTATAGTAAAATTTTCTATTTTCAAAGATATTTTATCCTATTTAATGCTTGTTTTTTTTATTTACTATTCAAAGGAGGATTATTTGCTCTATTTGCATTTTGTGGGATGGGCCATGATTTTCTAACCAATTATTCCTAGTTCCTTTGTGTTGAAAATGAGTGAAAATCTGAGAGCAGAATTTGGAGGCGATTATCAACTTTCACATTGTACACATATCATGCTATCCTATCACTTGCATTAAATTTGATTGGGGTAATTTAAGCTACTTAAACATGATGCATATATTACTTATTTTCGCAACGCCAAATGTTGGAGCAGTAATTTCTTTATATGTACACTACTTTTCCCAAGGCCTTTGTTTATTCCTTTAAATCTCTGATTTGTATAAATTATCTTTGTATCTATATCTTATAAATCTTGTCATTTATAGACATTCTCTTTGAGAGGTTTCACATAACATTGTAGGCCTTTGGTTTCTCTTAATGGATTGATGGTTTCGTGGAGTGCTTTTGAGTGAACAATCTTCCTCCTAGATTCCTTTTTCTCTCTCCTGTATTCTTTTAAATTGTTGTTTTCTTATGATCTGCTTCCTTTGGGTTTTCAGCTTTGACAGTAACAGAAATAACGTTCTGCACAGTTTTGGCTCATACTATATAATTATTGCTACACTTAAGTTGGCATATCAATGCAATGGCTTGATATTTGTTTGATGTTTCTAGCAAGACACTTATTAAGGTCTTCAACTTTTGACCATCATCCTTAAGATTTCCTATTTGTGTTAAGGGTATTCATTCAAAAAAAGCCTCACAAATTTATTGAAATATTCACCCCTGATTTTTTTTTGAAGAGATATTTGCAAGTTTGGGGAACAATGTGTAGTTTTTGCTGATGTTTTGTTGTCAGATTTCATTCCACATAGAAAACTTAAAATGGAACACATAGGATTGCAAATGGGAATTAAACAAAATGTTTTTAAATAACAACTTCATTATTAAACCTTTCAATAATATTTAAGTCAACTAAAATCAAATGGAATACAATTTTCAGACCTGAATGTAGCTTCCAAACATGAATTGAACTCTCAGAAAATAACCAGCACCAAGCTGGGTGGTAAAATGGGACAAGGGTGATTCACTAGGAAAAATGCTCAAGCCTCCAATTTTCACCAAATCTGCTCCGGCAATACAAATTTCAAATCTGCAACATCAGGCGCCAAAGCTAGAAGATTTCAACCCCCTAAATGCAGATACAACTTTCACCAAGCCCACGTGCCAAAGGGAAACTGTATGATCCTTCTGGAAAGAGAGACTTGCCTAGAAAAACAAGAACTTCACCAAATCATCAAATGAACTATCAAAATGTGGCGCCTAGCTAGGGGGAAGACAATGAACAAGTATCCAAAATGATATCTCTCTTATCCACTATCATGTCCCCTTTCTAGAGTGGACATCGGAGACGGAGGAGTTGGCCTATCATTGGAGTCTCGTAGGCTAGCAGAGGTTGATTGGGACTCATTCAGTGCATATAGTGATTGGATTTTGGCTTTACAGGCAGTTTGGAGCCAGTTTGGAGCAGTTCCTAGATTTTAGGGGGTATCCCTAAATTTTAGGAAGTCGTGACAGTTGTCAGTCGTGAGGTTATTCATGACCTTTTAGATGGTTTCAGTTTCAGGAGATTTGGGTGTGTTTCCTAGTTTCTAGGAGCATCCCTAGATTTTAGGGATGAGACTGCCAGTTGATCCATGATTTCCGACTTCAGTCACAGACAGGTGGCAAATTCCGTTTCAGGTTTTTGGAGTCATTTGAGCCTTCTACAGCTATTTGGGATATATTTTTAATATATTTAAATATTTCTTAAGTTAGCGTTTAATTATTTAAATAAGGCTATGTTTATAGCCATTTTGGAGTGATAAGGGGTTTTTGGCCTCATCTGGATGCGTATCCCTTGGTGTGATAGCTCGTTGGAAAGGTCTTGGACTTTTCTAAATATTTCTCTTTTGACTCAGATCCTTTCGGTGAACGGATTTCTTTATATTTGAAAAAAAATCATTTTCTATGCACTTGACAACTTAAAATGAGAAATATAACATTTTAACCCTAAACGCCCCATTGAGTCACTTTTAGGGTTTGAGCTTAGTGGGAAGGTGTTATATGGAAGTTGAGACCTAATTCTTATTATCTTTTACACATTTTACATCTTGGATTTGAGATTTGGCTCTGGAAGAGCTTTTCAGCATCTGGGACGCCAACCCCAATGCCTTGCCTGTTTGGGACGTAGCCCCAATACAGTGGTTTGGATTTGTTTGCAGCTATTAGCATCTTGGAGATTGTACGGCATTCTTTCTGGAGGTTCAGCAATTCTGACAGAGTTCAGCGTGGGGTTTGGGGTTTCTAACCAGTTGGGTGTACTTGGCAGCCGTACGGCTGTACCTGGCAGCCACTTTCCTTCCCACGTGCAGCACTTGGAGGGCTGGAATCTTGCCACAACTTCATTCCTAGTTATGTTACTCTTTCAGCATCCAGGTTGGAATTATTCCTGATTGTAATCTTCCTGAAATTATTGGAAATCTTCATCTGGTCAAATATTTGATTTTATATTCAGAAATCTGCCTTGAATCGAATTTGTTTTGGCTGTATATGAACTTCATTTTCAGTACTTTGTTCATGTACTTGTACTTCATTATTTACTTGTTGAAAAATCATCAAAATACAAAAAGAATTCAACCCTTCTGCAACTTCTGTCTATTTCTGAAAGAAAATATTAATAAGCAGAAAAAATCAATTTAAATAAATAAAAATTACAGCAGATTGGTAAAAGAGATCCATCAGGGATCTTTCATCCACCGAATTATCAATAGAACTATGGTTTCTAGTATCTCTGCAAATGAAGACCAGTACACTGAAAAGGCTTCCAAAAACCACCAAATTCAATCAGCTCTCTCAAAAATCGCACACCACACCAAAAAATCAAAACCCACACCAGAAAACCTCAAAAAGCTTCATCATTTTCAAACCCATATGTCCAACACAAGCCAACATCACTGTAAAACTGAACCTAAACACAACAACCATCTAGGGTGGATGTTTCACCACCGAAACCAGCAACATTGTAGAGGGTTTTTGTCCAAAACGAGGAAAATAAGAACTATCAAAGCTCATTCTAGCATCATCTCATTAAGTTGTCAAATCGGTATATGCAGATGAGAGTTCAAAGCGGAGGGTATAATTAGGGCAACACTCTTCAAATTTAAATTTCATTTCCCTCACATTTCATCTTTATGAAACAATATAACATTTCCTCTACTTGGCATCTCCTTTTGAGCTCATAAAATAAAAATTTAAATCACTTAGATCTCACCTTGCCTTGGCATCACTTTATGGGGTCAAAAACATGCTTTTAAAACAACTTAAGTTGGCCCCCTTCTCTAGGCGTAGCATTAGGGACATATCATGAACACTTTTTAAGTCACTTAAGTCATAAGATAAGGTCACTTTACAAAAAGTACTTAAGTGAAATAAATAAAGTATTTTTCACCCAACTTTAGAATTCACCAAGGCACTGATTTTGAAAACACTTTACTCTGAATTGAGAGGATATAGAGGTTGAGACCAAGAGCCCAAAATGATACTTACTAAAAATATCCATATGCTAAAGATAGAAACTTTGTTGGAACACGCTGAAATCACTAAGTCACTTGCTAGAGCTCTCCACAGAACATTGAGTCCCCTAACCAACATCTACTTAGCCTATGAGAACCCGAAAATAGGCTAATGGAAAACCTAGACTGATTAGGTGCAAGAAGGGGAGATTACATTTATCTTCGAGGGAAATATTTAAGGTTGCTTTCAATTCTAACTACAGGAGCATGTTTACCAGCTTCTTCATTAGACTATAAACTAATCTCCACTTTTTAGCATTCCATATTAATGATGATTGAAAGGATTTAATTTCTTTAGTCAAGCTTTCCTCTTGGTTTCACTTACCGTATTGTATGAATATTTATTGGATATAGCCCATTAAGAAATATATCAATCAACTGTTGTGAAAAGCTAGTTAATCTATATTTGGATATTCCAACCAACAGTTGTTGGTATGTGTCCAACATATCCCCTTGAGATTTGTGGGTATGTGTCCAACATATTCCAACCAACAGTTGTTGGTATGTTGTCAGGTGGAACAACTTAGCTCAGTCTATACCAATCGGAAGGAAGAACCAGATCCAGGATATCGACCAGAATAACATTCATTTACTATATACGTATTTCGTATACTAAGGGTATCATTTTGCTTTCAAACATAAGTATATATATCGGGGACTTGATTATTCTCTGTATTCATATTCTCTGTGCCCATGACATATTATCAGTCTTAAATATAAATATATGTTATATATATCAGAAATTCATTTCTTGTTCCAGAACATTAATATGACCTGAGGATTGCTTGGTTCATTCGTTTATTTACATTGGATATCAAAAGATACTTTCATAAATTCTCATAAATAACTCATTCTGGGGTTCATAATAGTCCAATTTGGAACTCTTCCCGTCTCCATTTAATTGTCATTAACCAGTCAACGAAGGAGGACTCTACTGGGGACATTACATATGCTGGGTGGAATCGATGCTGCTTGTGCCAAGGTAGGGCGGAGTTTAGGAGAGCTTGGACATTACTTTTTATTGCCAACTTCCAAACTTTAGACAAGGTGGACTTAATGCTCTATCTGCCATCTTCAATGTTCCTAGGCCGAGTTTGCCAATCTTTGGACAAGGTTGAGTTTCAAGTCTTCATGCCAAGGCGGACTTGGCATATACTTGGCCATGTCTCTCATACCTGACTTAAGCTTAACTATATGTAGGAGCTTGCTTAACCTTTGCCATCCCTTTTAACTGCAGATCGGAGTTTAGTGTTTGTTTGCCAACTTTACATGTGCTTGGGCAGACTTGAAGAGTACCATGCCATCTTGCTTCTTGTCATGTTTGCTTCATGTCTTCCAATTTGGGCGAACTTTGGCTCTGGACAGCCATGCACATACTTCCATTGTCACCTTTATGTTTGATCAGCCATGTTCATGCCATGTTTATCTGGAACAAAACCCTAATTAGTGTTTCTACCTTGCTTTTTGTATTTGGAGACATAGTTTTTCAATTTTGAAGACGTGGGCATTGATCATATGATGTAAGGAATGATCTTCTAGAACAAAACCCTAATTAGGGTTTTTACCTTGCGTTTTACACCTAAAGACAAAATTTTCCGATGATGTGACCTGAGGAATAAAACCCTAATCTCACTTTCAAAAAAGCAGAAAAAAGCAAAAAAAAGCAAAAAAAAAGCAAAAAAGCAAAATTTCCTAAAAATAGAAAGTTGTCAGAAATGTCTCAAAGCAATTACGATCCTTGTCCTTCAGACCGTCTAAGCACTTGGACAACGTTCAAACACTATTCTGAGTATGAATTCTCTACTTTGCTTGGGATGACTTCTCAAAAACTCTGACTCAAAAACTCTCAAAGATGATGGATTTACGAAATTATAGAGCTAGGACAAGACTCTAAAAAGAAAATTGGGGGTCCTCATTTGTGATGGGGCGATGTGTGAAATAGGTCACAACAGGTACCTAACATGGCTTACTTGTCAATACCAATCATCATATCATATTGCATATTACATTTTTCTCCCTAAGTTGCACTTAAGGGGGTGTGTTGGAGTAAATATTATTTATGTACTCTTTCTTATGTTCTACTTAGGTAGATATTAGTTGTCATTGTATATTTCCTAAGTAGTTGAGTCGTTGGGTGGTTGGCTTTTACCTACCCTACCTACTCTCTCATTTCATCAAGACACATGTCTCTTTTTGTGACCTTAATTTTCTAGTCTCTTGCCTATTTAAGAAAAGGCTTTGTACATTTGTAAACATCTCAGCAATACATCATCATTTCTTGGTGAATCTTCTCTCTCTCTCTCTCTCTCTCTCTATGGAAGAAGCTTGCGTTCGTGATCCTAGTGACTTGGGAACATTGCTCCAACTATTTATGCATCTCCATATACTTCTCTAAACACGTTCAAACAGCAAAACTAAACAAAGAAAAAAACAAGGGTGCATATTACATCTTTATTTAACCATGATTCTTCTTTGATGTCTTAAAACTCCAGCTTTTAGTATTAAATCTTCTCTCTTATGTCCCATGGAATTGAAATTCCTTCTCATTATTACTCTTAGAATCTGCTTGACATGAATGCATTCTCCTTAGGAAAAGAATAACTTTGTATTTTGACAATGGTTTTGAATGTTGAAGGAAAATGTCAATTTCTTTCATGAGATTCTTTGCTTCTTAACCAGATACCATTGACAACTTTGTTGAAACAATCACAAGGATTACCTTGAACCATTAGGGGCTCAGCAAATTTCGATTTGTGATAGAGTAAATTAATAGGAAGATTCATTCTATTTCCTCATCTTTTCATTCTGATTATGCAGATAGAAAAGTCTAGGATTTTAAAGAACTACAGATGAGTCTGTCTCTTTATGGGAAATAAGGTATCCCTTTGTAACAGATCCATAGTTACATAGATTTCTATGAGCCAAAAATAAAAAAAACATTCATCCAATTCTGCAGTATGGCAGATCTCTCAATTCATAAACATGATTTTAAATCACAATAAGGAAAAGACTTGGTTTCAATCCTTGAATGTTGTCCATCTCAAAAATGGCGATTGATGTAGGGAGTTTAATGGTTATGTAGAACTACATCAGTGGTCTTATTTTCTTGAATGGTTCCACTATAGCTGTAACTATCTTTAAGTTTAAAAGACAACTTTTAAATTTTTTTTGTTATTTACCATCTGCATGATTTTGTCCCCAAAGGTTCAGTATATTCTGTTTTTCTGCAAATGGAGTATGTAAATTCAATTCATTGAGATTGTGCGATTCTTTTGCGATTCTTTTATTTGTATTCCTTTTGAAGAAAATCATTGAATGCATATTTTGCATAGAATCTTCTATTTGTAAACTAAATGTGTGAAAAGTTACATAACTTGAAGCTATTGCTGAATTTTTTTCATTAATTGTATATTGTAAAGTTTTGGATTAATAATTTTCTTAATTTTTTCTTCAAATAAATTTTGCAGGAATTTTTTAGATGTCTTGCTGTTTGTCACAGTGCCTTACCAGATGAAGAAAGCACATCAAAGGAAATCAATTACCAAGTATCCTCCCCAGATGAAGCTGCACTTGTAGTAGCAGCTAAAAACTTAGGATTCTTCTTTCATAGGTATGTTAACTATCTATTCATAGTGTCTATTATGTGTCCTAGACTGGTCAATCAAGAATCACATAAAAAATTAGGTTGCTTCTGTCATAGTTGTTTTAGCTATATATTCATGGTGTTCAATATGCACTCCAGACTTGTCAATAAAATAAAAAATTGTTTTTTTTTTGAACTAAAGCTAAAAGAGCCAATGTAAGTTACTGAGGTTGTTTCTCCATTACCATATGCTGTCCATCCAATGTGTTCTTGCAGATCCATGTTCATTTTTTATTACTGATTACATGAGAGTTGAGTTTATGTCCAGTGGTATTGATCATAGTTGGACTACTCGCGACTCGGCTCGACTCGCCAAGCCCCTGGGAAAAAAAGTCGGCAAAAACTCGGAAAAACTTGGCAACTTAAAAACACGCTTAAATTTAATAAAAAATGCACTTTTTTGAAAATTTAATGAGAAGATGCATCCAATGAGTCAATAAATGATAACACAAAAGAAACAAGCTGATTCTAGATATATTTAAACACAAAGTGTCTACAAAATCGCATCCTCATGAGGAATGCTGATGGCTGGAAGCCTGAAAGCAATATAGTAAATAGTTTTTGTAAAACCAAAAGTAAATACATCATTACAAATTACAATTATAACTTCCTCTTCCCAGCTCTAGCAAAAACTCAGGGAGAGGTAGAACTAGAGGGTCTAGTCCTAGAAGTCTGCAGGGGGCGTGACTGTGCCTCCTTACTCGGTATGGCTGGCTCATCCTCCATCCTGGATGAAGCTATGTCTCCACCTACTTCTAGCATTGGCAATGAATCCTCATCCTCTTCCACTTCCTCATCAATGTCATCCAGCCCAAATCCACCCCCCTCCTCCTCCATAGCCTGCCTCTCCAAACTAGTGATGTCAGTGTCGGAAAACAATGGAGGCTGCTCCCGTGATGTCCAATCACTGTAAGGATCTATATCATCCAAGTCAATTGGACCACTTAAAATGAGAAAGAATAGCATAAAATCTCCTTGCTGGTCACTCTTCCCCCCTTCTCACCAAAAAACCCAGCTCAAAAAATGAAATGGCATGAACTTAAGACATTTTTTCTTTTGTGCTGGCATGACCAAGTTTTTGGCTCGGACTCACCGAGGTTTTGCCAAAAACTTGGCGAGTAGAAGTGGTAAATACTCGCTTGTGCCAAAAATCCGACGAGTTTTTACTACTCGGCGAGTAGTCCATCTATGAAAAAATGCATTTTTTTTGCAAAATTTAATGAGAAGATGCATATTGATTATCTGGGACCATATTTGTTATAGGGGTTACTATCTTTTTCACATTTAAAGTTGACTTCGTATATTTTGATTTAGATGTTATTAATTAGCAAAGGCTATATCAATACGTAGAAGCTTTTTCTGTTTTGAGATATTTGGATCTAGTTAAGATTCATTTTAAGTAAGCTCAACTTAAACATTGTTTTTGAGATATTGCTCTTCCACAATCGTTTATCTCAAAGCTTTTCGTGTTGTGATATCCTATTTAAGGAGAGATCCTATTATTCATGGACTCACATGGGAAAACTGTGATAACAATGGAAATCTGTTGGAAAGGATGGTAATGCTTATAAACCTATTTGAGACAGTCTCTCCTCACCATAACAAATAGGCTGCTCCCCTTGGACAGTCTTCTTATTCTTGGACTGCTTACATTCATCCCTGATGCTAATGGACAGTGGTACAGTTATCTACAACTATCTCACTATTCCCTTGGATGATTCCTATTGTGCTTAAATATTTCTCTTGTTAGTAGCAATAGCATTGCACATTTCATGTTGACTTCTTATAGTTATCTACAAAGGTTGTTAACCTACAGTTGGAGATTTTTACCATTTTGAGATTTTTGTGTCTAGTATGTATATTAGATGAAAAGTAAACTCTAGCCTGAATAGTGTTTTTGGAGATATTTATTAAAATAATATTGTAATATTGATATAATGGTCATCTTAGTTGGTATTTAGAAACTTCCTTTTATGTCTTTCATCTTTAGTTAGTTTTAGGATGTTTCCTTTCTGTCTTTTGTTTTCGATTGTTTCTTTTATAGAAACATCGCTTGTACTCTCTATTTAAGGAGCTTCATCTCCTTTTGTAAATATACAATATTTAATTATCATTTCATGGTATCAGAGCTTAGGTTCTTTTTTGGCAAACCTTTTTAGTAAAAGCATTCGTGGGTTTTCTGATTTTCTTCCAGAAAAAAAGTCATGGAAGGGTTTTGCTTATTTTTTCCACAAAAAATTAGGGAGTTTTTATTTTTGTTTACTACTCGTGATGGCCATGACTAACGTTTTTGAATAGATTGGGGGGTTTTGTATGATTTTCTCGTCAAAAATTGTGGATGGGTTTTCTGATTTTTCTCCACAAAAAATCATGGAGGGTTTTGTACGATTTTATCGTCAAAAATCGTGGATGGTTTTTCTAATTTTTCTCCACAAAAAAACCATGGAGGGTTTTGCACAATTTTCTCCATTTTTTACACACAAAAATTGTGGCTTCTTTCTTTGTTGGAGGGGTTTTTGATCTTTTCCACAAAAAATCATGAAGGGTGTTTTTTTGGGGGGGTTTTTTAATTTTTTTCGAAAAAAATCATAATGGATTTTTGGCGCAAATTTTGATAAGCTGATCTCAGTGTCTCTAGATAAAGGGAGGGATGGCTTTGTTTACCCAACATCATGTTGGAAGGATTGTGGTAGAAGGATTATGGTAAACTTGTTCATATTCAAAAGTTCTACAGAATCAGGGAGAGTCTCAACATCAGGCTCATGTCACAGAGTGTTCTAAGAAAGGGGCATCTTTGTTTGCATTCATGGCCAAATGACCTGCAAATTATGTCAATTCTTCTATAAGGTAGTAGAATGACCATTAAGGGAGGGTATTCAAATAATATTTTAATATTGATATAAAGGTCATCTTAGTTGGTATTTAGAAAGTTCCTTTTATGTCTTTTGTCTTTAGTTAGTTTTAGGATGTTTCCTTTTTGTCTTTTGTTTTCAATTGTTTATTTTATAAAAACATCACTTGTACTCTCTATTTAAGGAGCTTTCATTTCCTTTTGTAAATATACAACATTTAATTAGCATTTCAATATTGTTATTGCATAACGTTTGTTTCAGATCTACTAGTTCTATGATGCCCTTTGTAATTAGAGAGCCAATTTAAAATAATGTAATGTTTCTTTAATGGTCATCTTAGTTGCTTTAAGAAGTTTCCTTTTTGTCTCCAGTTCATGATTGTTTCATTTAAAATTTCGTCTTTGTAAATTTATTTAAGGAGCCTTCGCCTCCTTTGTTTAATACATCAATTTACTATAACATGGTATCATAGAAGGTCTGGGTCTGACTCCCTCATAGGGGGCCCAGGATTTTGGGAGGGTTCAATAATTAGCAATCGCATGTGAATTTTCGATTTTTTTTGCTTGCAAAGCAGGTCAAAGGTTTTTGAGGAATTTTTTAGAATTTCGAAAGGTTTGTGTTCGCATTTGTGGGCTTTTATTTCACGCGAGTTTGTGGGTTTTTCTCTGCTTCTGTGCCATTTTTCTTTGCTCACGTGGATTTTTCCCGGGCTTGCCTCTAGTGATTTCCATGTGATGGAAGGTGTGTTTTCTTCGGTTCTAGTCGTGGTTTAGGAGTCACTTCTTGGGTTTGTTTATAGTTTGCCGTGCCTTTGAAAATTTCCATGGCTTGCAAAAGTTTTGTTTTGGCCAACACAACCTCAAATTTAGGCATGCGTGACGAGTTTTTTGGACTTTCCACAAAGGGTTTCATGTTTTTTTTCTTGCCTATGACTACATTTTTTCACACATGGTTTCAGAGGCAGTTTCCTTCTGTGAGACCTCTTGGTTTGTTCGTGTTTGATCATGCTAGAGACTTGTTTTTTTTGCGAGGGTTTTTATAATTTTTCTCCTCAAAAAATTATTGAATGGGTTTTCTAATTTTTGTCCATAAACAATTAGTGTTGGTTTTTCTAATTTTTTCTCCATCAAAAAAATTAGTGGTGGTTTTTTTTGTAATTTTTTTTCCTTCAAAAATTATTTTGGGTTTTGAATATTTTTTTCTTAAAAATTACTTGTATGTGTTTTTATAATTTTTCCTTAAAAATTATTTGTATAGGTTTTATAATTTTTTTCCTCAAAAAGTTACTTATGTGTTTTTTCGATTTTTTTCTCAAATTTCATCTCTAGTTTTGATTGATTTTTCTCCTAAAAAATAGTGTCTAGTTTTATTGATTTTCTCCTCAAAATACGTGTGTGGGTTTTGTGTGATTTTCTCCCCAAAATCATATTATTTCTTGTAAAGAGGGTTTTCCTCTATTTTTTCCACAAAAATCATGGTTTCTTGCATCTATTTTGGATCGGACCTAGAGTTTCAAGGGCAATGGTCTGCACAAGGGTTTGCCAATTTTTTCCACAAAATCGTGGCTGTTTTTCAAAAGCAGTTTGGGTTTGGCAATTTTCTCCTCAAAATCGTGGTTTAAGTTTGAGAAGCTCTTCTCTGTATCTGTGGCTATAGGGAGGGATAGCTTTTGTTTCCCTACATCAGGTTGGAAGGATTTTGGTTATCTTGGTCATTTCCAGAAGTTTTGTAGCATCAGGGAGGGTCTCAACACCAGACTCATGTCGTAGAGCATTCCGAAGAGAAGGGGACAACCTTTTATGCATTCGTGACTAGAAGGGGACAACCTTCTATGCATTTATAACCAAAAGACCTACAAATTACGTCGTCTGTAGGCTAGTTAGAACGATGACTGGGTATTAAAATAATGTAGTGTTTCTTTAAAGGTAATCTTAGTTTCTTTAGGAAGTTTCTTTTTTAGTCTTGAGTTCATGATTCTTTCATTTAGAAACTTTGTCCTTGTAAATCTATTTAAGGAGCCTTTGTCTCCTTTGTTTAATACATCGATTTACCACAACAAGATTCACATAAGAAAACTGTGATAGTGATGGAAATCCATTACATAGGATGGTAATGGCCATCAACCTTTGTGAGATAGTCTCTCCTCACCATTACGGTTGCCCTACTCCTCTTAGACAGTCTACCATCGCACCTGAAGATTTTCTACCTTATTGTGGTTATCTCCTACTATTTCATCGTTCCTTTTGAAAATTCTTATGGTTCTCAATGACTCTTTTGTTGTTGATTGTCTATTGGTAGGAAGTTGCATATGCTTCTAACAGTTGTTTTCTCTCTCATTTTGGCTATTCTTTCACTATCTTTAACTCTTGTTGTCCTAGGGTTGTGGATGCTTTGCTCGTTCACTCAAGTTCATACACAATGAGGGTTGGTAGTTCTCTTGTTGGCTTCATCCTAGATAACCTACTCCTATATTCTCTTTCCATTATTCATGTAGACCTTTAGAGAGCTAGTGGCCTAGGGGGATGACTCCTTCCATTAGGAATAAATTGATTTTTGTATGCAACTGTTTGTCATTGAACTGTTGCACATTCTAGGGTCGTAGATGAAATGGTACAAGCATTTATAAGCATAGTTTTGTCAACATAATTTTTCTTACATTTTATGCTTACAAAAATCTCGTTGCACTGTATAGGTATATTATAATTTTTTTGTAAAATATCATTATCTATTTTTTATAGTTTGTGCCATTTCAATGATTTTCTAGAAATTGAGCTACAATACCATGTGACGTACAATTCTAAGCTATGGTCAAATTTGATGTAAATCCATATTGCTAATTGTTGTGTTGTAAACACACACACCCCATTGCAAATGGAGACCCCCACTTTTTGGTTTGGTAGCTTAGGTGAATGCTTAGTTTGGCTTAGTTTCGCAATAGTTTCAAAATTTCGTCTTAGAATGAGAGGGATTTTGTGTTGTTAACTCTAGAAGTGGGTCTAGGAATGAAATGTCAAAGATAAACTTGTGTGGGAGAGAACGATATCTTGAAACTCTGATCTGGAGAAGTTATGACAAACTTGAAATTTGATGTAGATGAATGAAATTGCAAGAGAAAATTGTGAAAAGGTTAAAATGTGAGAACAAATCATTTGTTTTGCACACACACACTCCATCCGCAACAGGGAACCCCTCTACTTTGTCCTCTTCGGTGGTGTCTTGCAAAGATTGCTAGAATGAGAGTAAGGTGAAAATCAAGGTGGGGGCTTGTTGCCGAGAATAATCATTATGTCATGTTGTTGTATTATGTTATGTTGTCGTCGGTAATTATGAGTTTCGGCAGTCAGTTAGTCGTCCCGAAGGGCGGTTGGACGCGATGGTTGGTCGCACCCCTTCAGGTATTATATATTGCATACCTTTCCTTCAAAGTAGCATCATCATAGTCGTATCTGGGTGTAATGTTATAAGCACTTGATGTACATGGACTGTTGAATTAATACAGAAATTGGTTCTTAAATATATTTTCATTATGTTCTGTGCATTTACTTTCCGCATTTAATCGTTTACCCTATGCAGCAAACATTTGGCATTGTTGCCTAGACATACTCGGGAAAGGAAGGAGCAGATGGCGTACAGACACGATGGGCCTACTCATTGGTGAGATCAACCCAGAGGCCGACGACGCACAAACGGAGCTCTACGATGGAGAAGACATTGCAACGAGGGAATTCTCAATCCTGCTTCAGGCGGCCATCGAGACCTACGTCCGAAGAGGGGCCACGGAGGCTAAAGTCCCAACAAGTTCTGTGTGGACCGCACTGGAAGTTAGCCCTGCAATGAATCAGTTGATGAACCACCTCCCCCGGTAGCTTGCACAGGCATCACTGGCACAACAAACCCACCTGGAGGAGATTGCCCGTGAGGAGCGACGCCAACAGGTCCTGCAACAGTACGCAAAAAACAATCGTCGTTGGGACGCAGAGCGCGATGGCAAGAGGCGAAGGGGAAATTGAACCCTGTAATAATCTCGACGCAATGTTGACATAAATTGTGGGCGAAAGGGAAATAATAAAAAAGTTTTTTTTGTGTACATGGTGCGTGCTTGCTATGTACGGAAGTGATTTATGCCCAATATACTATATAAGGACAAAAATAAAAAGATACAAAGTGACGAATGGGAAGTGGCACAAAGAGTGTGGAATCTCAGACGACAAATAGAACGAAGGCGTAGGCTAAGGCAGCTTGCCGAGGGACGATCGGTCGAGGGGTTGCTCGAAGGGAATCCAGGAGGTGTTGCGGAGGTAGAGATAGACGGAGAGAATTACACTCTCTACACTGTCGTAGGGTTGCCCGAAGGGAACCTAGGAGTCATGGAGGGTGCCAAAGGAGAACTCTACAGTTCGCCAGAATACCACCGTATGGTAAGAAGTCGCAAAGAGTTGGTGGAATAAACAAGGCGAAGTCTAAACTTGATTGACAATACCAGAGACCTACTAAAGAACTTGTCCATTTCGGAGGACAACCAGAGGGAGACGACCGAAGGTGACGGTACAGCCGACGGTGCTGGGGGAGCACAAGGGTACCATACAGGAGGAAATTTGTTCGGTTCAGGGTCAACAACCTTCTCCGAAGGACCCATGAGTGGAGGGTCAAGTGCAGGAGGCAGAGGCGGAGGATCACCAGGTACAAGCACACAAGGCACTAGAGGAGCGAGACCCAGCAGTGGGATGGCAAGTAAGAAGAAGCTACCCGAGTTGAACGGCGACGGGAAGGAAGATCCCATCCGCCATTGCCGCACTTGCGAAACCATATGGTCAGCGATCAGTGTTACCGACCAAGACAAATGGGTAACACAATTTCCAGACACCTTAAGGGGAGTGGCCATCGAGTGGTACTCCGATACGGATAAGACCAAAGTCGGCACATGGCCCAACTTGAAGGAGTTCAAGATAGAGTTTCGCCTCCTCAGAGATGACAATGAAATAGTAGCCGAAATCTATGGCACAAAGCAGAACAAGAATGAGACTGTCCGAGCCTATAGTCGGCGGCTCAAGGAACTGTTGGGGAAAATGGAGAGTCAACCAACGGATGGGTCGAAAAAGAGATGGTTCGTGGAGGGACTAAAACACTCCATCCGGAAGAAGGTGAAAATTGTTCCACCAACCTCGTACGAAGATGCATATAATAGAGCGATGGATCTCAAGAGCGAGACCAAGACATCCAAGAAGAAAAAGAAGAAGGATAGCTCGTCTGAGGATGATGACTCTTCCGAGGGAATCAGTAGCGATGGCGAGTCTGGCAAAAAGGTGCAAGCGCTCCAGAAAGACATGGAGCGAATGAGGAGAGAATTTAAAGCAATGAAGCACGGGTTGAACCGAAGGGGATGTATGGTGCACGGAGTGCAAAGAGGAAGGACATACGAAGGGTACTTGTCCGAAGAAGGCCTTTTGCGAGATTTGTCAAGTGATGGGACACTCCATCAAGGAATGCCCATACAACATGAAAACACGAAACCAACAAGTATTGCTTACTCAGGAACAACCAACTACATCGGGCGGTACCAGCAGCTCCCAGGCGAACAACAATGCAACATCGGGAGGCTACCGAGATAACCGGTGGGGAGGACGAAACAACAATAACAATACAAGGAGCCAGATCCAATACAACTCCAAAGGCCGACCGATGATACAATGCAGAGCGTGCAGCCAGTGGGGGCACTTCGCTCGAGACTGCTCGAAGGGAGAGGCCACACAATATTTGTGCAAATGGTGTGGACCGGGAGACCACGAAGACGCCTCCTGCCTGAAGTTCGACGTCAACTTGCTCAATATCGAGGAAACCAAAGAAGAGGAAATGCTGGCCGTAACCCACACCCAAATTAGACAAGCAACGTGCCCGGACCTGGAGACAGAGAAGCAAAGGGTACGGGAAGCACGGGAAGAAATTGAGAAAGAGATACGAGAAAGGGCGAAGGCGAAGGGTACGACGGGTACTTCCAGCTGACCGGAGGCGGAGGAGGCTATACTAAATCAAATTTTAAAACTGGAGGTGCCTATGAAGGTACACGACCTCCTCCAGACGATGGCTCAATTACGAATGGCGTTGCCGAATAATCTCTCCCAACCACGCACCAATACCAACCACCGCACAGATGTTCCTGGGGGGTCTGCAATAGACCCCATGCTGCTGGCAGTTAACACTGGAAGGAACCCGACCAATGTGGAGATGGGTATCCTTGGCACCATCCTAACCGATACTATCGTCGATGGTGGATCAGGAGTGAATGTTCTTCCAGAAGAAACCTGGCGGAAGCTGGGGAAGCTAACGCTGTGGCCATCTACATTCAATCTGCTGGGAGCAGATCAACATGGAATCAAACCCATCGGGACACTCTTGGGCCAACAAGTTATTATCGGGACGCAACCCTTCATACTGGACTTCGTGGTAATCCCACTAAAGAAAAAAGGGTATGATGCGATCTTAGGGAGAGGGTGGCTGGTGGCAGCCAAGGCCACCCACAACTGGAAGAAGAACACTTTGTCTATGGAGAATGGAGGAAGGAAGTTTATCATAGACCTTGGGACGCAGTTGGTTAGTGAGGAATTGGAATCATCTTTGGAATCGGAGGGTGAAGGAGAAGGCGACCTGAGGGACGAAGGACGGGGTTGCAGGGAGCCCAACGACGAAGGGATTCTCAAACTAGGAGAGTGCTCCGAGGATGAGACAGGGTCATTGAACGAGCGCTTCCACTGGCAGATGGAGGATTACGAAATGTTCCAGAGCTACAGGCTCGAAGTAGAGGAACCAGAGCAAGTAACAGAGGAGGTGTACCTGCCGGAATACAGAGATTATTGGAAGGGAGACGCCCCAAACCTCGGTGACGTAAATAATCCCAAGATCATTCGTGTCAGCAACGATTGGAACCCTGTGTTGGCCACAGCCTTCAAAATCTTTATTATTCTTCTTCTTCTTATGTACGGGAAGGAGACAGTGGTTCCTGTAGAATGTATGGTTCCAGGTCTTCGGATGGCCATTGAAAATAGACTTGCCATCAACGGGTCCAAATGGAAACCCTACCACGAGAAGCGCGTAGGGGACCCGAGCGGTCGGAACGACACTCGAGAGTCCGAAGGGGGACTCGAGAGGATGGAAGGGGACTCGAGAGGCCAAGCAGGCGACTCTAGAGGCACAGGACCAAAGCGGGAGACTCTCGGGCGAGGCAAACCAAGAAGGATAAAGGGCGATCCTAGAGGCATGGGACTCGAGCCGAAGACTCTCGACAATTAGATTAGGAAAAAAAAAAGAAGTGGTGGTGGGGCACCGTGCGGTGGAACCACTGTACGACAGGACACTGCGCGGTGGAACCACCGTGCGGTGAGACACCGTACGTCGGGACACTGTACAGTGGACCACCGTCGACAGAGGTCAGCGGCTGCCCCCGGGCCTCGCGAGGAGTGTTGCCCCTCGCCCCGCTGGGGCGCTGCCCCAGATCCCGTTGGGGACACTGCCCCCAGACCCCCAATTTATTTTTTAGCTACAATACACTTTTTGAGCTAGGCGAAGGCATCAAAGAAGTCACGGTAAGTGTTGGGGTTGTTCTGTAGTGTGAGAAAGAAGCCTGAAGCTAAGCATTGGCGGGGAAGCCATAAGCCATAGAGGGAGACGGATTATCAGCCTTTGGGGAGTGTGATGGAGGATTTGAGGTGTCTCCTAGCCTTTGTGTCAGAAGGTTGTGGCCACTTCTAGGCATGAATGGTACGCTTTGAGGCACTCGGAGTATGTCTCGACTGGACGTGAGGTTGCCTTGGTGGATGCATAGAGGGCTCGAGAGGAGCTGACCACCAGGTTGGAGGCAGTAGTAGCGTGAGACTTAGTTCAACGTACCTAGGAGTTGGATGCCGAGAGGGCAGCGCAGGTGGCTATCGAGGACAAATTGGCTAGGGAGACAGTATCATTTGAGTAGCAGTTGGTGGAGGTTGAGACTGAAAAGCGTGTTTTGCAGACAAGTTTGGTTTAGGCACAAGAGGACTGTGATGTCAAAGGAAGCACTAATGGTGAAATCCGCACTTGAGCATTGGATGGTAGTAGAAAAGGGTTTTTAGGCGAGGACGCAGCAGGTGTATGGGTTCTGGGCTCGACTAGCGTTAGCAGTTCCTGCAGTTCTCTACCTTGGTTCTGTTTAATGTCATCTTTATTTTGTATTAAGTCGTCCGGAGATGACTTCTTTTCTTGGGGGGGATGATGTTGCCGAGAATAATCATTATGTCATGTTGTCGTATTATGTTATTTTGTCGTCGGTAATTATGAGTTTCGGCAGTTAGTTAGTCATCCCAAAGGGCGGTTGGATGCACCCCTTCGGGTATTATATATTGCATACCTTTCCTTCAAAGTAGCATCATCATAGTCGTATCTGGGTGTAATGTTATAAGCACTTGATGTACATGGACTATTGAATTAATACAAAAACTGGTTCTTAAATATATTTTCATTATGTTCTGTGCATTTACTTTCCGCATTTAATCATTTACCCTATGTGGCAAACAGGGCTTTCAATAAGCTCTAGAATTCAAAGGTCTTTCTACAACATTGGAATCAAATGGGAGATATGAATGGAGATTAAGAGAGGAACTCAAAGATCAAACCTCAGCTCAAACAAGAGTTTGGAAAGTGGAAAGGGACGGAGAGGAAATGAGGAACAACTCAGACATGGCAGAGATTGTGGGAAAATCTCAATCTAATTCCTAAAAACTTCAACATACAAAGGTCAAACTTCACCCTTCTCCCCAAATTCGGTGGTAAGAAGGATTTAAGGAATTTCAAAATTCTGCTAAGTCAATGTTTGTCTCCAAATTCGGTGGTGGGACACAAAACCAGATTAGTCTTATTCCGAAAAGGTTTGCCAACACTGAATTTCCACCCAAAGCACCTAGAATTTGGTGATTGTAGTCAGATCGGGAATAAGTCTTATTCCTATAAAGTTTCCTACCACCAAGTTTTTGACCAAGTTATCTCCAAATTTGGTGCTTGCATTGAAAAAGGGAATAAACATTATCCCTAAAATTTGTCCATACACGAAGTTTGCAGGTTGAACTGAAGATGTTGTCAAGAAAATTCTCCATAACATTCCATAGGCAGATTTGAGCATGTTAAATCGGCAATCCCAAGCTGAGTTTGTGAGAAATTCATGAGTAGAAAGAAGGTTTACACACCAAGAATTCGGTGGTTGGACACAAAATCAGAATAGGGCTTAATCCCAAAGACCTTTGAAACACCAAATTTCACCCAAAGCACCTCCAAAGTCAGTGATTGTATTCAAAAAAGGAATAAACACTGTTCCTAAAATCTTTCCAAAATCCAAACACCGAAATTATGACGAAAACTCCCCAAATTTGGTGATTGCTTTAAAATCAGGATTATGTCAATAATCCTAATGAGATTCCTAAGACTGAGTTTTGAAGGTGAATTGCCAAAATTTGTCTTAAGTCCGAATTTGAGGAGTTGTGCATTTCAAAGCATGGTGTTCCTAAAGGTCCTCCTAAACCCGACTTTCCACATTGCTGCCATAGGTCCAAGTGTTTGTCCAAGGTTCCCACTTGTCATTCTTTGCCATGTCTGAGGTTCTTTGACCAAGTTACCTTCTTAGTTCTAGGCTTGTGGCAACCAGCATCCAAAGTTTAAGGTTTGCAAGTCTGAGTTACCTAATCAAACATCCAAATACCTCAGGTTTCCATGATACGAGTTCCAATTTTAGAAGTTCCCTATCAATATTAAAGGTTAGAATTACACACAACAACCAAATTCCTAACAGCATGTCAAGACAATGACTCTCTGAGGTCCAATATCTCTCAAAGAGGGACATGATAGGTTGTATGAATCGATAAATCCTTTGATAGATGAGATGAATGAGGGATTTAATTCCATGATGAGCGAAATGAATCTGATTAAGTGAAGGATGTATAACTGATCTTAGTTCCATACTCTTTGTATGAGAGACTCAAAAGTCAATATTACAATTACATCGCGAGGACTCAAATGTCCTTGAATATACAATTTTCTTTAAAAGGAACTACTCCAAATGCATAAGAGAAATCAAGAGTAGAGAAGGCCTGTGTCATTTCCGACCCATAGTCCTTTGATTCCTAATGGTCGTTCCACAACACCCTACCATGTGAAACATGAAGGTCCATTGTACCATGCTACAACATGATCACATAGCCCAAAATGTAAGGATCCTTAAATATTTTAACATTCCTTGGACTTCCTAGATTGTTCGGGTTTCATCTATTTTGTCAAACAATTTTTATTTTGCATTGTTGGTTTGGACGGTATTGTGTTGGCATTGAAGGGTGTTGACTGTTACTATACTTATAATGGAGTTTAGTGTTTTATTCTGGGAGTTTTATATATCCTTTATTTCAATAACACTATCTTTCACATTTGAACCTTTAATCGGCCCCATAATCACAGGCAAAATTTTGTAGAAAAATATAACAGTAATATAATAGGCAAAATGATGCACAAAAATATAATGGTGGTTTATTTACTATTTTGTTATGTTATTTGAACTAAAACATTAATATACATCATGGCAGTTGAGTTTTGACTTTTAATATGGTGATTTATTTTTCTATGTTATTTGACTATTGGCGTAGTGGTGTATTTTAAACCTAACTACCACTGCATATATGTATATGTTTTTTATTTTTATATGTTTTTGTACTAACGAACCAAAAATAGAACCCAAACACCCCCAAAAAATTTGACTGAACCTATGAACTCGAACTCGAGTTCGAACTGGGGCCAACAATTTAGAAAATATGTATCAAGCTTATGCACCCATGCTCTTGCTAATGTTTTGCTTGACCCATCATAATATGGAATTAATAGTTTACCAACCTTTCTCTGTAAGTCATTGTTGTGTGTTCTTCCCCTAATAGGTCTATGTTTCGTTTTGAGGTCCATGTTATCCCAAAAAGACATCTCGGTCTGAAACTCCAAACCCAACTTCCTCCAATCTTGCAAGATGTGATCCTGGAACCCTCCCTATGTTGGTTCATTTCCCACCTGAGAATTCCTTGGTGGAAAGTTAGGCATTAATGGCCTAGTACTGGCTGATGCAGTTCTATCCCATTGATTAACTGATCCATCCCCCAGTACAATGCTAGAGGTCAATTCTTATATTGGTTAGGTTTGCCCTTCATTTGATTCCAAGACCTAAGATTGCAAGGTTCAAGAGTTAAGAGTTCCTAGATTGGCTAGTAGGAAGGGAGTAGATGCCAATGATTTCAACCCCAGTAGGAAGGTTTGGCCTTCACTAAGCCCTCCGTCAATAGGTAAGATCAAAAGAAGTTTTAAGGTTTCATTTTCTAGTGCTAAAAGGGAAAGAGGGAATCTCATAAGGACAAAGAACTAGAAGAAGTTCAGTTTATTCCTTGTTTCTCCAATTTGGGGAAAGTAGGTTGTCTTTGAAGCAAGTTAGAAATCATTATTGTATGAAGGCTGCTAGTAAATCCAAAAAATTTGTTGTTTCAGGGGCAGAAGTTAGAAAAGGGAGATAAGAAAAGAATGGTAGTCAGGCTAAAGGAGACTATGAATGATGTTGCTAAGGTTATCTAGGGTATTTTAGAGCTTTATGACTCCAAGCTGCCTATCTAGCTCCAAATTTGAAGGTTTCATTTGGAGTTTCTGAGTGGTGGTTAGTTCAGCTCTCTTTGTCTTTTGTCTCAACAATGTGCTATGATGCTGTCTTTTGGCTGTTAGAACTTAGATTAGTATTTTTGCTGTGATTTCAGCCTTGGTCTTGGTGAGCTTTTGTTTGTCATTTGTTTGTAACTTCTGTAGTGTTTGATGGACTTCATTGTTGAATCTTTGCTAATCTTTATACAAGGGTTTGGGCCCTTTTTAAAACCTCCATTTACCCTTTACTGAAAAAATTACAGGAACAATGTTACTTTTCTGGACTGAAATGAATGTGACAGAAGCACTAGAGATCACTCATTGCACTCCTTGCCACTATATGTTTTTTTCAAGTTGCGCTTTGCAATGATGACTGGGAACTAGAAGCATACTATTGCACAAGCCAACTTCTTGGCAATAAAACCAATGCTACACTCTAGCATTGGAGAAGGATCAAAAGAGGTAACTATTGTTAGGTTTTGCAACAATCTTTTATCCTTTTCCTAAAACCTCTCTAGCTGAGTCGTCACCTTCCTTACAACCTTAGATTGAATATTGCAGAACTCAGCATTGCATCTAGGTATTGTTGACTTGTGTTTTATGACTACGCCTAACACAGAATAAAGTTGTCCAATGATCACTTTACTCTCTCTTGATCAAACTTCAATCGTATGCTAAGATTGTAGTTAGTTCAAATGATTGACTCCAAGGTTCTGGTTATGCAATAGATGTGACTTGGTACGCTTGATGTGATATGCCAGTAATCCAAGGGGACTTACACACACTTGAAGAAGGTTAAACAATTTTACAACTTTCAAGGAATTTGATCTCGAATGATTTGTCAATGAGAAGCTCTTTTTTTAGGATTTTTGACTTGAAAATGCTGAAAGTAAAATGAGAGAGGGTTTAAGGAAGCTATGCTAAAACCTAAGAACTCAACAAATTGCAATGCTTTAGATAGATCAACCACACTTCTCTTCGCCACGTTAAGACAACTATATGAAGTGGGTGCAATCTTCAAGGAGTGTGTTTAGAGGATTTTAAACCATCAGCGAACACCATCAGAGAACAATATCTACTCAATGATTTAGATTAAACGCACACATATAATGGCTCAGACCAAGCTTACACTGTTAATAACAATCAGCTATTAACGAAAGGTATGATGTAATGTCCCCTTCTTAGTGAGGAGAAGTTCAGTGGGCCATTAGCCTATTCTGGAGACCAGTAGGCTAACTAGAAGCAGAAATTAGGGTTTCCCACTTTTGAGGAGGTATGTGTGAGTTGTTTGATGCTTGACTAGTTGGAATTCTACGATTCTGATTTTGGATTCCTTTTGGGTTTCTTGAAAGCTTCGCAGAGGTATGACATGCATTCAATTCCAAAGAGAATTATTAATTTACTATTTTTAGTAAGTTGGTGGCAGCTGTCAGGGTTTTGAGGTTTTTTTGGGTTTTCTGAGCTCATCCACAGGGTTTGAAGAGCAAAATTTTTGGAGTTGTTTTCAGGACTTACTATTTTTAGTAAGTGCTGTTTCAAGTAGTGCTATTTTTAGCAGTTTAGTGTAGAGCTCCAACCCAGTTCAGTTTGATGGTTTTCAACACTTCAATTCATAGTTCAATTTGGCATTGATCAATATTTTATTTGCAAGTAATTTATTAAATATTAATACTTTATCCTAAAGTTTAATATTTAATTATTCTGTTGGTCATTAGAGAAGGGAAAAATACATTTTACTTAAAATCTTATTATTTTTTCTAAGTCAGATGGCGTTGAGGATGAAAGAACATTTCATGTTTATAATGTTTTATGTTGCAAAGTTGTATACCAAGGAAAAGTTTGAACTTATGCCTAGAGGAGGGGGATGCCAAGTCAAGGATATGTTTGGAATGAAACTCAAATGAGAAGATAGGAATTTGGGTGCCATTTGAATGTGAATTTGAGTCTCTGAATCTATAAATATGAGAGCTAGGCTCCTCATTTGTCATCTATGAAGAAATTATAACGAAGTGCTACCGAAATTTGTATTGAAGCTTCAGGGAAAGCATACCTCCTTGCTACCGTTGGATTTATTGCTTGCAATATAGCAACTAATCGAGCTTGTGATCTCTCTTCATTCAGGAGAGTGGATTGAAGAAAAAATGTTGCATATTTGTGTTTCATATTTAGGAGTTTGGAGTGTTTTTTGAGTGTTCTTGCTGCTGGTTGCAGAGTGTGCTGAAGTAGATTATTGGTTGTTGGTCTCAGTGTGTCATTCTCCTCGTTCTGGGTATTTCATCTATCTCTCTATATTGTTTAGGCCATTCATTTTGTGAGCTTATAGAGCTTAAAATGGAGTTTTGGATTTTTTTTTCCAAATCGCCCCTCTTAGCTGGCCATACCATGTGGTTGAGTGCTTTGGGATGCATGCATAATTTGTTTGGGTCAGTTTGCAGTGGTTTGTTGTCCTAGGCTTGATTGCCTGCCTTGTAGGAATCATATGCTTTCAATCTTATGTCATTTTGTTAAGATCTGAGGAAATTGTGAGTGTGTTAGTGTGATTTGGTGTGCTGGTCTGTGTGTTTTCAGCATGCTGGGAGAATATCAGATTTAGAGTTTTTGGTGTTTGGAGTTGGTTTTGGAGTGTGTGAGTTCATTGGTGTGGAGAGAAAGGTCTTGGTATCGTTTGCAGTTGTTGGTCATGTTATTGCACTTGGTTCGTCACTCATATATGCTATGATTCATATTGTAATGTTGGTAGTAGTACTAACAACAGTTTCTATTGTTCTTTCTGAGACCCACTGCATAAGTGGAAGAGGCTGGCCTTGCCGCCTATCTTTGGACAGTGATATTCTCTTAGTTTGTAATCCATATTGTGCATTGTAAAGTTGGTTAGTAGTACTAACAGCTATCTATGTGGATTATTGCTCTTGTCCCATTGCATAAGTGGAAGAGGCTGGCTTAGGCTCCCACCTTGAATATTGTAGTACTGTCCTCCCACTGCATAAGCGGTAGAGTTGATTGTAATTTCATTTCTAGTCCTCCCGCTAGATAAGCGGCTGAGTGATTGCATTCTTCAGTTTCTTGGTTTGCCCTTGGCTGGTTTACCGCCAAGTGATTGCATTATTTTCAATATCCCGTTGTGTAAGCGGAAGGGGCTGGATTGCCGCCCAAGTATTGTAATCATTTTCAGTTATTGGCATCTAACGATCCCTTCAACAGTGTATGCTCTCACCCTCCCAGATTAGGCTCTTGGTGATCAAAAAGTGGAAGGGTTATTTTCAGTAGTATTTGGTTTTCATTTCCTAACCTTAATGAGTGTTGTGTTGATTGTAATTTGGGAAAATAAAAAAAAATTAAGGGGGTTATTACATATGAGCAATGATCCACCTTAGAACACTGTAATAAATTTTGTTCGCTAAAATGCATAAAACAAATCTACTCTAAGTGAGGAAAGCAAGACCATGCAAGCTACAAAACAAGACAAGTATACACCTTCAAAAGAGCAATGTATTAAGTTTACTGCTTCAATAGCTAATTGCAACAATCTTAGACAATCTCTCCTCTGCTTTACAAATGAAGGGGTCACCCCCTTATATAGGCTTCTAGCCTTGATTACATGGAAATCCTAATTAGGGTTTGACCCAAAAGATTCCACACATGATGCAACAAGGTGGGAATAAACATTAATGATCCATTATGCCCATTATCAATTAATTACATTCCTGCAAAGAAATGGCATCTATTGTGCATTAAATGCACCACCATCCCCAAAATCAGCTAAATGCAATAAATGCTCCATTATGTAAAGTTCGCTTGACATGCAAAAGATGCTTCATTATTTCATTAAATATGACGGCTACCATGCATTGAATCGGCTGCCACTTGGTCAAACACGCACCAACAATAAATGTGCCATCATGCCTCCATGTATTCAATAGATTCTCGACATGCAAGTGGTCCTCGCTGTCAAAGGAACTTCTATAATTTTTCGGGTTGTGCTTCATTAATATAGAATATTCTCTTTGCATGTCGCCAACTCATCCTCTACAAGAATCTTTCCATTCTGGGCTCACAAAAGACATTCTGGAAGATTTTCTTGCCATGGAAGAATTTTGACAATCTTTCCACTTCTGAAGGATTCTTGAATGCTTGGGAATTTCGGAGAGAGAATCTTTCTAGAGAATTTTTTTTGTCTCGAAAGAAAATTTTTGTGTTCTTGCATTCACTTCGTGCCCTAAAGGATATTTTTCCATCAATTGACATTTCTTCCAGGTCTAGGAAACTTTTTCCACTTGAGTCCTGGTGATAGAAAATCCTCTTTCTTAGCCAATTTTCCTTGTGCCTTGAAATTCTTTCCCTTGGGCGTAATTTTTTTTCTTGAGGAAGGAATATTTTAGAAATCTTGAATTTTTTCCTCCTTGGCCATGAACTAATTTGTCAATTTTGTCCTTGGGAAGAAATTTAGAAATTTTAAAATTTTCCTCCTGTATCTTGTTTCTGCATTTTCTACTTGTCTTGGAGTGCATTTGCTAGGATGTGGAGGAATTCTGAAAATTAGACTTTTCTTTCTTGATGTCACTTTGGCATCCAGTCCTTTCCTAGAGCTCATTTTCTCCATGGTGAAGGAATTTCGACGTGGAGGAAAAATTCCTCCTTAACCTCATTTTGGTGCCCAATCTTGACCTTGATTCTACTTTACCCTTGAGGAAAAAATTTCTTCAATCCTTAGCCAAATTTCACATTTTCTAGGAATTTTGTCTTGAAGGAAGGAATCTCCAACGCTTAATCAATTTTTCACTTTCTTGGAATTCTATCCCGATGGAATGAATTTCCAACAATTAGTCAATTTTTCACTTTCCTGGAATTTCTTCATCTTGGGTGTAATTTTCTCTTTAGGAAGAAATTTTTGATCAATTCATCACCTTTTATATTTTTTAGGAATTTTTCCCATTTTTAGCTCCGGAATTCAAGAGAGAGAAAATTCTCTCTTGGCCAATTTTTTCTTTTGTAATTTCTTCATTCTTTAGAAAATCTTGTAATGTCCCCTTCTTGGACCTGATTTTCTCTGCGACCGTTGGTCTTTTGTTTGGAAACTCGGAGGCCAGTCGGAAGGTTTAATTAGGGTTTCCTATTTTTGAGGAGGACTTTGTTCATGTTGGGTGTTTTCCTTGGCGGCTTCTTTCTGGTTGCTCAGAGAGCTTCGCAACGGTATATCCATCTCTGCTTTCGAGGCAATTCTTAGAATTTACTATTTTTAGTAAGTTCTATTTTTGGCAGTATCCAGGTGGCATCAGGCAATCTCCTTTTCTTGTTCAGTCGACTCAAAAAGGCGTAGACAGATTCGAGCTCCAGAATGCAAGGTTGAGAAGTCAAGTAATTTCAATTTTAAATAACATTATAATTATAATGTTATTTTACCCCTTGGCCTAGTCAAATGACTTAATGACAACTTAAAAGGGGGTTTCTAAGGGTGGCGCTTTCATGGAGTAGATTTAATAATTTTTTGTCCTAAGCCAAAGTCAAAACCAAGGCGTGACTTACCAAGGTGAAGACTTTATTAAATATCTTGACTTTTGCGCTAGGAAAGATGGGACGCCATGTTGAAGGTTAGATTAGGGTTTGAGGTGAAGTTGCATTTAGGGTTTCGTGGAGTTCAAGGAATCTATATATTGGAGTCTTGTGCATCATGGAGGGATCTTTTTGCAGAATTTTGTCTGGCTGCCGACTGGCTCTGGGATTTGCTTCAAGGAATGAAGGCCTTCTAGCACAGGCATCGCTTCTTGTTTGAAAGACAACAACTAGTGATGATTTAATCTCTATGTATTGCATTTGATAGTAGTTTATCTTCAGAGTATTGCATTATTAATCATTTAAGCATTGTAGTGTACTCAGTTTTCTGCATCCAGGAAACCGCGACTGCATGTTTTTCATTCATAAAACAGAAAACACCAAAAATATCATTCTGGGTATTAGCCCATTGCATTTGTCTGACCTAGGCGTTGCATTTCCTAAGTTTGTAGCATTTTAGAAGCTTGCATTGAATTTTGAGAGAAAATCGTACCATTCTGCTATACCGTACCATTTGGGAATGCATTGAAATTAGTGCAGGTTGTTTGCATGGTTTTTGGGTTGGTTTCTTTGTCTTGTCTTAAGCATCTCCATTAATAAGGGTTATTGCATATGATTGCTGGTCATTTGGAGGTTATATGTGAAGAATATGAGCATGTGAAGTCGTCCTATAGACTGCTGTTTATGCATTTAATGTGCAGATTTGTAACAGGAATCGGGAGATCCAGTATATTGATCTTTGAAGCTATTGGATTTTGTATTTCCACTTAAGTTCATAATGGCTCTCCATAATGTAATGTGATCCCTTATAAATTCTACAAGATTTGAACAAGAGGAATCCACTCATTGTAAAGGCTGACAGTAGTACTGGCAGTCTTGGTACCATGCTTCATTTCTAGTTGTATTTCTTAAACTCACTTAAAGTTGTTGTAATAAGTTAATCCTCCACCCTATGGTAGCTACTCTCCCTCCTTGGGTCGGAAAGCACATTCTGGGTGTTGAGTGTTTTCAGTTTCTGCATTACTAATCTAACAAGCATTATAGTTTTTACTCCGTCATATGGTCGCCCCTGTCCGTTTGGAGTGGGTAGCACATACTTGGCGTAGAGTTCCCATTCCAGTTTTAGAATAGGGGATCCTCTGACCAATGCTCGCCATCTCGGCGCCATGCTGGTTAGAGTTTTCTGCATAAGCATCTGTTTTAAGATCCTCTGACCAATGCTCGCCATCTTGGCGCCATGCTGGTTAGAGTTTTCTGCATAAGCAACTGTTTTAAAGATCCTCTGACCAATGCTCGCCATCCACGGCGCATTCTGGGTAGAGTTGTTTCAGCATATGGAATTATATTCTAACTTAAACTTACAATCATCTAAGTTATTGCAATCCAACTTGTTTTAAAGTTTTTTCAAAAAAAAATTGGCTAGGGATATTTCAAATCTCTATGCGTGGGAGAGGAATTTTGAATTCTTCCTTGACTAGGATTTCCATGCCCCTCTTCCAATGCCAATTTCATCACGTGGAGGAATTTCACTTGGAAGGAAATTCCTTCCCTATCTCCATTTGGCACCTTGATCCATGCTCTAGTGGAATTTTCATGGCATGGAGAAATTTATATTTGGAGGGAAAAATCCTCCATCACCTAGTTTGATGCCATGTCTTTGTCTTGGGCGTTGAATTCATATGATGTAGAAATTTTGTCATGGAGAAAAAAATTCCTCCATGACCTCACTTTGGCGCTCCTCACCTGGTCATGGCCACTGTTTTGAGGGTGTGGAGGAATTCATGTTTGGAGGAAAAATCCTCCACCACTCCCTTCTAGTGCTCTCCACCCACACTTGGGTGCCAAACTCATGGTGTGCAAGAATTTCGGTCCTCCATGACCCCAATTTAGTGCCCCCATACCTTGCTTGGGCACCAAAACCATGCAATGCAGGAATTTTGGTCATGGAGGAAAATTCCTGCATGACCCCACTTTGGCACCCAATCTCCTTCGGGGTGTATTTTTCGATGCAAGGATTTCTTGCTTGACTTTTTCTCTAGGCTTAGCCATTTTTGCTCTTTTCTAGACTTGGAATGCCATTTTTGGATTTTGAAGTGATTTTTTCTTTGCCTTAGAAGATTTTTCGTGCTTTTTCACTTCAGGAATGATTCCCACAGTCATTTTTTCGATCACTTGCCTACTTTTTCAACTTTCTGGATTTAGGCAAATATTCAGGAATGTTTAATCTTCAGCATTAGGACCCTTGCATGTGAAGAACCTACCGAAAATAGACTTACTAAAAATAGTAAGTACTTCAAAATGTCAAAATTAGGGCAAACTAGGGTAGGATGACACTAAAAATAGAAATTGCTAAATTTGATTTTTGGCAAAATAATGACAATCCGAGAGGCAGTGAATACCCTAAAAAATAGGAACTTTCTAAAAATAGAAAGTTGCTCAGAATTCTGCAATGTCCCCGATATAATTAAATAGTCCATTTAAATAATTTATTGTACGGCCCCGTACTTCATAATATATTTCGGGCCCCTTTAATTAATTAGTTAGTTATAAACTTTTTGGTGTCGGCCCGTTTGTAACCCTTCGGGAAACTTCTTGGAGCCCATATATATGGCCGAGTTAGTAATTGTTGTAGGTATGCAAATTTTGATATTTTTGTTCTCTCCTGTGTGAATTCCTATTGGAGTTCTAGTATCCGCCATTTCGGAGGTGAAAGACCCTCCCTATTTGGTATTTGCAGTTTCGGTGAGATTCACCCCTCACCCTATTCTGTTTATTTTTACTCATTCCGAATCAGGTAAATCTTGAATTTTATCATTGTTTACTTTCTCTGCGTCTCTATTAATTTGGTTTACATGCATAAGGAGGACTCCTAATATTCAGAATCCATTACTCCAGAAGGTCACCACACAACTGCTGAAGCTCACCGTACCTCCGCATCTTCACAGCCACACACCGTACTACCACCCCTCCCCTTCTCACCACCGTACAACCTTCTTTGGCCCAACCGTACACCTCCCTCACCACTGTACGACTTCCTGTGGCCACACTGTACACCCTCCTCACCACCGTACGACCCTTTGGGCTCCACCGTACAACCGCTTCACATCACCGTACGGCTATTATACCGTACGCCTCCCCTCACTCCACCGTATGACATTTACATCGTACACCATGCTCTCCAACCCCTATCGTACGGTCTTCCTCTCCTACCTTACGTCCACCCAGTCACCGCACAGGTGTCCCCTTCCACCATACGGTTGATCTGCATCGTACAAGTTCGGAACATTACAGTGGTATCAGAGCTTGTGATCTTGCCAGCCTATCGTATAGTGGATGCAAGTGTACACCCGAAGGATGTACCGTTCGTCCGATCGAATGGGGGAACCACAGGATCTTGCAAGAGAAGTCATGGTACTATTAAGGGAGCTAACTAAAAGCCAACCTCGGCTCAACGACACCATAATCAGAGGGGAGCAACGACAACAAATCATGGAGGAAACCTTACGACAATTAGCCTTGGGAAAAACGAATGGAGAACAAAATGGGTAGGCGATGATTCGGTCACGGGAAGGTCAAACGTCCAACGCTCGCATTCATGACCGTTGATGCCGACTTTTCCTCAGAAATCAGAAGCACCCCGCGGGGAGAAAGAACCCACCTTCCAGGAGATGCAAGCACAGTTGAACCAAGATTGGAGGGATGCAAATTTTGAGGGGGACATATCCTTCAAGGATTATGTTGAGCTCCGGATGAAATACTCGGGCGGCAGAAGTCGGGGCTATTATGGACACTATAACAATGACATCAAGCGGAAGGTTGGCAAGATCAACCTGTCATCCTTCGGTGGGACCAGAGTAACCTCGGCACGAGCCTGGGTTCAAAAAGCAGATACCTACTTCCAACTCAACTCGATGCCTGAAGATGAAGCTATTAAGTTTGCAGCACTCCACCTGGAAGGGGTCGCGCATGAATTGTGGCATCATGGAATGGTCACTCTCGACCATGACCAAATAACCTCCTATGCGGAGTTCACCGAGAAGCTCATAGATCAATTTGACGGGGAGGATCCAGAACTCAATTTCAAGGAGTTGGCGCAACTAAAGCAGTTGGGGCCTGTGGACAGTTACATCACAAAATTCTAGAGACTATTTGTGTTGGTAACAGACATCTCAGAGCGGAGATTGGTGGTCTTGTTCATGGACGGGTTGATGGAACCACTGAAAGGTTGGGTGAAAGGGTTCAATCCCAACACACTATCTGAAGCAATTAAGAAGGCGCGTGACATGGCAACCTCATCTTCTTCCTCCAAGAGTTACTCGCATGACAAACCATCCCTAGCCTTGAGGAAGCCATCATTAGATGAAGCCACAAGGCAGGAACTCAGGAGAAGGAAACTCTGTTTTACCTACAAGGAGCCGTGGGGACCAGGACACTGATGCTTAGCCATTGAAGTGGTGTCAGACAGCGAAGAAGAGAATGAGGAAGATGGTCAGCAAAGCATGGGGGAGGCTAAAGAAAACATAGATCATGTAGAGAGAATCTCCACACTGGTCCGTAGAGGAAGTACCATTGCTGCCTTGACCAGCACTCCTGAGTGCAGTGTGTTTCGGATTTGTGGCACACTCCAAGGGCAATGGGTCATAGTCATGCTAGATAGGGGGGCCACTCTCAACTCTATCAACTCATCGCTCGTCACCAGGAGGGGTTTGCATACAGAGGAGCATGAGGGGTTTGAAGTCAAGGTAGCGGGAGGAAATCTACTGTCATGTACTCATCTGGTTCCACAACTTAGCATCACCATGGGAAACTACACAGTGACAAACGATTTCTTCATGATTGATTTGGATGATACAGATGCCATCTTGGGCATTCAATGGATGGAGACCCTCGACCACTACACATAATGCTTCAAGAGGATGGAATTCTCATTCGAAGTGGATGGCAAGAAGGTGGTACTAAGGGGAATGTCCAATGGCCGCGTGAGGGAAATTTTGGCAAGACGGATGGAGGCAATCTTCAGACATGATGACATCATTTGGGAGAGTGAACAGATCAGGGAGCATCGGAGTCTGCAATTGCTTGAGGGCAAGCAATTTTTGGGCCGGGAGGACTATAATGTCCTCGATATAATTAAATAGTCCATTTAAATAATTTATTGTACGACCCCGTACTCCATAATATATTTCGGGCCCCTTTAATTAATTAGTTAGTTATAAACTTTTTGGTGTCGGCCCGTTTGTAACCCTTTGGGAAACTTCCTGGAGCCCATATATATGGGCGAGTTAGTCATTGTTGTAGGTATGTGAATTTTTTATATTTTTGTTCTCTCCTGTGTGAATTCCTGTTGGAATTCTGGTATCTGCCATTTCGGAGGTGAAAGACCCTCCCTATTTGGTATTTGCAGTTTCGGTGAGATTCACCCCTCACCCTATTCTGTTTATTTGTACTCATTCCGGATCTAGCAAATCTTGAATTTTATCATTGTTTACTTTCTCTGCATCTCTATTAATCTGGTTTACATGCATAAGGAGGACTCCTAATATTCAGAATCCATTACTCCGGAAGGTCACCACACAACCGCTGAAGCTCACCGTACCTCCGCATCTTCATAGCCACACACTGTACTACCACCCCTCCCCTTCTCACCACCGTACAACCTTCTTTGGCCCCACCGTACACCTCGCTCACCACTGTACGGCCTCCTGTGGCCACACTGTACACCCTCCTCACCACCGTACGACCCTTTGGGCTCCACCGTATGACCGCTTGACATCATCGTATGGCTATTATACCGTACACCTCCCCTCACTCCACCGTACGGCATTTACACCGTACACCGTGCTCTCCAACCCCTACTGTACGTCCACCCAGTCACCGCATAGGTGTCCCCTTCCACCGTACTGTTGATTTGCATCATACAGGTTCGGAACATTACAATTCGCTCAAATTTCATTAGTAGCTTCGTTGAAGGGTCCCAATTCCAATGCAGTGTTTAGTTTTTTCAAAGCCCTAAGAAAAAGGCGTCAAATCTTAGTTTGAAGGGAAAAAATCCTAAAATAGGCAAAATAGGTTCGAGACAACCAAATTTTCTCAAACGACTTGTAGACTTGATCAAACTTACCCAAAATACTTGCAGATCGAGGAGATTGAAGGTATTTTTGTGAAAAGACCCAAAGAAACACAACCAAAAGACCAAGAGGACCTAAAAAGTAGGGGTCCCCATTTGCAATGGGGTGATGTGTGAAAACGTCACAACAGGTATGTGGCTAGGTGACACTTTTAATTTCTCCTCTTAATGCTTGAATAAAACCTTCCCTTTTGTTGCACTTTGATTGGCATGCTTTGAAATAGGGTCTTTCCTTTCCATTTTTGACATATTAAAAGTTCATGACCTTTGTGGTAGAAAAGAAGTAACAAGCCTAGGGTTAGATTTTCTAAGTTGGGTTTCGTTGCATCTTGATTGCCATGCTTCAAAATATGGTCTTTCCTTTCCATCTTTGACATATTAAAAGTTTATGACCTATGTGGTAGAAAAGAAATACAAAGCCTAGGTTTAGATTTTAGAGTCTAAGATATTGAAGTAATATAACAAAAGGTACATAAAATTCAAGGGTGAAAGAGGAAAAATGATAAGGACCTAGGGTTTTAGTTGAGAATTTATAAGTCAGAAAAATGAAGAAGAGTGAAGGAGAAGTGGAATAAAGCTAGAGAAATAAATAAGAAATAGTTTATTTCTTTAAGGTTTGTCATGCCCCTACAAAAGTATTCATTAAACCTACAAAACTTTTCATTCTAAGGTCTTTCTTGTGTGTTTTGCCATGCTCATTTGTCAATTTGATGCACATAGATGCTGAGTGTAATGATTTTACTTTTTGTAAAAGTTCATCCTTCATAGGATTGTGTGGACCCATTTGTTTAGATCATGAATGGAAATATAGTCTAGGGTTTGTGCTCTTGGGTGTGGAATTTGTCTAATTTTAAATCAGTCCAAGTGGAAATTATAAGTGACAAGATGATCTCTAGGGTATGCCTCATTGAAGCTAAGTTTCAATAAGTGTTGGCACTTTTGGTTGTGTCTTCTAAGGTGCGTTAGTTGGAGAGACCACCTAGGGTAGAGATCAGTGAAGATTGCACTTGTGTAGTCAGAGCCAAAGACTGAAAATTTGACAAGTAAGGAAAGTGACAATAGCTGTTAAAGCATATGGCTATCAAATGCTCACCTTTTCAAGTAGATCCAAGTTTCAAGTAGCAAGTTCAGCTAAAGAGCATGCTTAATAAGTTACATTCAAGATTAAAGTGGCAAGGATGATTCTGTCACACTTTTCCAAATTAAACCTTTGTTCAAGTGGTAAACATCATGAATGCATGCGCTTCACCAATCAATGGCAAGATTTAAGTGGTCATAATTGCTTTATAGTGCACTTGACAAGTTAAATTCCAAAGCTAAGTGGCAAAGCCCTACAAAGGTCAAGAGCTTTCTGGTTGAAGCCAGTTCTTATATAATTGTTGATATCAAGAGCTTTCTGGTTGTAGCAGGGTTTCTTGTGGTTTGTAGTTTCCAAATCTTGATATCCTTTTCAACTCTACATGGAAATTATTTTTTCTTGCTTGTCTTGACCTTCCAGCTGTAACGATTTCTGGGAATGCTTCTTAAATATTCTATTATCTATTTCTACCCTATATCTTCCAAGTACATATCTAAAATAGGAAGGAGAATGATTCTTAAGAGCTTTCCCTGGCATATATGGCACTGGAAGAATAGAAGGAAAATTGGCTAGCTTGTCATCCTTTATATTTCATATTGAATGTCTTTAAATGAAGAATCTATGCTTAAAAATAATTTTCAGATATTTGAATCTGGGCAAATCATTTGGTAACTTTGTAAAATTTCTTTGTTTTCTAGTTCATCAAATGTGCTGTTGCCTTAAAACTTCTTAGAACATTTTGTCTGATTTCTTTTTTTAGGAGAACTACCACAAGTGTCATTGTACGTGAATCACACGTTCAAGGACTAGGTTCTATACAGGATGTTGAATATAAAATACTGAATGTCTTGGAGTTTAGCAGGTCAGTGCATTTTAAATTTTTTTAGCAGCTTCCATACAATTCCTTTTAAAAAAGTAATGTTTTGTATACTTAGATTTTTTAACTGTATATGTGATCAGCTCAAGGAAACGGCAGTCTGTTATATGTGCTCATCCAAGTGGCCAACTGATTTTATATTGCAAGGTATGTTATAAGTTCACATAAGAATTTCTTGTAGCTACATGTTTCGCTTTAGTGATAGAGTGATAGTACATTACTGAATAAAGCAGAAATCAGTAGATTTTTTATTCTGCAATCAAAATATTTAGTTAGCATTTTACTTTTGTTGGGCTCTGATTAATCATTGCATCTAAAAAGATTGCCTGCATTTATTTTCCTATATTAGTTAGCTTAGTGTTGCATCATATCATCAATTAAAGTGAGTGTGGAGATTCCAAAATGAAAACATTTATGGGATGCTATTAAAATTAGTCTTTGCGCTTTTCTGATTTTCTCTTTAAACTATTCTTTACAAGACATACATACTGCACAGTCCAGTATCATCTACATCATCGGCCCTCTTATGTTTTCTTTCCGATATCATGAGGTTTAATCTTCTTATGACATAATTGTATTGTGGAGTAACATAATATATTTCTGTGCTTTAGGTGTGATTAAATTTTCAAGTCTGTTTTTATGCCATCTTTTACAATTGATAATTTTATTTTGAAACAGGGTGCTGACACTGCCATTTATCAGAGATTGGAAGACAACAAGAGTCCAATTGCAGTTGCCACCTGGAACCACCTACGAAAATTTGCTTCAGAAGGCCTCAGAACACTTTGTGTTGCTTACCGGTTTCTTGATTTTAGTATGTACCAATCATGGAATGCAATGTTTCAAGAAGCAAGGTCTTCTTTAACTGACCGTGAACAGAGAATACATCAGGTGAAGGATGAATTGAGTGTTATTTGAATCAGTTCTCTGATTTATTACTGCTTTTGAAAGCACTATGAATAAGATACATGTTTACTGTAAATAGATTGACTATTTTAAAATTTTTTATGTTTGATTGTATATGAACCATACATCTTATATTATATAGTAAACCATTGAAAGCACAATTCCCGTTTTACCCGGTGGGAAGGTAGTTGAAGGTTCTCAGAAAGAGCCCGCCTGGTTAAACAGTCAGGTAACCCATCCCCACATAGGCAATGCCACCCAACATTATCAAATTTAGCCACAACCTATGGAGAATTTGATCTCCAACTTACATTTTTATAGCAACATCATGGATAATTACTGCTGTTTTGAATGGCTACATCTCCCTTAAATGAAGATTTGAAGCTTATCCATGGATGCTTGCTAGGCATCTTTACCACAAGAAAAAATATGTTAGCTCTCCAATTTTTATTAATCTCCTTTATATATCTTGGGTTTTGTGTCCACGTGGCATGGCCTCCAAACTGAATCTCTGCATCAACTTATGATAAAAATCTACTACTTCAGTGTTGATTGCTAAATAAATAGTTAATAACCTCACTTTGGTTTGTACTTTACATTATAAGAAAGTTGTCCACCATAAAACTTGTATAATAAAGAATGATTCTAACCCTTTGGGCCAGCAGAAGGATAGAATAGTAATAGTTAATTGCAATGCATACCCCTGATTTATTTTTGCAAGATGCTTTGTAATTTTGAATGACAATAAGAAATGGATGGCAACAGTTTGCTGATTGGTTTGTTTTCAGTTTTCATGCATTTCTTTTCAAGATCATTTACATAGGCACATTGGATGGGAAAGTTTGATAAAATAAATTTGCATTGTTTTCAAAACAACACCACAACTCTTTAATATTGCATATTACATATAATCTGAAAATGAAATGGGTATGAACATGTGCAAACCTGGAAAGCAAATCACTGAAGTTTAACATCAGCTTACTGTAACTCCATTTTTGGCTTAATCAATGCATTCACCAAGTAATCCCAATGATTCATCTGACCCTCCAAAACTGATTTCTGAACTCTGTAGAGAATCAGACCTTTAACATGAAGATCTACACCCCTTTTCAGAGGTCCCAACTCATGAAAATCAACCCAGAGAGCATGCTACAGAAATCTGGGCGCTAAATCAGTCAAGGGTGATTTGCATTATTAAATTCCAAGACTCTAATCAAACCTTTCTAACTGCTGGAAACCATCAATATAATCACATTGCATCCATATGCCGAAGAAGAAAATATTTTGGCATCCAATTAGGCAGATTTAACCCCTGGAATCTACCACATGCAAGCTAGGGAAGTGTTGATGTGTGTTTTATGCACATGCAAGCATCAAGATAAAATACCAAAGTACTTTACCCTCTCTTGAACAAAATCACCTCAGATGCTAAGGGTAAGATCAACTAAAATGATTCCAAGGTTTCTACAGTCAGATCTTGATGAGTGGGTAACTCAATGGTTGATGTGAATTGTTGTTTTCACTTGGGGACTTACACAATTGTTCAAATCAACTTCTCTTATCATGAGTGTGGAATGGGTGTGCTGATAACTTAGGATTTGGCAATGTAGCTCTGGACTTAATTCTAACAAGACTTTCTAAAAAAGAGACAAAAGAGAGTAGGGTTCAAGAATTCTATTCTAAAGCCTAGAATGTAAGAAGTGATGAACAAATTCAGTGGAATCAAACCAGGCAGGGTCTCACCATCAAGTCGAACAGATTTTGACACAAGCTTAATGCAATCATCTAAGATGTATTTCATAGATTTTCAAATTACTACCATCAAACATTGATACCATCCAAGTTAATGCATAACAATGGACGTATAATAATCTAAGTTAAGTTTGCATAAATTTCCAGTTGACCACGCATGACACACTTACAATCAACAAGAGGTTAGTGGTATGGATTAATGGATTCCACACAAATACATTCAACAAATCTTTTCATTCAATCTAACAAACATTGAAAGAAAATTCTAATCTAACTTGGAGGAATTGAGAACCTTGAATGCAAGACAACATTTAAACAAAAATCACCATCAAGTCGAATAATGATTTATATTCAAATCTGCAGCATCTACCAACAATTCTCAAAAATCTCTCTTACAAATGAGAGGCAATGAGGTATATATAGAGTCTCATACAAAATGGATGGCCAAGATTTAATCGAAATCAAGGGCCAAGATCATGCCAACAAAACCCTAGAGTTGCCCTAATTAGGGTTTATATAAAAAATGGAGCCACCAAAATATGGCCCAATAGAAAGATACCTAGTCATCAAATAGGGAATCTTCTAGAAGATTTCGTCCTGCATCTCTCTCTCTCACAGCATAATCCAAAATCTAACTCCTCCATGGAAATTTTGGGTAAGGTATCCTGCTGTAAATCAATCACGTCCAACGCATCCAAGCAAGCATCCAAGGTGTTCTCCCAATCTGGCATGAGCTTCTGTGAATTGTGAATATGAATCAACAAAGAGACCAAGTCATCTATCTAACTCTTTGTCATGTCCCCTCCTTGATCATTATATATGTATATATCCTAAATGAAGCAATTATTATTATTATTTCTACAATAATTATCAACAAATGATTATTATTATAATAATTATCAAACAATTATATATAATTATTAATGTTTATTATTATTTGTTATGATTATTTTTTATTATTATTTATATAATAACTATCAAACAATTATAATGCAATAAGGCAATAGTCATCAAAGATATGTTAAGGAGGAAATAATCATTAATGATATTAATTAAGATTAACAAATTAGTAATCCGAATAAAGCAACATTAAATTAATAATATATGGTCGACTTATAATATTGATGGTCAACTTCACCAGAATATTAATATAATGACCTTAATATAATATAATATAATGTTGACAATACCCTTGATAATGTAATATAACATAATGACGGTGTAGGTTCCAGACCAAGCTTTATTTGACATAAATGTCCTGCTATTGTGATTCTAGGATAGTATATAAGAGGGTCCCATTAGGGGACATTACACTCTTTTTCAAAGAGTCCAACTGATTGAAGTACATGAACTCCATTTTGTCTCTCAATTCTGCTAAGTGTAAACCACTAGCTTCATTGACATCAACTCCCAATAATTCCTCAATTGAGGCAAAGATCTTAGACTGAATATCATGAATTGATCCTTCTATCTTTGCACAATTCTTTTGTGCGCTCTCATAAGTTGATTTTTTCATGGCTAATAAACAATACCAGCCATGGAAATTGTATTTATCTCCATTATGCACAATATTCTCTCTGATCAATATAGACATAGGAATTCTCTTCAAAGCTCTAAGGCGTGGAATTGTCTTCTCCTAAATAGGTCGGAATTCCTCCCAAACTCCTTCCAAATACTGTATCCTGAATATGAGCTCTGTTGTCCTATCAAAGGCCTGGACAAAATGAGTAAGGAAATCATCCGCCTGTCTCTTTGTATCCTCAATCCATTTCTCCACTTCCGAGAATGTATCTCTCGCTGCCTCATAATGTGTATGTAGTCCACGATCAACTGCAATAGGGGAAATAAGGGTGGGATTCTCACGCCTTATCCCTGCAATGTACTCTCTGAGTCTGATACTCACTTCTTCATACTTCTCTCTCTTTTCAATCTCCCAGTTCAATCTTGCACTGATTGCCTTGAGAGTATCACCAACTTCCTAAAATTCCTTCTCTTTTGTAGTACGACAAAGAGAAACTTAAGTAATCTAGAAATCCATGGGAGTAGCAATGTCCGTCGTCACATCTCCAATAGGAATGGCCACTTGCGCAATCTGCATTCCTGTCTCATCTCTAGCTATGTGTGAAAAAATCTCAGCTTTCTTATGTTTTTTCTCCTTGTTGCTCCTATCTAAGTAGTCATCAATGTCGTCAATAGGCTGCACCTCTACCATCTTCTTACTTTTCTCCATACTCTTCATCAACCAATCAGGAATAGCGGCCATCTCCATACCATCATCGAGACATATCTCTCGATCAAGCTTTCTCAACGCCGAGATAACATCATCATCATCATCAAGATCATCTTTGGTCAAATTGTATACATTCTTTCCCAAACTAACCTCCAAAAGGACAGTAGGGGGTTCGGGCTGATCATCATCCTCATTAGGTGGAGCAGATGTAGCTGTGGCATGCAAATCCTGAACATTCTTTGGTAATATCACTGTGTTGGAACATTTCTCAAACTCTTTGTTCTGTTTTGGCACTTCAACTTCCTTGATTGATGAGACACTGAGGGGAGGTGAAGGAATGATAGGTGAAGGAATGATAGTCTTTTGCTTTTTCTTCTTAACCTCCTCAGTCTTCTTTCCTCTAGCCTTGACTTCTCCTAGTGTGTTCTTCCTTCGCTTGGGAGCTTGACTCTCATCATCCGCATGAATCCTGATATCACTAATAGTCCTTTGATCATCTTCGGAAGCAGATTCCTCCGGTTTCATCCTTTCATAAGTGAAGGTAACACCCATGTTAACTAACTTGTTCATTTGATGGTCTACCCATCCTCGGGAGAAGCTCAAGACCTCTCTCATCAATACATTCAAATCTGTCACTTCTTGTTCTGACCAATTAGGCAATAGAATCGCCTTCTTCATTTCATTCTCATATAGTGGATGCGTATGATCCATGTCATCTAATATCTGATCAGGAACGAGGAAAAGTCTACACTTTCTCATGAAATCCATTGACATTCTGGACCACATTCTTCTTTTCACTGCTTGCTCGTCCATCAGGTTGGCCCAATAATCTTCTATGTCTACCTTGTGGATGAACTTATCTCCCCTGATCTTTCCAACTTTCTTATTTGGATCAAATCTTTCTCTTTTTTTATATGATGCAAATTGATAGAATGCAAGTTCTTCAACTGCTGTGCTAGCTGTTGCGGCGGATTGGCAAACCCCCAACGTTTTCCCTATGGAAATAGGAAATGACATGCCCATTCTATGTTTATCCTTCTGGATAGAATCAAACTCCAGAAGCTATCTCACCACCTCAAGTAATATCATTCTATCTGTAGGATACTTAGGAAGCATGTAAGGTTCTATTGAAATCCATGAATCCTTAGATATGTGAATGTGGGAAACTGTATGTACCACGATCCATATTTCTCTATCAGCTCTGTTGCCTCCTTGGACAACCTCCTATGGATCCCACCTTGCAACATTCGCATTATGTACATAGTGAATGCATCATTCACTCTCTTATTATCTTCAATTTGATACATGTTCAACTGTGGATAACATTCATAACTCCTGAAGTGTCCTTGTCAATTCCCAACTTCACCTCTACATATCAATCCTTTGTAGGTAACAAATCGTGCAAGCAGGTACACCAAATAGGAAGTCATGGCAAATGACCTGGACCTCTCCACATTCCTTAGTTGAAAATTCAGATTGTCACTTATGATTTTCGACCAATTAATCGACGTTCCTTTCAGACAATCCTGAATGAAATAGAGCATCCATCCATCATATATCGCACCTTGCAGCATCCCCATCACTCGATTAAGAAGGAATACTAAATCACTATATTCATCTTTAAAGTCTGTGCACGAGTGTCTTGGGAGCCTTGGAATGATGAGTCCTAGGATCGATCATCCACTCCTTGTTCACTACAGTCTTGCACGCATCCATCTTCTTCTTATATTTTTCTTCATAATCATCCTTGGTTCTATCTTTCATGTTTGCTCCACTGTAGTGTCCCCTTCTCAGTAGGAGATAATCAATGGTCCATAAGCCTATTTTGGAGACTCGTAGGTTGATTGGAATGAGGAATTAGGGTTTCCTATTTTCTAGGAGGATTCCTCGCAGTTTTCAGGGATATTTTGGTTGGAGTTTGGCAGAAAGAATTGAGGATTCCTTCTGAGTTTTTCGAGAGCTTCACGATGGTATACCATGCTTTCTGTTCCAAAGTGATTTCTATACTTACTATTTTTAGTAAGTTGGTGGCAGCTGACTGGATTTTGAGGTTTTTCTGGGTTTTTCGAGCTCTTGCACAGGGTTCGACGAGCATATCTTTCAGAGATGTTTTCATGACTTAGTATTTTTAGTAAGTGTCAGTTCAGACAGTTATATTTTTGGCAGTCTTGAATAGGGCTCCAATCCAGTTCTGATGTGTATTTTTTACACTGTAGTTCATTTGGTTAATTTGGTAGTGATTAGTGGTTGATTTATAATTGATTAATTAAATATTATTTCTTTATCCTAAAGTTTGATATTTAATTATTTTTCTGATCATTTTGGAGATACGACTTAGGAAGGGAAAAATAATATCATTTGTCCTAAGTCATATTTTATTTCCTAAGTTTGGTGGGCTTCCAAAAGGAAGTCAATTCACACTTGGTAATATTTTCTTAAGTTCGAACTTGTGCTCCTTGGAAAAAGTTCGACTAGGGAGGACATGAAAGGGGATGCCATGTCTAGAGGAGACATAAAATGAAATACAAGTGAAATTAAATGGAATTTGGCGCCATGTTAATTTGAATTTGGGATCCATAAATCTATAAATACAAGGATGGATGCCTCATTTTATCATCTTGGAGAAATTATAACGTTATGCTACCAAAATGGTGAGTGAGTTTGAGCTTCGGAGTTGTGGCTTCCTAGCTTGCACAGTTTCGTACTTGAAATACAGTACCTAGTTGATCAGAGTGTTCTTTAGTGGAGTTTTGTGAGTGTGTTTCCCAATTTGCAGTTTGTGTGTTTCATATTCTTCTCTATTGGCGTGGCTTTTGGTGAACAATCTGAATTTTAATTGCAAATCAAACTTATGCTGCTAGCCATACTTTCCTGGAGGTGTCTTGGTTTGCGTGTTGTCAATCAGTGGTGTTTTTGGTGTCGATTTGAGATCCTATCTTTGGCGTTTTGGTCTTACCTTGAATTTGCTTGTGTTCATGTGCAATTCGGGTCTATTTTTGGGGAGTTGCGAGATCCTCAGTGTTGCTGGTCCACTGCTGGAGTTGCTGGTATTTTGCATTAGATCCAGTTGTTTGTGCTTTAGCTTGCATCTTTCAGTATTTCATTGTTATACTTTGTAGTACTTCACTATATTTATCATTGTAATAGCTGGTTAGTAGTACTAACCTCTAATTGTATCTGAAGTACTTCTTGTAATTCCCACTGCAAAAGTGGAAGAGGTTGGCTTGGCCACCTTCAATGTTTGTAATTTGGTTTGTAGTTCAGTCCTCTCACTGCATAAGCGGTAGAGTGATTCTTGTTTGTAATTGTCCTCTTGCTGCACAAGCAGTCGAGTTGAATTTGTTTGTAATAAGTCCTCCTGCTGAAACAGTGCGGTAGAGTGATTTGTGCTTGTGTGTGTTCTTGTTAACTTGGTTGGTTTACTGCCAGGAGTTTTTTAATATTTTTCTTATCCCGCTGGAGAGTGGAAGCGATTGGCTTGCCGCTCATTATTGTAATAAGCATTTTCAGAAGTTTGCATCTAGCGATCCCCTACCAGTGTATGGTCTCACCCTCCCAGCGTGGGCTCTCGGTGATCAAAAGGTGTAGGGTTCCTTTTAGCTGGTTTAGATTTCATTATCCTAACCTTAACGGGTGTTGGTGTGCTTGTAAAACTATTAAAAAATAAAAAACAAATGTTGGGGATATTACATCCACGTGGAATTCTGAACACCTCAGCAATCGCATCCTCAGCAAGGTAGGCAATGATGGCACCCTTAGGAGTCTTGATCATTCGGGAGCGATCATAACATCATGCACACTCCAGGATTAGCTCGCTACACTGTATGGACTGTAGAAATCCAATGGCCTGATAAATACCACTCTTCATAATGTTCACATATGTTGGGGAAGGAATTTGGCTTCCAATTCCAAACATCCGCTGCCGCCTTTAGCCCATGTTCAAGAAATGCATGTTCGTGTCTGTAATCTCCTTCCATCTAGATGACATCTTGAATTCTGGATGGAATCCAGTCTCAACTATCTTTTGTTGTTCCCTCCGCATGCTAATTCCCGACTTCGACATTGCACCTGTATAAAGTTGGAAGTTAGACACTTAAGAAAATTTATCCTGATAACTATTTTCATAATTGAATAAGTTCTGATTTCTAAATGATTTAGACAAGTTTATGGATGTAAATCAAGAATTTTATCCATATTTAAAATGAATTCTGAAAATAGAATGAAAATATGACAAGATTAGGGTGTGAAACCCTCATGAAATTCATTAAAACTATCAATTTTCAGACTTAGCAAATTCTAAAGACACCTCCTTAGAAATTTTATCCAAATTAGAGTGCAAAGGAATATATTGGATAGAGGACAATAGTAGTAGCAACGAATTTTCCAAGTATAAGCATTCCAATACTAAAAAATAAATCAAAAGTGGCTGGAAAACACCTCCAAGCAATCTCCAATTGAAAACTATTACTTGCATGACCAAAGAAATTGAACCAACTCCCTTGAATGAGAGCAAACCATAAAGTGAAGTGACTAATCTGCATCCAATCAGCAAGCCCAAATCTGAAAATCTGATCCATTCTTTTTCAAAGAAGATGCCCAAGAGTACGCATTTGATCAATGCTCCAATTTTGAAATAATATCTCATGGCTACAAATTGCACCTAGGTCCCAAACTCTGCAATGTGATCCACCCTCATCACTGAAGTCAAAAGGAATTCAAACATCCAACTTGAAAAGTGGATTAACAAATGTCCATTCAGCATCTGTATCAAACAACGGATTATCAACCCGTTGATTACTATCATAGTCATGCTCCACCCAAACATTTTGCTGCTCCAAAATCACTTTTTTTGATCTTAGGGGGCAAAGAGCAAGATCATACTCCTAAATGCAATCAAGCTCCTCCATTACTTGATTGATCTCCTTGGCCATTTCTCTATTCTCTTGCTCTCTTAAATGTTTGGCCTCATAGAGCTGATCATTTGCTTCAAGAAATGTCTCTTGGACACTTTTGAAAGCAAGCCTAGTGGAATCAAGATGAATGATGAGCTCACTGACCTCTCCCCTCAATTGCTTATTCAAAGACAAAATCTCATCTGCAAACTTGGTGGCAACATCTCTATCATGCATCATGTGTAAGAAAACCAATTTTATTCCTTCCATTGTGTTCTTGATCATGTGCAAATCAGCAAGGGGAATATTTTGTTCACATTGGTGTAATGTACCATACACTTATCCTGCCGTACGGCAACACAACCTCCATCATACGGTCAACACAACCTCCACCGTACGGCTAGCACAATCTCCACCGTACGGTCAACACACCCTCCACCGTACAGCCCTCCACTCCGTACGCTCCTTGCCTTCCGTACAGTCAATTGACTCTCTTGTGTACGGAAGTAATAATCTCGGCCTCGAAAAGATGGTTCCGTTACATGCAATATGTTGGTGCTATGAATATGTGAGAGATGTAAAGACAATCAATGATGTTACGAACAATTACTAGAATGCTCGGATTATGAATATTATTCAAAACACAATATCAGATATTGTTGTCTAATACAAATTTGTCTTCAAATGAAGACTTCACAAATTTGTAGCATAATCTGAAATATCGGAATGATATTTCCAATGGCAGGCTAGGGTGGTTATGAGCCACCGAAACTGCAAATGCTAAGTAGGGAGGATATTCCACCTCCGATATGGCTGACAACTAAACTCCAACCGGAATTCGCACATACAGAGAAAACACCAAATTCGCATACCTACAACAATGACTAACTCGGCCATATATATGGCTTCAGGGAAACTTCCCGAAGGATTACAAAATGTGCCGACATGGCCAAAATGTTACCTTCTAAAGTAAAAAGGGCCCCCGAGATATAATAAATTTAACTTTTGGGGCCATACACACAATTATTAAATTATTTAATAATATCGGGGACATCACAGTCCTCCCAGCCAGAGAATTGCTGCCCTCAAGCAATTGCAGACTTGGATGCTCCAGAAAATGCTAAAGGGGCTCTATAATGAATGGTTCATAAGGCACAACACTTGCTGAAGGTTTTGCAAATGGGGTTGCAAGCTAAGTGGGTTTAACCTTGGAGGGAACTTCGTGGTTAAGTGCGCTTGAGTTTGAGTAGTATTGGGATAGGTGACCTCCCGGGAAGTCCCAATGCTTCACCCTTGTGAGCATCACCTAGATGCAATGAGTGCTAAGTGGATCATTCATTCGACGAGAGATGGGATCTTGTGAACCACTACGCATGAAACATGGGTCAATGAGTTTGACTCAAAACTACACAGTTGAACCCTGATAGCAATATCATAGTTTGACTTGCTGGGGAAAATACCTCCTACTTATCAATTGATGAGCTAAAGGGGCTCTATAATGAATGGTTCATAAGGCACAACACTTGCTGAAGGTTTTGCAAATGGGGTTGCAAGCTAAGTGGGTTTAACCTTGGAGGGAACTCTGTGGTTAAGCGTGCTTGAGTTGGAATAGTACTGGGATGGGTGATCTCCTGGGAAGTCCCAATGCTTCACCCCTGTGAGCTTCACCTAGATGCAATGAGTGCTAAGTGGATCATTCATTCTCATGAGAGATGGGTTCTTGTGAACCACTACTCATGAAACATGGGTCAATGAGTTTGACTCAAAACTACACAGTTGAACCCTGATAGCAATATCATAGTTTGACTTGTTGTGGAAAATACCTCCTACTTATCAATTGATGAGCTAAAGGGGCTCTATAATGAATGGTTCATAAGGCACAACACTTTCTGAAGGTTTTGCAAATGGGGTTGCAAGCTAAGTGGGTTTAACCTTGGAGGGAACTCCGTGGTTAAGCGCGCTTGAGTTGGAGTAGTACTGGGATGGGTTACCTCCCGGGAAGTCCCAATGCTTCACCCCTGTGAGCATCATTTAGATGAAATGAGTGCTAAGTGGATCATTCATTCTCGTGAGAGATGGGTTCTTGTGAACCACTACTCATGAAACATGGGTCAATGAGTTTGACTCAAAACTACACAGTTGAACCCTGATAGCAATATCATAGTTTGACTTGCTGTGGAAAATACCTCCTTATCAATTGATGAGCTAAAGGGGCCCTTTAATGAATGGTTCATAAGGAACGACACTTGCTGAATGTTTTGCAAATGGGGTTGCAAGCTAAGTGGGTTTAACCTTGGAGGGAACTCCTGTTAGGATATAGCCCTCATGAATCTAACTAATGGTAAATCGGTTATTATCTGGAGAGTGATATATTAACAGAGCATACAGTTTGGAAATTAAATATAAACAAACTAATTGTTATGAACGGTTGCCTCCATAGGGACATGTCCATACGTGGCAATTGCCACGTATGGACATGTCCCTATGTAGGCAACCTTTCCTCTTGTATTTAAACCAGATTCAATGATGGAGACGATAAATAACTCACGGCAATCAGTCTTCCAAAATCGCTGTCATTTTTCTTCGATCCATATTTCACAACATGGTATCAGAGCCAGGTTATTAAGAGAATAAATTAGACAGCCATATTACTAATAAGCTTTTATCGGAAGTAAATAACAAATCAATGCAGAGGCTATATATGCAGAGGATATATCTGACTAAGAAAATATTCAAAATGTCAAGTAATATGAGAGTGGAAGATAGACTCGATGGAGCCTCCAACTTCATTTCCTGGAAGATACGAATCATTGCCATTCTTGAAGAACTAGAATTAGAGTCTTACATAGAAGAAAATCTAGACATGCCAAATGATGAACCAGAGAAATCTACCTGGAAAAGGCGTAATAATAAAGCAAAGAAAATAATTATTGACTCAGTCAAAGATCATATTCTTCCATCTATAGCCAGACTGCCTAAAGCATATGAAGTATTTAAAACCATTAAAAATACATATGAAGTTAACAATGCGAGCAGAATGTTAACCTTGAAACAACAACTTTTAAACATAAAGATGAATAAAGATGATACAATATCTACATACTTTTCAAGGATATCTAAAGTAAAAGACCAATTACAAACTATTGGAAATGAGGTAGATGATCAAGAAATCTCTCTCATAGCCCTAAGAGGATTACCAATTTCATGGGAATCCTACATTCAATGTATTAGCAGAACACCCCCCTTACCCAAATTTGATCAACTTAAGAATGAGTGCATTCAAGAGGAATCTCGACTAATCTCAAGAGGATTAGGGACAAATAAAGAAGGAGAAATCCAAGCACTTAATACAAATACCTTCAACAAAAAGAAAAAGTTCTCCAAACGGAAGAGAGGAAATAAAAACCATCAGAAAAGAGATATGTCTAAAATTCAGTGTTACAAATGCGACAAATATGGGCACACTCACAGGAATTGTCCAGAAAGGAAGAAAACACAAGCTACTCTAGCCGAAGTCAAAGGAGAAAACTCACTTTTCTTCCAAGCCCTATCAAGCGAAATAAATACAAATAAAAACACTTGGATTGTAGACAGTGGAGCATCAAGGCATATAACTGGATTCAGAAATCAGTTTGAAACACTTAACGGGCACTCAAGTGAAGAGGTTACTATTGGAGATAACTCCACATATCCTGTGAAAGGAATTGGGACCTGTACTATCAAACTAAGAAATGGAGTATCGCTACAATTAAAGGATGTTTTGTTTGTACTTGGAATAAAAACAAATCTAGTCTCAATCTCAGGCCTAGCTGATCAAGGATATCGAGTTACCTTCAATGAAGATAAAGTTCTACTCTGGCTGTAAGATCCCTTGGCTAATCTGACCCTGTTTTGCTTATATGAACACCAAGGAATATTGTCAAACATTTGGCATACAATGTTTGAAGCCGCTGTAGTGAATTCTTTCTTTGTCTTCTTTGGGTTTGTAGGCTGCAAATGAAGTTATGGAAAGCTTCTAACAATGCAAAGTTGTTATAGAAATGATATACTAGCTGTTTTAGACCTTTCCACACATGTAATGACTGAAATTAACTAGTACAGCTAGTTGACATTAAGACAAACACTTGTCATGCATCCCAAAGTACACCTACAGCCATTAGGCATTTAAGCAAACAATTGGCATGAAAGCTAAATGGCTGATCAATGTTGAATGTTACCATGAATGTGGAATATGCAAATTATATCTCCATTAAACATATGCAACCTCCAAATATTTCATGATATAATCATAATAGAAAATGAGGCAATGAAGTAATGATTTTCTAATACAATGACCATAGATAGAAAACCTGGTATTTCAATGGCTGCCTTGATATATTGGTTTGATTCTCCTCATATGCAAATCCCTTGTCAAATATATATAGCTGTTCAACCTTTCTAAATCCCCTTCTATAGAACTCCAACTACTGTAGCGCACTGTTCACGGCACTGTAGCGCACTGTTCATGGGGGTACTGTAGACGCGGGTACTGTAGCATCTCACAAAATAAATAATGACAATGCATTGGCAATGTTTCCTCCAATATGGTCTTTCAACTTCCAAATGAAATTCATTAACCAGCTCAACATTCCATGGATTCTTCTTCAATTTGTGCATAAATAGTGACCCTGAATGAAGTCACTCCCAATGGCAAATATCAGTGATTATTTCAGCACCTCAGATGCCCTAAACTTCGAAGAATTTATGCTCTCCAAAGTGCAAAGGTTGAAACCTTGGTTTCTTCCTCTCTCAAACTTCTCCCATTTCAAAAATTACAATTCATCAATTGGATGCTGAGAATGAACTCTTGCCTTTCCTTTTATTCTTTCCTTAAGAGAGCTCAAACACCTTCCTGGCCAATGTGGGATAAAAGATTTATTCCCACATTAAATTATTCACTTAACGCACTTTATTATATTAAAGTGACTTTATTATTATAAAGTTACTTTAGAACTTTATAATAATATTAAAATATTAAATAAATCACTTAAGTCACTTAAACTTTAATATCTCTTGATGTACTTGTCTGATTGCTAAGCTGTCTGAGCCAGGAGTCGACTCTCCCTGTTCTCCATGTGATTGGATGCCTGTCTAAAAATAGAAACCCTGAATAGTGACTTACTATAAATAGTAAGTATGTGGAACTGAGTCTAGAAATAGCTGCAAAGGCCCAATCAAGGTCGACACTGCCAATAAGTTCTTTTCAGGTGTCTTTCTATTAATAGGAACCCTAACTCTCCCAAAATAGTAACTTACTATAAATAGTAAGTGTGCCAATCTGAGTCAAAAAACCTGTGCAAAGGCCAAAACCTGAATCCAGCTGAAGAGTAATGTCTCTAATCACCAAGTAATTGCCACACGAGGCCCTCTATCAATAATTGTTAGCCTACGAGGGTCAAATGATAGGCTAATTCTTACAAACTCTGATGCTCGCAAAATGGGGACATTACAGTCCGCCCTCCCTGAAATTGCTTGTCCCCAAGCAATCTCCACTGCAAAGAAACTCCGATCCTCGGGAGGCCCAAAAGAAGAATTGTGAAATGTCCCACACATCCTTAACCGACTCCTGTAGCACGAACATAAACATAGTTGCGCGCAATATCCCTGGGTCCCAAACCCGGAATGGAAGTCTGCCAAGCCTAATACCCTCTGACTTCCTCTGCGCTACTCTGATCTCAACTTCACCATGCCAGAAGTGGTGAAGCAAACCAATGGGACCCATCCAATACACTGTGCCAAACCTGTCGCCTCCTGGATCCCAAAACAACTGAACCCCACATCCATTCGCCATATAGAGATAAAAATATCTGGAAGCATCTATAACACAATATCTCTCTATAGCTCTCGGTAAACTCCCATGGATGTGATAACTAACCAAACCATCATGCCCCACTGACACCATAGTCATCCTGTAACCATGTACCCATAAGAAAACTTTGTGACATAGAAGTAGCAAACCCTGTTGGATACATATCAGCATGATGTATAACTGACAGCTGTCCCTGCAAGTAATCCCCCATAAACTGTTGAGTCGGGCGCTCACAACTACTAATCCCATCTTCTGAAGATGATGAATACCCATCCCACAAAGGATGGCATCTCAGAGCCAATCCACACGGATGCATCATCAAGTCCTCTGTGTGTGGATCAAAAGAAAAATGATGAGCACTCCTCACTGTGTAGTCGCGGTAAAATGCTCCAACCTCTGTCAATGGCTCATCACTAACAACACTTGAATCGAGCAGATGATCCCTTTGATTCTGAAAAACAACAAGTTGGCATCCAAAATCAGCTGCATGGGACGAAGTGACAGATTTGCTTCCAGGAGATGGAAACAAATCAACATGGGAGCCATACTCCCAACTAGATGACACTCTGCAAATGCCCTGTGAGGACGGAGTAGCGTTGTGTACTACCACACAACTCTCAAGAGAATCCACCATTGTGACACAAGAGCTACCAGTAAACTCTCCTGCATCAACTGTCACAGTACTGTTGACGTGTCTGAAATCGCATTGCTGCAAACTCCATACGGCCAACGCAGAATAGAATAGCCAACTGATTATCCTACTCTCTCTTGAGATAAGGAAGTCTCTAATGTTGTTTTCTAAGTTTGATCAAAGGAGACTACCTCAAGGTTTCTTTTGTTAGGTCTTGACTGCGGGATCTCTCAGTGGCTTTATGTGTTTATGCTGGAAACACAAGGGGACTTACGTTTGATTGGCAATTCCATGTATAAATTCCCGGGGACCTTTTACGGTTTTCTTTCAGGTGGTGTTGGTTAATTTGAAGCTGATTTAGCAGGACTGCAGATTTCTAAAAAGGGGGATAAAATTGGGAGGAAAGAAAGGAAGGGTAGGGAGAAAGAGAACTGTAAATGTTAACTAGGACAGCAGGTTCACTCAAGCAGACAGACACCTCCAGGAAACCAAATTAAGCATCATCAGTCATTCAGACACAATGTTTGCATAAACTTAGTGCAATCTTCAAAGGAGAAACCAGATTTTCATATTACCAAATACAATATTAGAACTTCTACATTCATGATATATATATATTTGATAATCGAACTGAATCATAAAATAGCCTAGATTAACCATGCAGAAAGGAAAAAAAGCAATCAGCTATCCTCTAATGGTATGGACTGTGAAGGTTCTATCAGATGCTTGGTAAGAACTGCTGTGCAAAATGAATAGACATAATTAAAAGCTTTCTAATTTAAATGAAGAAGGAGACCATGCACTCACAAGGAAACTTGAAGGTAATTTTAATCCATTGTATTAATTCCTGCAAAATTCCTTCAGAGCTTTCGCAACAATTCAAGAACTTCCTCCTAAATGAGGGAAAACCAGTCCCCTTAAATAGGTTTCCAAAAATGGATGAATGGCCAAGATCTAATCTAGACAAGTGGCCCAGATTCATCCTTACAAAAAGGGGGACCCACACCCATAAATAGGGGGGTAAATATCTACAACTACCCCAAAGGGAGCAATAACTACCAAAAAGGATAATTACAACTTTTGAAATAATCCAAAACAGGAGGTGTACAAAAACTTTTACAATATGTTGACTAGAAGTCAACTGTCACCTTTTTGGGACAAAAGTGCACCTTTTAAGATTTGGAGGGAAAAAGGCATTTTTGAGAAACTACTTTCTCTATTCTGGTTTCACATTCTTTCTGTAGAAACTGGTCTTCGCCATGCAGGTATTCTCGCCATAAATCACGACCTGCTGCTCGTTCCTTGCGGACATATTCCTGAAACTTGATACATAATTGGAAGAGGGGACCAAAAGGTGGCATGGGAGGGTGGCGAATTTTGTAATGCATGCCTTCGAGATATTGGTCCACGTGCCTTAAACTGTCCTTCCAGCTGGAGCGGTTACGCTCGAAGCACAATATGTCTGAATGGAACTGACCAGCAAAACTCAAGTCTTCAATGGAATAAGAAACCTTATCTGCTCCCAACCTTTCCTCCCAATCCGGCCGGATTACACTGTCGGATAGGTCATTTATCCACCCCGAAACCATTGATCGGAGGATGGTCTTGCCTAGTTCTTGCATGCTCCCCAGAATTGCCTCACATGCGTCATTTTCTTTGTCAATAATTTCCTGGGCGTCGTTCTTCATGGTGACGGTCCAGTACCATTCCTTGAGAATACTGATGCTATGGGGATCTAGGATGTCAGGCAGTGTGGGAATCTGTGTATGTGTCCAGAAAAGAGCTCTTAGGAGGGGAAGGGTAGAGGCCGCTACTTCATGCATGTGAAGGGATTCCCTCTTTACTTCCAACAGCCTGACTAGAGTGAGCTCTCGATGGAGAGCCATTTCCTTTACTTCTTTGAGGATCTGTTCTCCCTTTTTCTTGATGTCTTGCACCCATTCCTTGACGGCCTTTGCGGTATCCCGAATTCCTTCAAATTCAGTTGTGGTCCTTTGCGCCAATGCCCTTGGGGGAATATGGGATTCAGAGGGGTTGTGTAATGGCCGCAGGAGCTTATCGATGTATCCCTCGGCCTGTTCAGCACGGGCCCGATACATATCCTTTTCGGCAGTGATTTCTTCGAGCTGTCTGAGTATGTTCTGCACTGAGTCCTTAAATTCCTCCTTTTCTTGCTCTTTTGTAGCTCGTCCGATGGGGACAGTCGTGATGCTATAATCTGCCAGTGTTATTTGATCTGCTGGCTTGTTCGCGGGCGGGGTGGCAATATGAAGAGTGCGGTTCCTTTGCTCATCCCTGGTTATCTTAGAGTATGTTCTTGGTTTCTTCTTCCCTTTCACTTTTGCTTGATCCATTCGTGAGAAGATGTCCTCTAGATCGATGGGTGCCTTGGTGGCGGCCCTGCGCTGAGCTCTGGCGATCAGCCACTCTTGAGGCACTGTCTGGGTTGAGGATGGGGTTAAGTTAGCACCTTGTTCTCCCATGCTTTCAACCAGCTGATCACAAATTAGCAGCTGTCCCGCCATCGGAGGGGTGAAAGAAGGAGGAAGCTCCTTGTTTGCATCTGAGTTCTCCCCTATCTCACTGAATAATTGTCTGACATCTTCTTGTGACGGTGGCTCCTTGGTTCCCTCGAGCTCATGGATCTCGTCTGTTCTTTGTTCCCCTTCGACAGTCGAGTCGTCCTTGGTTGCATGGAGGAGTAGCAATTCGTGGCGGCTCTGTTGGGTAGGTTCATGCACTTTGATCCCCTGGGTGGATGGGATTTCTCCTTCCTCTATTTGGTCACCCGGCTTAGTCGGATTGGGGCCCTTTTGCTCGGTGTCCGGCATATCTGGAGCAGGAGGATCATTGGCTTGGAATGCCTCTATGTCGCTCTGGGAAGGCGGAGCAGGTATGCAATCCAAATCTATGGCGTCGTCGGACGAACTGGGGTCCTTTGAAGATGAAGTGGTCTCTGGCCTTCTTATGGGAATCTTCTCCCTTCTTGTTCTTTTGGACGTTCGAGTCCCTCTGCAAGCCTTAGCTTTCTTTCTTTTCTCTGGTTTCTCAGCTGATGTCCTTTCGTCTTCGGAAGACCGAGAGTCGAAACTGCCCATCAGATGGTAAGTAAACTGGAGCCCCTCATGGACTAGCCTCTCGATCTGGTGATGTAACCATTGATCTGTGTATCTTGCCGGGGCTGCCATGACTGCTTCGAAATCCGTGATTGGGTCTTGAGACCAATCAACGCCTGGCAAGAGGTGCCTTACTGCTTCGAATTCTCGGACTTGGAGGTAGTTCCCCGAGTCTGTGAGCTGATCCGGGACCTGACGGTACTCAAAGAGTCGCATTTGCTGCACACTCAATCTAGAATATTCCCATCGCCTGACTTCGTAGTCATCGGAGCAATTTTTCCAATAATCTTCAATTGACTCCTTTGCTCTGTAGCGCCTACCGTAAGCTCTCTTCACCAAATTGTCATGATCAAAACATTTCCTTGGGAAATGTTCCTGTAGGCCATAAGAGGCCAGCTCTGCAAGGGACTCCTCTGCTAGGGTGGGGGTTCTCAATTGGACATCATGGCTGCCTATGATCATTGGAAATGCGAATCCAGCCTGCTTGCTCTCTCGTAATAATATGCCGGCAGGGCGTGATTGTCTTGCCACCTCCATGAGGACTACCTTATCGGTTGGGTACCGCGGAAGTCGAAGGGGGGCACCTTCGAAACCAGCTATTCGGATGTAGGAGAACCTTGGGAACTGAATGAACCAGGCCCCATACCTCTGCACTAAAATGGTAGCTTGCTCCGAGAGCCTGATGTGTAACCCTCCCTGCATTAGCCTGACTAGGCGCATTGTGAAGGCGTCGTTGACGTGTTCGTACTGACCAACCGCGTAAGCCGGGCTGCTCTTTTCCCTTTGAGCTATATCCTGGTAGTGCAGCTGCGGGTAGCAGTCATAAACCTTTACCTGACCAGGCCCATTCCCGATCTCACCTTTCATTATTAATCCTGGCAGTGGCTGGTTCTTTGCGAACATATAGACCAAATAGGAGGTCATGGTGAAATACTTCTTTGTCTCGAGTTCAATTAGCTGAGCGTGGATGTTATCACTTATGATCTGGGCCCAGTCAAACGTAGACTTTCCGGCAAAGACCTGTTCTGTAAAATAGAACATCCATTCTTCAAAGTAGTTAGACTTAGGAAGTCCCATGACTCGGCTAAGTAAGGTGACCATGTCCCCATGTTCATTATGAAAGTCACTCCTGGGGGTCTTTTTCACAATCCTGGTGCTTGAAGGCCTTTTCTCCTTGAACCATTCTTCGTTAATCAATGCCCTGCATCGGGCCGGGTTCATATCATATGCCCCTTGTGCCTCGTCCATTGTTGTAGCTATGGGATTATTTGGAAAGGGGATATCAAATGCATCACCAATAACCTCAGGGGAGAAGTCGACGATAGTTATATTTTCCAGAAGCACCAATCTGGACTTTGGTTCGTAATGCCGAGCAGCTTCCACTACTAATTCATAGTTCTGGATTGCTGGAGGAAAACCTGCTGCTTGGGCGATGCCACTTTCCACCATTTGCCTAGGCCTGCCATATGCGTTGGGCGAGAAGACCCGATCCCTGAAATCCTGAATATCAATGTGGCCAAGGTCGGTGTCACCAATGTTGTCCCAGACGCTCTGGACCTTTGACTCCCTTAACCCTCCCCTCTGATACTGATTCTTCATTCTTTCAACTTTCCGCGGGATGTTTGATTTGGATGCTCGTGAGGTTTCTGCTGCAGCGGGTGTTTTTGATGATTCTGCCGCTGATTTAGGCATTTATCCTGCACAGCCAGACACGGATTACAAGGTGATACAAGAACGATAATGCGGGTTAGATAATAACAGAAGTGTTCCAACAAACCGGGATTAGTTTAAATATCATTTTGGCTAACAATTTGATTAACTTTAACAGCATCATATTTCTGAAGATTTATGACTATGCAATCTCATTTTCGAATTTTTGGATTAATTTTCAACAGAGGCAAAATATGAGAAGTTTGAATTTGAAAAGAGATGCAGCTTCTGGCTAAACCTTGGGGATGAATCCTAAATTTCGGATGTTCGAATAACGGCGATGCAGACTTCAAGAATTTCAAATTTTGCGTATTTGCCTATTTGATTCACATATTTTTAAATGACCATACGCGATAAAGCGTACTTACCTGATTGGAGCGAATGATGAGTGATTGCCCGACCTTGTTGCGCGGGGCGAGTAGATGATCCTGCAAAATTTGAATCCCAATGGTTATCCCTCCTATTTAAATTTTCGCGGTTTGGAGGATGAAAGAGGATTTATCAATTTCACATAGTTCTGTGCCTAGCAATCTGAATTTTAAATGGTTGATGGGAGGATAATGTGGCGTCTTACCTCCTTGTTTTCGGATTTGAGAGCCCTTTCAAATTTTGAATTGCATTCCTTTTAACTTTGAATTTTGACAAAATTGAAGGCTGCGGATTTAACCTGGCTTTACTCGGTCTTCGGTTCCGTGGTTTAAAATTGCGTTTTGCGCTGAAGACTGGGTTTTGCGGTAAAAAGTTTTGCGGACTTCGGAGCTGGGGTTGGAAATGCGAGCTCCGCAACCTAATCTTCAGGGGTCCGAAGATGGGTGTTTGGCGTTTTTAAATGGTCCGAAACTCGGACTTCATCAACGTGCCTCACTCCTACCTCCGCGTTTTCCTTCGTGCTTCTGCGTTTAAACTGGCTTCGCGTTTTTCCTTGTGTTTCTTTGCCCTCTGCGTTTTTCCTCGGAGCTCAAGAAATGATCGCATTAGTTTTTTTTTAACTTTGCCTTCGTTTTTAAACTTTCACCTTCGCTGAAGGTTCGGACCTGGGGTCCGAAAATGATCGCGTTGTATTTAAACTCTCATCTCCGTGTTGGTTCGGACCTAAAGTCCGAAAATGATCGCGTTGTTTCCAACTTTCATCTCCGTGTTGGTTCGGACCTAGAGTCCGAAAAGGAGATGCGTGATGTTTTGACTTGTCTTGACTTTCGAAGCTCGGAGCTTTAGCCCGAAAAGGAGCGCGTTTTTTTTTAAACTTCCACTTTCGCCGAAGTTCGGACCTGAGGTTCGAAAAGGATCGCACAACGTTATTTTTTTAACTTGGATTTCGAAATTTCGGACGTGGGGGTCCGAAATGTGTTCGCCATGTTAAGTTTTAACTTTCACTTCGAAAGTTCGGACATGGGGGTCCGAAAGTGATATGCGTTATATTTAAACTTTCACTTTCGTGAAAGTTCGGACCTGGGGTCCGAAATGTGAGATTGCACTCGGTTTAAACCTGCCTTCATGTTTTAAACTTTTACCTTCGTAAAAGTTCGAACCTTAGGGTCCGAAAGGGATAATCGCGCTATGTTTTTGCTTTACTTTGCCTTCGCAAAGTTCGGAGCTTAAGGTCCGAAAGGGATAATCGCGCTATGTTTTTGCTTAACTTGACTTCGCAAAGTTCGGACCTAGAGTCCGAAAAGGAGCGCATTCGGCTTAAACCTTCACTTGACTTTCGCCATGTTCGGACCTGGGGTCCGAAAAGTGTTTACATTATGTCTAGACCTTCACTTTGGACGAAGTTTGGACGTGGGGTCCGAAAAGGAGATGCATCATGTTAAACTTGAAATTTTGGAACAAAGCTTTCGGCATTTACGCCCGAAAGCCAGATCAGTCAGGAGGACTCATTGGTTCATTATTCCAACGCCGATCAGCTTATGGACTGGTCACGAACTCGCTCGAGGAGACACGAGAAACTCTGCTTGGATCCTCGGGATAACGATCAAAAAACTCAAAACAGGAAAGGGGGACCCTGTCGGCGACAGGGAGCGTGTGCAACGCACAACAAGTACTGACCTCAGGAGAACTTGATGCAACTAGTGGTTCTCTACTGCTCTCAACCAAGGTACTCATCCCAGCTGAAACTTTCGTACCTATATCTGTGATAGATCTAATCACATCCTCACTACAACCAGTGGATATAAAATCCTCATCAACTGCATCTGTATATAACTGTACTATATCTGCAGTTGGTGGAGACTGTGCCAAACTCAACTCCTCGGTAAGCTCCTCAATTTGTAACTGTGACTCTTGAAGAGCCAACTCAGCACTCTGCCATGAGTCCATAGTCACCTCAAGCTCATGAGTGAGCTCATCGACCTGCTCCTCCTTTCCCTTCAATGCATCATAACAAATGCAATCCCACTTGAGAAGAAAATCCCTATCTGCAAGTAGTTTTAGATAATTTTGTTTCATCATTCCAATTGCTTCTCGAAGTGCATGTATCTCTGCAAGGGAAAAACCACTATCACCATGCTCATCTATCAAAGGAGTACTCCAACCATAGGTAGCCAACATCTGACGAGCAACATCAAAATGCTCAATGGTTGTGGCAATCATATTGTCATTCACTTTTAGTTGCCCAACCAAATGATGAGGATTTTGTAGCTTATGACCCCCATACAAGTTTTCCGGTTCACAATATGCACTATGATATGAGGCTGATTCGTCATCACTCACTACATGATAAGCAGCATCATGTGTGCTTTCATCCATGCACACCTCAACATCTAAGGTACTGCTGCTTTGTACCTCAAAGGATGGCTCAACTGATAAGGTAGAAGTTGCTGGTATGACAGTATCTTCACACACCTCCACTCTCAAAGTAACTGCATGCCCATCCAAAGCACGATCTTGGGATTCCGTATCAACATATGAATCTTCTAGCTTGTTTTCAAAGGTCTGATCTGGAAAATCAGAGTCACCATGACATGAATTCTCCACATACAATGCATCATTAGTACCCAATTTCTGAGTACTTTCATGTGACAATTCAATAGGATCATTTTGCACATGTGAAAACACTGCTGTCTCATGCTCATGCAAAGTTTCATCATCGCTGTCATGAAAATCAAAAGTAGCCTCTATATTAGAAACTTCTTGAGTCACCTCTTGCAAGGATGATGTAGATAAATCATTACCCAAAGCTGTGCTAGTGTCTTCTTGAATCAAATCAGCATGTCTATCAAATTCATCATATAAATTTCTGCATACTTCATAGGAATTTGAAGATACCAAATCATTTTGATGAAGAGTTGTATCATCCTTATGTGTAGATTCTCTATCCATTTCATGTGTAAACAATTCATGAGCTATAGTGTGATATTTCTTCCTTGCAAACTCTGTCTTATGGCAAAGACTCGGGTGCAAATCCATGTAACTCATGAAAGGAAGTTCCTTCTTATTTTTTTGAGGAAGAGTGCTATACTCCTTAAACATGCTAATCACTTCTTCTTCTTTGTTTTGTGGTGTTCGACCTTTGCTGGTAGGAAGTGAATTGAATCTTTTAGGCAACCCAAACTTTGAAAGCGTTTGCTCTAAACGCAACAACTCTCGGCTGAGCTTGTATTGTGATTGTTCAAGTTCTTTCAGTGCCTGTTTATCGCTGAACAATGTTGTCATGTAGCCCATTTTCACTACCCAACTGAAAATCAAATCAAAACTGATTTGTACACGGATGATTTTCCCACCAATTGAATGCAACCATCACCCAACAGGTTGGCAGGAAACCGCTTTGATACCACTGTAAGATCCCTTGGCTAATCTGACCCTGTTTTGCTTATATGAACACCAAGGAATATTGTCAAACATTTGGCATACAATGTTTGAAGCCGCTGTAGTGAATTCTTTCTTTGTCTTCTTTGGGTTTGTAGGCTGCAAATGAAGTTATGGAAAGCTTCTAACAATGCAAAGTTGTTATAGAAATGATATACTAGCTGTTTTAGACCTTTCCACACATGTAATGACTGAAATTAACTAGTACAGCTAGTTGACATTAAGACAAACACTTGTCATGCATCCCAAAGTACACCTACAGCCATTAGGCATTTAAGCAAACAATTGGCATGAAAGCTAAATGGCTGATCAATGTTGAATGTTACCATGAATGTGGAATATGCAAATTATATCTCCATTAAACATATGCAACCTCCAAATATTTCATGATATAATCATAATAGAAAATGAGGCAATGAAGTAATGATTTTCTAATACAATGACCATAGATAGAAAACCTGGTATTTCAATGGCTGCCTTGATATATTGGTTTGATTCTCCTCATATGCAAATCCCTTGTCAAATATATATAGCTGTTCAACCTTTCTAAATCCCCTTCTATAGAACTCCAACTACTGTAGCGCACTGTTCACGGCACTGTTCATGCGCACTGTTCACGGCACTGTAGCGCACTGTTCATGGGGGTACTGTAGACGCGGGTACTGTAGCATCTCACAAAATAAATAATGACAATGCATTGGCAATGTTTCCTCCAATATGGTCTTTCAACTTCCAGATGAAATTCATTAACCAGCTCAACATTCCATGGATTCTTCTTCAATTTGTGCATAAATAGTGACCCTGAATGAAGTCACTCCCAATGGCAAATATCAGTGATTATTTCAGCACCTCAGATGCCCTAAACTTCGAAGAATTTACGCTCTCCAAAGTGCAAAGGTTGAAACCTTGGTTTCTTCCTCTCTCAAACTTCTCCCATTTCAAAAATTACAATTCATCAATTGGATGCTGAGAATGAACTCTTGCCTTTCCTTTTGTTCTTTCCTTAAGAGAGCTCAAACACCTTCCTGGCCAATGTGGGATAAAAGATTTATTCCCACATTAAATTATTCACTTAACGCACTTTATTATATTAAAGTGACTTTATTATTATAAAGTTACTTTAGAACTTTATAATAATATTAAAATATTAAATAAATCACTTAAGTCACTTAAACTTTAATATCTCTTGATGTACTTGTCTGATTGCTAAGCTGTCTGAGCCAGGAGTCGACTCTCCCTGTTCTCCATGTGATTGGATGCCTGTCTAAAAATAGAAACCCTGAATAGTGACTTACTATAAATAGTAAGTATGTGGAACTGAGTCTAGAAATAGCTGCAAAGGCCCAATCAAGGTCGACACTACCAATAAGCTCTTTTCAGGTGTCTTTCTATTAATAGGAACCCTGACTCTCCCAAAATAGTAACTTACTATAAATAGTAAGTGTGCCAATCTGAGTCAAAAAACCTGTGCAAAGGCCAAAACCTGAATCCAGCTGAAGAGTAATGTCTCTAATCACCAAGTAATTGCCACACGAGGCCCTCTATCAATAATTGTTAGGCTACGAGGGTCAAATGATAGGCTAATTCTTACAAACTCTAATGCTCGCAAAATGGGGACATTACATTGGCCTAAAAATACAAATATCAAAAATGCCATAACAGTAGGTTCAAGAGATGGTAGCCTATACAAACTATGCAGTGATCAAAAAGAAGCACTAAATCTTGAAGTTTCAAATAATAATGAATTATGGCACAAAAGATTAGGACACCTAAGATATAATGCTCTATCCAACATAAAGAAGATTACTTCAGGACTGCCCCAACTAAAATCTGAACACACAGGCATTTGCAAAGGATGTGCCTTGGGAAAGAATGTGAAAGTTTCTTTTCCCTCAAGCGAGCACAAATCAAAAGTTATTTTAGAACTAATTCACTTAGACCTATGTGGTCCCATGTCAACACCATCCCTAACTGGATCCTTATACTACATAATCTTTGTTGACGACTACTCTCGAAAAACATGGATATATTTTCTAAAGTGCAAAGACTCAAATGAAGTACTATCTAAGTTCAAAGAATTCAAGGCACTAGTAGAAAACCAGTCAGGGAAGAAAATTAAGGTGTTAAGATCCGACAATGGGGGAGAATATACATCTGACAACTTCAAAGACTTTTGTAATTCTGTTGGGATTAAGAGGGAGTATACTGTACCATATAATCCACAACAGAATGGAGTAGCAAAAAGAAAGAACAGAACCATAATTGAAGCAGCAAAAGCCATGATGCATGACCAAAACTTACATACTTCATTCTAGGCAGAAGCTTCAAATACAGCAGTCTACATTCAAAACAAGATGTCCGCACTCAGTTCTAGAAAACATAACTCCTGAAGAAGCTTTTATAGGGAACAAACCAGACTTAAGTCATTTAAGGATATTTGGCTGTCCCATATATATACATGTTCCTAAAGAAAAGAGGACAAAACTAGAACCATCCGGAAAAAGAGGTATCTTCATTGGCTATAGTGAAAATACTAAAGGATATCGCATTTACATTCCAGGAAAAAAATCTGTTGAGATAAGTAGAGATGTAAAGTTTGAAGAAAACACTACCCTCAAAGAACCTGAGGATGATAACATTACTAAAGAAGAAGAAGATCACATAACTGAGATTGAGAGGGAGAATATCATAGAAAATTCCAAACCTTCAGACACTGAGAGGGAGGACATCATAAGAGCTTCTGAACCTCTTGTTGATGAAAATATTGAAACACTCAATAACAAGAAAAGACCTCTATGGGCAAGGAAAATGATTGAAGAGAATAATGTAGAACCAAATGAAATTTCCAAAGAAAATAAGAGAACAAGAACTCTAAAATGTTATGCTGCACTTCTAACCGAACTCACAAATTCTGAACCAACAAATGTCAGAGAAGCCTTATCAAAACAGGCTTGGAAAGATGCTATGGTTGAAGAATATCAATCTATACTAAAGAATGATGTTTGGGATATAGTGCCTAGACCAAAAGACAAATCAGTTGTCTCATCCAAGTGGTTATTCAAGATCAAATATACATCTGATGGCAGCATTGAAAAACATAAAGCTCGCTTTGTGGCAAGGGGATTCTCTCAGAAAGTAGGAATTGATTATGAAGAGACATTTGCCCCAGTTGCCCAGTATACGTCAGTAAGAACAATCATTGCAATTGCAACATCCAAAGGATGGAAAATTCACCAAATGGACGTAAAGACTGCCTTCGTAAATGTTTCAATTGAAGAAAAAGTATATATAGAACAACTAGAAGGATTCACCATACGTGATAAAAATTGCTATGTTTGTAAAATACAGAAAGCTCTCTATGGGTTAAAACAAGCACCTAGGGCTTGGTATGCAAGGATAGACAACTATGTCTCCAAACTAGGGTACTCCAAGAACCTAGCAGATCCCAACATCTACTTCAAGGCTTCAAATGGCAATATGATTATATTGGTCCTTTACGTGGATGATGTTTTGATAACAGGAGAGGATAATCTCATTAAGAAATGTAAGCAAGATCTGGCAGCAGAATTCGATATGAAGGATCTAGGGCTTCTACATTATTTTCTGGGATTAGAAGTATGGCAGAAGAAAAACTACATCTTCCTAAATCAAGGAAAGTACACCACATATATTCTAACTAGATTTGGGATGATGGAGTGTAAGCCATTAGCTACACCAATGGAAACTAATTTGCACAAGCTGAAAATTGAGGCAGAAGATTCAGAACCTACAGATCCCACACCTACAGATCCCACACTCTACAGACAAATCGTCGGTTCACTCATGTATTTGGTAAATACTCGTCTTGATATCTGCTATGCTACAAATGTATTAAGTCACTTCATGTGTGAACCTAAGAAGATACATCTAATGGCTGCTAAACACATTCTAAGATATTTACGAGGCACAATCGGACTTGGCTTAAAGTATGAAAATGTTGAGATTCAACTTGAAGGATATTCTGATTTTGATTGGGCCGGAAGTACCACTGACCGTAAAAGTACTACAGGGTGTTGCTTCAGTCTTGGTTCTGCTATGATATCTTGGTTCAGCAGAAAACAGTCAGCAGTTGCACAAAGCTCCACCGAAGCAGAATATATAGCAGCCTCCATGGGAGCTCGTGAAGCGGTATGGCTAAGAAAGTTATTATTTGGATTATTTGGAAAAACTCTGAATTCAATAATAATTCACTGTGATAATCAGAGCTCTATCAAGCTCTCAGTAAATCCAGTTTTTCACAATCGATCCAAACATATTGAGATCCGTTATCACTACATAAGAGATATGGTAGATTGAAACGTCATAAAACTAGTGTACATCAGTACTGAAGAACAAAATGCTGATATCTTCACCAAGCCACTTGCAAGATTGAAGATAGAATACTTCAGAAGTAAACTTGGTATGACTAGATTATAATTGAGATTATTAGGATGCAATTCCTACCATGTGTAATTTGTTCATGAATAAATAAATAAAATGTATATTGCAATATTCTAACTGTGTTCAAGAAGATGACGATCTTCTTATGTTTAAGGTTACTATTTCAAGGTGACGATCTTGACAATAGTTGACCAAGTGTCAAGATTGACTACATTAAGTTGTTGTCCCGGACTGTGCCGGATATCTTGATCCTAAAGTATGTGATCATCTCATGATTGACTTCTTAAGTGATTGTCCCGGACTGAGCCGGATATCATGATATTGAGTTTATTGTCATGACAAGACTATATTAAATGTTGTCCCGAATTGTGTCGGAAGTCATGACAGAATATGCTCCCAAGAAAATTACTTAGATCCACTCCTGCTAAGAGGGAGTGTTAAGATATAGCCCTCATGAATCTAACTAATGGTAAATCGGTTATTATCTGGAGAGTGATATATTAACAGAGCATACAGTTTGGAAATTAAACATAAACAAACGAATTGTTATGAACGGTTGCCTCCGTAGGGACATGTCCATATGTGGCAATTGCCACGCATGGACATGTCCCTACGTAGGCAACCTTTCCTCTTGTATTTAAACCGGATTCAATGATGGAGACGATAAATAACTCACGGCAATCAGTCTTCCAGAATCACTGTCATTTTTCTTTGATCCATATTTCACAACAACTCCGTGGTTTGGCGCGCTTGAGTTGGAGTAGTATTGGGATGGGTGATCTCCCGAGAAGTCCCAACGCTTCACCCCTCTGAGCTTCACCTAGATGCAATGAGTGCTAAGTGGATCATTCATTCTCATGAGAGATGGGTTCTTGTGAACCACTCCTCATGAAACATGGGTCAATGAGTTTGACTCAGAACTACACAGTTGAACCCTGATAGTAATATCATAAATGAAACCTTTCTCATTTTAAGGCCAAAGGTTGGAAAATCATTGCCAAACCTAAACTAAACAAAGAAAATCACTAAGATAGCCAATGAAACAGAGGGGTCCCCATTTGCAATGGGGCGTGTGTGTTTACAACACAATAGGTGGTTTCATCGAAGTTCAGGCAGATTTTTCCCAAGTTTGTTTAGGATGAACCCATCATGGTTTTCTTGCATCCTATGTGGATCCATAGGCATATGAAGGTTGGATCTTGGCATGGCAAGGGATGAATCGGCCATAGTTGAAAAACCTGGACTTGGCAATAACTTGGCATGCCCAAAAATTTTAAAACTAGGGACTTGACAAAAACTCCAAAAAGCCTCGGCAATTTTATCGAACATTTTATATACATGAATGTTTAAAAATATTCTTCAGAAACACACATATTACTAAATTTGTTGAACACATTACTAATTTCCATCATAAATAAATCAAAATTAGAATTTAATACATACCATAGGCCAAAAAAAGTTCAACACTAAATGAGTTATAATGCCACTTCCACTAGCCATGTCATATGTAGAAGTTGCCTCATCTAAAGAGATTTTTGGCAAGTAGTGAAATAATAACATCTGCGTAGGTGCACTCAAAGTTATATCCCAATTCCCTGTTGCCCCCTCATTGTAATCAAGTTTTTTATTTGAGAGATTCCAATAACTAATGGATAATTAGGAGTGAAGACCCAAATGAGGTTGAGGGGTAGTGGCCTTCATGGGGTTGGGGGTAATGCCCCCGGTGGGGTCAAGGGGCAGTGCCCTTTGTGGGGATTTGGGGGCAACGCCCCCAACAAGGTCAACGTGCAGTGCCTCTATAGGGGTTTGGGAGCAACGCCCCCAATGGGTTCGAGGGGTAGAAAATTAAAGCCTTTGAAACCTTTACCACCAATGAAAATTGTGCTTCTTTAATTGCAAGCAAGAAACAATAAATTATATGAACTTAGACGAGTTTTTAATACAAAATTCAACCTAGGATTTTTTGCATTTACTCATGACTTTAATAGGAAAATATCAGTGCAAGTTTTTCAAAAACTCATTGGAGAGATTTTGGGAAAGTAACTCGCTTGGCATTCTGAATTAGGAGTACTCAAGAGTCAAAAGAGTGTTTGGAGAGTTTTCCAAGAATGGTTGATCAGCTACTTAGTTTTAAGTAGATTGATACAGAGATCATAGCATGCATACAACTTGGTGAATATTGGTAGGTCTTTAGAGTTCATTTCCCCTTGTTTTATAGAGTTTCCACATATTGATTAAACAAGATGGTGTTTGAACTAACACAAGAAGGTTATCAAAAAAATTCCATCTTATATTTAGACTGTACTAATGTATTTCTTTTTAGTAGATGATTTTCTCTTTGGTAGGATAAAATTAGCTAATTCAGACAAAGTTCTCTTGTTTTCTTCAACCATTATCACACACTATTATTAGCTCATATATATTTTTCTAAGTTTAAGGGATAGATTTATGCAGATAGTATAGCATTGGAGAGTTTTGGAAATTTTGTGTAAGTAAATTCAGATCTGACGTTACGTGTCTCACTACCTGACCCATCATCAGCAAACACCTTGAAGAGAATGCTTGAGAAGTTCACTTATATTAGAGTTTGATTCCATGTTTGTATGAAGTTACTTTCAATCTTTGATTTCTTAAATGTTTTGATGGTCATTTGCAATGAAGGTTACTGTCTCATTAGTGTCAAAATATTATTGTATTTTGATCTATGTTAAGATTCTCAATCATATTTCACTGTGAGGCTCATAATGTCAAACAGCATTTTGAATCTCATAAAACCTGTTTGAATGTCCTTGCGCTTGCTATTGCTAAACATTTCTACCAACAAAATTATTTTTGTACATCTGAATAATTGGCAAGCTACTCTCTTAATGTTGTAAGATGCTTCATATGTATATTTGATATCATGAGAAAATTTGTTTAACTTGGGCAAGAACCCCAATGCATAAAGAATTGTTTTGTTTTGGTATTAAACTCTTTTATTTATTTGTCCATAAAATCTGATAAATCTGTTCTTTTATAAATCTTCCACAGCATAAAAACTCACATGGTTTTGTGTAGCCTTGAACAGAGTAAGGAGGCAAGGACATTTTTTTAAATAGGTAAAGTGGTTATTGCAGGTTGCAGAGTTAATCGAGGAACAACTTATTTTACTTGGGTGTGTAGCAATTGAAGACAAGCTACAAGATGGTGTTCCCACGTGCATTCACACTTTGCTGCAAGCTGGTATCAAAATTTGGGTTTTGACTGGAGACAAGATGGAAACTGCAATCAATGTTGGTTATGGTATGCAAAGTTGTTTACCCTAGCAATTACCTTATAATATTGACTTGACCAACAGGAAAACAAATTTATGTCATATGCCTGTCAAAGTGGATAGCACTTTCCTGGTTTATTATGCAAAGAGGAAATGTTGAAAATGAAGAAGGAAATTTTAGTTGAGAATTGAAGAATTTTAGCTTTAAATAAGTAATAATGTATGGTACAATAATGTTTGTTTATTTTTTATAATGATTATGCATCCCATATTCCTATATAGGCTACGTCTGCCATGCACACATATACAGATGCGGTAGATGATAAAATCTAACATTAGTCTATAGGAATAACTAGAACAACATGACAATGCATTGACACATGAAATATTGATTATAGTCTAACATAATCACCATAAGCTAGAACTTAGAAGCATACAAGAGAACATAACATCGTCATTATAGAACAAATAATGTGCACATCTTCAATAATCAAGCCTCAATTAACAGAATGATATAATAATAGGCTAGAGGAGCTCCCAACAATGATTAACACCTAAAGTAGCTGTGAAGGTTGATGCCACTAGTCCCATTAATCACCCCTAAACTTCAAAACGGAATTAATTATATGTTGCTAGTTCAAGTTTGGTAATACGCCAATTTGGGTTGGTATGGCTGGGTTTGGCCACATGCACACACATGCATGCTCATACACCCTTGCTCATGCACATGCACACATGCATACACACACCCTTGAGTACCTTGTTGCAGGAATGCATGGCCACATATAAACACACCCTTGATTGCCCAGCCACATGACCACATGCTCAAATGCATGCACACATGGGTGCACACACATACACACACTAAACCAGTTCAGGTGTAATCTCCCCATTTCTTTAGCCTCTCAGTGGTGTTAGCCTTTCTTTCTCCGAAGGCTAAGTGGAGGAATAAGGAGAAATTAATTTAATTTCTTATAAAGTCATTAAATAAATAAAAACTAAAAGGTGACTTTATATTTAATTAAATTAATTAAAAAGTGACAAAAATAAAATATTAAATTATAAAGTCACTTAAATAATATTATTTTATTGGGATGGAATCTTCTAGAAGGTGGTCGTTACGTGTGTGGAAAAAGAAAAAAATAGGGGACGAGCTTCATTGTTTTGGCATGGATTATTTGATATCTTATTGTGCTTGTTAGCTTTGTGGAACCTAGGGTTTCTGCAGCTTATCTTCAGCCATTGGGAACGGAAACTCTCAAGTGGTAATGCGATTTTGAGGTGGTGAAAGATCTTCCGAATTATCGCTGGTTGTGAGCTCTACTTCAGGAATTCAACTTTGAGCTTATTGTGTTGTGTTTCAGCATTCATGGAGGTGGAATTGGGAGAGGGTTTCAGCTATATGGTCAATTGACATCCATGTTTTTGTATCTGCACTTAGGGAAAAGATAGGTGATTTTTTGTATGAGCTATTAGAGGTGATTTGGGAAGATTCGAGGGAGTTTTTCAGTTATATACCAGGTCTGCCTTAAGGGTCGAACAGACCTATTGAGCTTCATATTTTTGTTCATATCTTCTGATTGAAGGGGTAGAATTTTGTGGGCATTGGTGCTTTGGATTTGCCTTCCTGAGACAATCATTTTCATCATATATTTGGCACTGAGGACTGCTGTGTAATGATCTGGACCTGTATGGTGCCAAAAGGCTGATCTACTGTACGGTGGCTGGGTGGCCGTACGGTAGGAGAGGAAGGAGAGTCGTATGGTGTAAGTGTCGCACGGTGGAGTGAGGGGGGCCGTACGGTGATGTCAAGCAGGCCGTATGGTGGAGCTCAAGAGGGTTGTACGGTGGTGAGGAAGGTGTATGGTGGGGCCAAAGGAGGTCGTACGGTGGGGCCAAAGGAGGCCGTATGGTGGTTAGGAAGGTGTACGGTGGGGCCAAAGGAGGTCGTACGGTGGTGAGAAAAGGAGGGTGGTAGTACAGTGTGAGGCTATGAAGGTGCAGTCATACGGTGAGCTTCAGCAGTTGTGTGGTGATCTTCCGGAGTAATGGATTCTGAATATTAGGAGTTCTCCTTATGTATGTAAACCAGATTAACAGATACGCAACTGGATAAAGTAAACAATGATAAAATTCAAGATTTGCCAAATCCGGAACGAGTACAAAGACAGCATAGGGTGAGAGGTGAACCTCACTGAAACTGCAAATACCAAATAGGGAGGATCTTTCACCTCCGAAATGGCGGATAACAGAATTCCAATAGGAATTCGCACAATAGAGAAAAGATACCAAAAATTTGCATACCTACAACAATGACTAACATGGCCATATATATGGGCTCCGGGAAACTTCCCGAAGGGTTACAAACGGGCCGACATGACCAACCAAAACTTGCCTAATCTAATTAAATAAAAGGGCCCGAAAGATTTGTTATTAAATTTGGGGCCTTACAACAAAGTAATTAGATTTATTATTTAATTATATCTGGGACATCACATGCTGGAATTATTTATACTTCATCTGCAACAGCAATAGGGGCGATTTTGAAGAAATACCTGATTTGGCACTAGGAAGGCATCAAGACATTTGTAATTGTTTGTTTCTTCATTCCTACTTCAAGGTGACTCATTTTGGTAGTGATTGAAGGGAGAATTAAGTGAGATACTGCATCCATTTCAGATCTGAAACAATTTGAATCAGACTGTCAAGTTCCCCACGATTTCTGCTTATAGCATCCCATATTAGCATTGAATCTCCTTAAGAATGGTAGCGCCACAATTGGAGGTTGAAGGCGTCCATTTTTGGAGATGAAATTGAAGGCTAGCGGCTGATCATCAATTATTATCAGACCATCTTTCTGCAGCAGGGGCGATTCTGGAGTTGACAGTGTGGGGGCTTCATCATTCGTGGTATTGCTTGCTTCTTCCTAACAGAATTAAGCGAACTACAAACAGGTTCTCTTTACCACTTGAAGTTGATGGTATTGCAAATAAAGTTACTGTTATAACTACCATTGACAGTCATATATCATTATCTGAAGTCAGCAGTCTGTGCATTCATTTACTAAGCTTTAAGCTTATTGATTGTATTGGTGTTTGCCTCTAATAAGGGGCCTGTTCTGAACTATATATATATGCTGTTATAAATTTAGATGATGCCTGCCATATGTTTGACAAAATGTCATTAGCTGTAATGATGATTTGCACTTGCTCTAGATATGTATTTTCTTCATGTGGTCTAGAAAATTCACATTTCCATTGAAGTCATTGCAATTATATGTTTGCATCCATTAGACATACTGCAAGCAACCATTAGAAAGCCATCAGATTTCTAATAGCAGCAGGTCTAAGGGTCGAAGGACAATTGTTCAAAGATATTCCTTGTGTCATATGTGCTTGTTTTCAGCATAACACACAAGTTATACTAGCTGTCCAGACTGCATTACACGCAGGTTATACAGACAGAAAACTAGAACAGCAGATTGTCAGCCAACTGTTTGCAAATATTCCTTGCATTTTAATCTATCTACTGCAGGGGATATTACGTCAGGTTTGGGATATCACTGATTTTACTTTTCCCTTGGGTTTGGTGTGGCTGGTTTTAGATGTACATACACACATTAGACCATAAATGCACAAAATGTACAAAATTGAATACCTAATTGAGAACACAGCTCATAATTGATAATGTAAAGTCGTTTGTCATATTATAAATGTTAAAGATAATCAAAATGGTTTATATTCATAGTAGCAAATCTTGGAGTTGGGATTAATTGGACAAACCAAAAGCATAAGTGGAACTCAATTACTTGAGATTTTATTGAACAAAAAAGGAAACAAAAAAACACATTACTTTTCCATCCAGCACTAGCCAAAACAATTTTTATATGTTTTGCTCTTTAAAACAAGAGAGGTCTGGGAGTTGCAGCCCCTATCAGGGTTGAGGGGTAGCTCCAAATTCTTCATGAAAACACTTGTAAGGTAGTGTTGTGCCTTGCACATACTCCCTGTGATCGACAGGGTCCCCCCTTTTCGTTTGTAATGTCCCCACTTTGAAATAAAAATTTAATAATAAATGGTAATAATAAATAATAGTAATAAATAAAATTAAAATATTTAATTAAAATATAAAATAATATAATTAAATATAATTAAATATGATTAATTAAAAATTAATTAAGTTAATGAAAAGTCAAAAGACATGAAGGGAAAAGTTGTGACTCCCTCAACAATGAGATATAAAAGGGAGAAGAGAACCTCAATTGAGAGGGGGAATAATTTGAAAATGAGAAGTGCAGATCTGATTTAAATAATAAGTGCAGATCTGATTATGAGAGGTTGTGTCCCTTTCAAAGGGCAGAAATAATGAAGAGTTGCACTCTTTCAAAGGGTGCTAATGGTGAAAGGGCGTGTCTCTTGCCAAAGGGTATACACGATGAAGTGATGTGACCTCTCCCTCACATTGAGAGATATAAAAGAAAGGAATCAAAGCATCCAATAACATCACCATGGATTGATAAGATCAGAACTGTTATTAAGTTACAGGTAGTAACACCTTTGTTCTTGGTGGTATGCATGGGGATGAGCTGAGAATGTATGCTTAATATATGAAACCTGATAATGTTTTCATGCAAAATTAATAGTAATATTAATATGGACTGCAATATGTATGACAGTCATACTTAATTTCATATATATATTCATAATACATAAGAAATTAGTATACTTATAGTCTAAATCATGTTATTACTGTCAGTATTTAAGAAGATGGGAATGAGATGTTCCAAAGAGGGGCAGTCTAAATCCAAGCAATAGATTAAGTCCCAAGATAGGGTGGGGATCAGCGACTCATAAGCCTTGAGGGTATAGACCAAAGATAGGTAAGGGCTTGGATCTGTAAACTTTGAGGGAACCTATTGTATTTGGTGTCCAAGCGCTTTGGTAACATACATAAACCCTTCTCCCTTAAACTAAAGTAGTAGCAGGGTCTGATATCTATATTAAAAACAATGAATCATGAAATTAATCATCTAATGAGGAAAATAAATAAGAACTTGTTAATAATTAATTGAAGAATATCAATCAATTTTAGTATATTGAAATATATCAAGTAGGGGACATTATATCATTGTTTTGTCTCGTTGAGGTCTTGCGTAGGATTTTTTGTCTAGTAGATAGAGTAGATTGCAAAAGCAAGAAATTTGAACTTGAAAAGGGTGATCCGACTTGAAATTGAGCTAACTTAAGTCCTAAGTCCTAGAGATTTCACACCTCGAAAATAGGGATTTGATGAACAGCTTGGATGCATTAATATGTTGAGTGCAATTCCTTTTGCAAGTGGATATTGAATGAGAGAGAGACCGCCGCCTTTGGAGCCTTCATGAGGATGGAGAAACTATGCAAGTCAAGCAAAACACCTAAGGCAAAGCAAATTGCAATATTGACACAATTGCCAAGACAAAATCATGCTTTTGAACAAAGAGTTGCAAACTCGCCTGATGGTCTTGTTGGTGTCTATTTTATCATCTACCATACATTAGAATAAAATATCCAAAGACACTCTATCCTCTCTTGAAAAATCACCGCTTATGCTAATATCATATGGCGATTCCAAGGTTTCTTTTGTCAGGCCTTGACATGCGGATAAGCTCAATGGGCATTGTGATATACTGGTAATACACAAAGGGACTTACGCTTGGCTTGTTCAATTGACGATGGACATTTATCGTTAGGGTTTTGGATCATGGACTTCAAGAAAACTGAAAAGGAGATAAGGGTTTAGATATTCTAGTCTATTACTGAGAATTCAAGAGACGGTAAAGACTGGGTGAAACTAATAACAACACTTTGTTACACCACACTTAGGACATTTACGCAAAGCATGTGCAATCTTCTAAGGTTGTACTCAAGATTTTCACACTTATGAATAATACCAACAATTGAACAATATTACTCAAAGTAGAAGTTAAGCATCCACATCAAAAGCTCAGGCTAACTTTACACATTGAATGAAAATCATCCATCCAACAAAAGTATGAGCAAAAAGTTTCACCAATCGAAACTATCAAATCCTTCATTCATCTAGCGTACATGAAATAAAATCTAAACTATGATGAGGGGTAAGAACCATGCAGACTCCAAAATAAGGGAAATAATCACTATCAATTCGAACAATGTATTACTTATTATTTTGGCAATCCTAAGCAACAATTGCTTATCTCAACATGTTTTGCAACATGCTCCCATAATTTACAAATGAGGGGTTGAGCTCAATTTATAGGCTCCCCAATTACAATTCAATGGCCAGGATTGATTTCCAATCAATAGCCGAGATTAAAACAACCTAACCCTTATCCAAGTTTTCCAAAATACGTCAAATATCCATTGGATGAGAGACAAGTGGCACAAGATGCTATTTTTTAGGATTGCACCCCCTTCTTCTGTTGAGAGGCGGTGTGTTCAATGAACTTGGACATGCTGACCTAGAACAATTGAATATTCTCCTTGAATTTTCCAATTTGTGCCAAAAAATTGCCTAAGTATGGAAATTTGTTTGGAATAGTCTTCTCGCCATCATTTGATTGGGAGCTTGTCTTCAACTCTTCAGGAGATGAAATCCTTCAAGAAATCTGGAATTTCCGCTAAGCCAGAGGACTTTTCTTGATGCTTGGAAACTCTTCCAAGTGCTTGAATTTTGCAGAGGAATTCTCCTGTGCCTTCTGAAAGATCCCAAATGGATCCTTTTGTTGTTGCTGCTGTAAATTCTTAATTAAACATACTATATTTTTGTAATTTTCTGGTGATCTTATGGAATAGACAGAAGTTGCAGAAAGGGATTGTTTCTTTTTGGTTTTTGATGTTATAAGTAAAGTAATTGATAAATAGCAACAACTGTGAAATAAACATTAAACAATGTTCATATGTAAGAACACTTAAGCAATCTGAAAATACTGTAAATCATACCAGGCAAATAACCTAGTTTTGTATTCTGCAAGAATCCATATATTTATTTGGAGTTGTTCTCAATCTGGATTGATGCCAGATGGAGGAATATTACTGGCAACAAACAAGGAAGACCAAATAAACTGAATACAACCCTTCAAGCCAACATACAAACAAGGCGTGGTTGCAAAGGAGGCGTGGAAGCTGCTGCAAATCACATGCCAGCTGCAATAGACTAGCCGCCCTATTGAAACCCCCAATATGCACGCTAAATCTTCAGGCCAAGAAGATGTGTCTTCTACCTCTGACAATCTCTGTGCAATCCTGGATAAATCCACTGTCAACTCCTGCTGAGGGCTACGTCCCAGCAAGCTCAGACCTGGGGTTTGCGTCCCAGACCAAAATCACTCTTCCAGAGCAATTCCCAAATTCGCAAGTTTCAAAATGATAAAAGATGCTATCAATTAGGTTTTCATCTCCTTATAACTCCTTTCCCTTTGCAAGTCGAACCCTAAAGAATAATAAAGCTTGCGCTTTATAATTAAAGTGACACTTTCCCAATTATGTTGTCAAACTATAGAAAAATATCACTTTATTGCGAATAAATAGCTTCAAGCATCCAAAAAGACATCGGGAGGTGAGAATTAGGTAGCAAAGTTCAAGACCTTTCCAACGAGCTATAACACATAGGCATATCAAACCAGCTGAAGCCAAAAATCCCTTATTACTCCGAAATGGCTATATACATAGCCTTATTTTAATTTATTTAAATGCTAACTTAGGAAATATTTAAATATATTAAAATATTTCCATAGATCCAATAATAGCCCAAAATAACCAACCAAACATGAATCTGACTTTGACACCTGTCTGTGACTGATGCCGGACAAGATGGGCCAACTGGCAGTCCCATCCCAAAAATCTAGGGATGCTCCTAGAAACTAGGAAACACACCCAATCTTCCTGAAACTGAAACCATGGTATGGTCCCGTGGAACCTCAAATATGGAAACTGCCACAACCTCCTAAAAAGTACGAACCTCTCTCCAAACACCTGTAACTGCTCAAAAGGATCCTGCTCTGCTTCTTGGTCCCCTAGGTGGTCATTCAGTCAACTGCCAGTTCTCCCTAAAAAATAGGAGACCTCGTCTGAAGGTCCGAAACGGCTCACAGAGCCCCTGCAAAGCTCCATGACCCTCAGAATGAGTCCCCTAACCATGTCGTTGACCTATGGGAACTCGAATGGTAGGTCAAACCCTGCTCATCTCATGTCACCTAGAAAAGGGGACATTACAATCTTCCCTTCCCGAAGATTGCTTGCCCTCAAGCAATCTGCACCTGCATGCTGAGAACCAATTCACTAGATCCCATATAAATCTGATAAACATTACTTCTGCCAACCACCGCGCTACTCTGATATAAACATTTGTATACCCAAAGTGAAACAACTCATCACGGATCCACTGAAGAAATACACCACACATGTCAATACCAGGATCCCAAATCTTTGCACTGTCATATCCATCCATCATGTCAATACTCATTATACTGCTGTTGTGAACCTGAACATCATCTAACCAGCTAAGAACTTCACTCCAATTGAAGCCACAAGTACTACCAACCATCAATGCTGATATGAATCCATCAATGAGCCAATTTCCAACAAGTAAATTGTGTTGAATACTTTTCCAAGACCTCCAAACAGTTGTTGTAACTTTACCTATATTTCCACAAATTAATGTGCCTTCATTAAAGGTTGCTAAGTAAATGTTTTGTTGAGCCATGTAACAAATGAAGTCCCTTACATGCTGATCTTCATAGCCGACTATCAAATCTTAGAAAACTGAGTCACCAATCAATAAGTACAACGCTGCCTTATCATATGAAAGAGGTGACAAAATCAAAGGTGCATTGGGAACATCTTCTATGCCAATCAAGGATAACTCATTAGTGGCTGGTCCACTATGAGCCTCATTATCAATTCCATCACCACCATGAAAAAAATAACCAATATCAGATGAAAAATCAGACTTAGATAGCTCTTGTTCCTCCTTACCAATATGGTGATGAGTATCATGAATGTGCTGAAGTTGAAGCTTGGCCTGATGAGCTATAAACTTGCTTGCTTGGCTCTTGCCAACCATCCTTCATTCATCCTCTGCGATTGCTCTATATCAGCTGTCCCAAAATGCACAAAATCTGATTTATGATGGATTGTATTATTCACATTATCATAAGCCATGATTGCACCATGTGTACCTTCAAGTCTAGAATGCAAATCATTATTCTCTTCTTGACCAAAGGCTGCCATATCTTGAGGAAGAGAAGTTATATCACTTTTGTTATGAACCTCATGGGGTGGCTCGAATGACATGCTAGAGGCTGCTGCTTTGCCAAGTTCAACATACACCTCCCCTATCAAGATAGACTCACACATTCGTCAAACTCTCCTCAGAACCATCACCATTAGGCACATTTTCTGTTTTGTTCCCATCTTCTAAGGTCTGATTTGAAAAATCAGACTCATTATGACATGTATCTTCAATATCAAAAGCACCAGTAACACCCAAACAGTGACTGTTTGCCTGAGATGACCCCTCACAACCATCATCTTCATGCACCAAAGCATCGAAATCTTGATTATGCTCAGTAGTAAGACTGCTGTCATAAAAGTCAGGGCTGCTATGGCTTGTTTTCCCCTTGCATCCCTCTTGTTTAACACTCATATATTGCGTGCCAACTGTAAGAATCCCTCCTACAACTTCCTCCTCATGTGTCATGACCTTTGAATCATCATCGTGTTCACATGAAGGACTGCTGTTATAAAAATGAGAATGGTTGCCATACCTTTGTGACATGTTTTCAACATTCATAGGTATCACTTCATCCCTTATAGCATGTTCATCAAATTCCTCATAGAGATTTTTACAAACCTCATTTATGGATGAGTCAATCGGTTCTTCTCTTTTTATTTGCAGCTGATATGAATTCATACCATCTTCAGCTTCATCTGGAATACCCATAAATTGGGTGAAGGTAAGCATATCCTGTAGCTTTTTTGGAAGGGAGCAATACCCATGATAGTTGCTTATGACTGTATCATTGAATGTTTTAACAGGGGGCCTCCTTGTACTTTTAGATGTAGTTGTACCTCTAGTGTGTCTTGAACTCTTTGAAGGTGTTTGATCAAATTCCCTCCCTGCTTGTTTACTTTTACATAACCCTATCATGATGATTCTTTTTATGTCTAACTGAAAACCAAATCCAATCACACCAAGTGAATGCAATTACCACCCCACAGGCTGGCAGGATTAGGCTCTGATACCACTAAAAGATCCCAAATGGATCCTTTTGTTGTTGCTGCTGTAAATTCTTAATTAAACATACTATATTTTTGTAATTTTCCGGTGATCTTATAGAATAGACAGAAGTTGCAGAAAGGGATTGTTTCTTTTTGGCTTTTGATGTTATAAGTAAAGTAATTGATAAATAGCAACAATTGTGAAATAAACATTAAACAATGTTCATATATAAGAACACTTAAGCAATCTGAAAATACTGCAAATCATACCAGGCAAATAAACTAGTTTTGTATTCTGCAAGAATCCATACATTTATTTGGAGTTGTTCTCAATGTGGATTGATGCCAGATGGAGGAATATTACTGGCAACGAACAAGGAAGACCAAACAAGCTGAATACAACCCTTCAAGCCAACATACAAACAAGGCGTGGTTGCAAAGGACGCGTGGAAGCTGCTGCAAATCACGTGCCAACTGAAATAGACCAGCCGCCCTGTTGAAAACCCCAATATGCACGCTAAATCTTCAGGCCAAGAAGATGTGTCTTCTACCTCTGACAATCTCTGTGCAATCCTGGATAAATCCACTGTCAACTCCTACTGAGGGCTACGTCCCAGCAAGCTCAGACCTGGGGTTTGCATCCCAGACCAAAATCACTCTTCCAGAGCAATTCCCAAATTCGCAAGTTTCAAAATGATCAAAGATGCTATCAATTAGGTTTTCATCTCCTTATAACTCCTTTCCTTTTGCAAGTCGAACCCTAAAGAATAATAAAGCTTGCGCTTTATAACTGAAGTGATACTTTCCCAATTCTGGCATCAAACTATAGAAAAATATCACTTTATTGTGAATAAATAGCTTCAAGCATCCAAAAAGACTCCAGGAGGTGAGAATCATGTAGCAAAGTTCAAGACCTTTCCAATGAGCTATAACACATAGGCATATCAAACCAGATGAAGTGAAAAATCCATTATTACTCTGAAATGGCTAGATACATAGCCTTATTTTAATTTATTTAAACGCTAACTTAGGAAATATTTAAATATATTAAAATATTTTCATAGATCCAATAATAGCCCAAAATAACCAACCAAACATGAATTTGACTTTGTCACCTACTTTGTCAAATTTGTTTTTCCTTTTAGCCATTTTCTCTCTTTAGCATGGCAAGTCGATTGTCTTCATGTCTTACCCTTGAGCCTTAGGCAAATTTTTTATCTTGCTCAGGCATCTTTACATATTCCATTTATGCCTAGGTAAACTTGGAATGTCTTGCCAACTTGTGTTTGATCAAACTTTCAAGGTACAATTTACCTTGGGAAATTTCAATTTTCCTTAGGCAAATTTTCATGTTTTCTAACTTTGTCTAGCTTTCTTCTTGTCACCTTGGGCTAGGCAGACATGCTTGCCAACTTCTACCCTTCCTAGGCGGACTTTGATATTCATTAGCCATTTGTCCAAGGCGGACTTTGTGACTTCTTTGCCATCTACTTCTTGTTCCTAGCGGACTTCATGCTTCATTGGATCTTCCTTGTGTTAGGGTGGACTTTCTCATACCTTGGACATTCTTCTTATGCTTGGTGACTTGATGGTTTCCTTGCCAAGGCGGACTTGGAAGGTTGATGGACATTATGCATAGGGCGGACTTGGAAGAAGCTTGGACAAATTTGCTTGCTTGACTTTATTCCTCTCCTTGTGGCGGACTTTGATCATGCTTTTCCAAGGGTGGACTTTGCATTGCCTTGGACATCTTTTCCCCTTGGAATAATGTTTGAACACCCATCTAGGCGGACTTCATGTTGTTTGTGCCTCACACTTGGTAGGGCGGAGTTCAAGTATGCTTGGACATTCGTCCTTGTTGTCCTCATCTTTGTTTTAAAAATGAAGGACCATTACATAAAAATTTTGTCAAAAAATGATTTTTTTTCTCTATGGCATGCTTCCCGAGGCAGAATTTCGCCTAATCCTTGGACTGGCTTAATCCTTAGTCCATCCTCGAACCACGTTTCGAATTTCGTCGCATTTTGGGTTCGTTTTCTATGTCTTTCCTTGAAATTTGGGTTTTTTCTCCCTGACTGTAGGTGGGAAATTTTCCTTGAATTGCAAGTTTTAATGATTTCCTTTGTTTTGGTCTTTGTAGGGAAATTTTTGGCTAATTACAAGTGCACTTTATTGAAAAAATAACTTGTAACTTACCTTTTATTTCCCCCTTGATGCTTTTTGGCTTTTTAAGTTATGGTAGGGATTTTTTGGATAAGTTACAAGTTAATTTTAAATTGCATATTTATAAATAACTTTCAATTATTTTCTAAAACCCCTATTTTAGTGTCTTTTGCTTGTAATAGGGATTTTAAACCTTTATTACATATGTGCAAGTTATTAAAACTTGTAGGGATTTTATTTTCCCTTTACAAGTAATTTGTAACTTGCACATCTCTCTCCAAAACCCGATTTTGCCTAGAAATGAAATAAAGTGACATTTTAAACTTGCTATTTTGCCCAAAAAACCCGATTTTCTCCATTAAGTGCAAATTGGGGAATTTTGAACTTGTAATTTCATTTCTAAAACCCGATTTTGCCTTGTTGAGGGAAAAGTGACAATTAAAACTTGCTATATGGGAAATAAAACCCGATTTTCTCTATTGCATGTAAAATTAAACTTGCATTCCTTTTCCAAAAACCCGACTAGCCAAAGGAAGGCGATTTTATTGGAAATTTGAATCATTTTTTGTGGAGAATTTTTGGGAGATAGAGGGCGTTTGGGATTCTTCCCTATTCTCATGCATTTGCAAACACATATCGCGCCATTTGAGGTGTATGATTGCTGGTTTTTGGGTGTTGAATAAGCAAACACGTTTTTACCAAAACCGCGATTTTCTCTCCCAAGTTGCCATGGATCTCCAACCTCCTAAGTCGTTTTTGCTTGTTGTGCTAAGGCGTTGAAATTTGAAGGAGTTTTGACCCCTTCTTGGGCCATTTTATTTGTATTTGGTGCCACTTTTTTCTGGTTATGGCATTTTAGTAAAAATGTGGCTAGGGTTTCAGATTGCGGTTAATCTCTATTTAAGAGCTATCCTTTCTTCTTTCAAAGATTGATCATCTTTTGAAGAGGCATTTTCAGATTGAAACAAGGTATGATTCTTTTCTTTTCTTGTTTCATTTTCTTGTTTTCTTGTTTTCTTATTTTTCCTTTCTAGTTGTAGATTTGTTTATATGTTGATTTTGCCCGAAAAATCGGTTTTGTGATAGAGATTTTCCCCTTTGAAAAGCAATTGTTGAATTGCATTGTTCTTCCCCATTTTCCCTCTTTACTTGTATTTGGGATTTTAAATCCCGATTACAAGTTGGATGAAAATCATTCTTCTTCCTTTACAGTTAAAAGAATTTAACCATCTTTTGTTGAAATTCCAAGTTGCAAAGATGAAAAATACCCATCCTTCCAAAATCAGGTTTTTAGAACCAGATTGCATGTCCAAAGTTCTTCCCATTTTCTTGGAAGTAACATTCCCAAAATCTTCCCATTTTTATCCATCCATATCGCTCATATCTGTACTTTCCGTTCACGTTATTTCCCGCAAGTCTAATTCTCATTTTTCACTCATTTCTCCATTTTCCATTTTACAAGTATACTTGCATTCGGATTTTAAAAATCCGATTGCATGTGCATTCTTCCCAAACTTGTATACTTATAAAATTTTCCCCAAGATCCAAAATTGGTCAAAGTCAAGATTCCTAGCATTTCCCATTTATTTCCCCTCTTTCTCTCACAAAATCATGATATGCAAGGGTTGGAGTTCTTCCCATTTGAAGAAGGAAAAATGTTAGTTGCAGCTGATTATGATGTCGCTTTAACACTTTTAAGTCTTCATCACAGTATACCAGGTTGTCCTTCAATGTCAGATTTGTTGTCATTTCCAATTCCAAAGAAGATGAAGTATAAATATGATAAGTACCAAAATGAGGTTTCACCTTCTCAAGTCTCTTCACCTTTGGATCACATAAAAGATACAAAGATAGGGCATGTAGACATGTCAAAATTTGTCAAGAGGGCAGAGGATCCGCAAGATAGCAATATGCAGCGGCTGTTTGACAGCCATATCCATCATGCATCTTCTTTTCTAGTGGCTTCCCTAGAACCTGAATTTGTTCTCGCTTGCGCCCATTGCTTTGACAAGGAGACGAGAACCATTAAAAATGATGATGGTGAAGCAATAATCCGCCTTGATGCAGATACAATTGAGAAAGTTTTCAGAATACCACCAACACCTGTTTATATGGAGATTTCCAAAGATAGTGCAGCTGAGTACTATGTCAAAAGGGAAAAGGACTGCAAACGTCAAATTAACAGGTGGATTCATGAGCCACAAGCCGCCTTCTCAAGATGGGCTAAGTTGTACCACTGTGACTTCAAGTGGGAAATTGGAGACATCATAACTCTCCTCAGCAGGATGATGGGTCTTGAACATTCTAATGTTTTTGAGCCTTGGATGTACCAGTTTATAATGTTCATAAGGCAGTCCCATCATATATCATGGGGAGAAGTCATCAGTGATGCCTTGTGCGAGCAACTTGCAGTAGTCCCTTCCACCATGGCTTTCTACATGAACTCATACTTGGTGTATTTGGCAGCGTCACTTAGATATTTCCCTGGTCTTTCTACCAAGGGTGATCGCTTGCTTATACCGGTATGGGAATGTTATGATCAGTTGTCTTTGAGACCCAGCAGACTGAATTTCAGAAGAGTTCAAGATGCATTCTTCGTTTACTTCATGTGCCAGTTTGACAGGACTCTAAAGAACAAAAGGTTGTCAGATGAGGCATGGGAAAGAGTGAATGAGTATGGGTGCTTGTTTCTTCAATTCCCGACCTTTACCTATATGAGAGTCGGATGCTATAGTGGGCAGCCATACATGCTCCGTAGATTCCCGACTGATAAGATCATACTTATGGAGTTGGGAAGACAGATCATGGCTGTGCACGCTCATCAGTCTGTCAAACATAAGGTCAGAATAGGGATTTCTACAACAAACCCATTAAAAATTGGCCGGTATTCTCTTGTCACTTCCGTTAAAGCCAAAGCTATGGAGACTGAGATGCAGGAAATTAAACTCAAAAGGTTTAAGTCCAGAGCTGATTTTGATTACTAGGGTATGAAGGAAAAGATCAAAAAGTCATTTGTGCACGTGCATCCTATTGAGGATATCTGGGTAGATCTTCGTACAGAAGTGGAAATTTTGAAGATGGATTACTGCAGGCTTGCTGTTGAGTAGGCTATTGATTTGAACTTGGTGGATATCCCACAAGGGATGATTGATGATGGGCATGTACTAGATCCTGAATATATTTCATGAAGGGTTGAGGAAGCTCCACTTCTTTTAATCCAATGGTCATGTAAAGAATGCACGTCCATCCTTGAAAGATTTCAGTCTATCTTGGCTAACACCAATACTTGGCTCAAAGGTAATGTTGTTAGACTCATCAAAATCAAGGTTGGGAAAGAAGATGATTCTACAGGGCCTCTTGGACGTAAGTCTGAGATGTAGATTGACAATAAGGAAGGTGCATCATCTTTTGGCACTAGGATCAAATTGTGTGTTAGTCGAGCAATAGTGCTTCCTCTTGAGGAGGTGACAGTTCGTGGAAAGGAAAAGTCACGGTTCCATGTTCAGGTGATCGATCTTGATAATCTAGAAGAAGGACAACAATCTAATGATGCTCCTAAGTCTCCAGCTTCAGACTCACCTCATGAGATTCCTTCCTCAGTTTCCATTGAAACGCCCCTTTCTCTTCCTGACATAATGGTGGAAGAGTCTCCTCAGAATGTCGTTCCTATTTCAGCATACGAGCCGCCTCCTGATCATCAACGAGAGAGTGTGCTGGAAATTCGTGAGGATACTCCTACATGTATCCAGCTGTTAGAGATTGATACCTCCACTTTTGGTTTTGAAGAATTTATGAGGCAATCTTCATGCCCATTGGTTACTGAGCAAACCATGGTCGCCATCCAAACAGATACTCCTACCAGGGTGACCACGGTTGTTCAAACAAAAACTGCTTCTCCTTTACTCGCAGTTGCTACTGAAGGAGAGTTGATAGCTTTACCTCCGTGGCTTAGTTATTTTACCTCAAAGAGGAAGAAGCAAGAAATCTCGCATGATGCCTTTGATTATCAGCAACTTAAACAGTCTAGACTTAAGGTTGCTAAAAAGGCCAAGACTATCTCAAGAGTAACTGTTGATAACAACAAGATGAAAGTGGCTGAAATTGTTGAGCCTCTAGCAGATAAGCCACTTGAAGAGATGTCAGCTACTGATTACAAAGTCACAAGGGTGGAATTGGGCAAGCAAACGCATGAAATGGTTAAACATGATGCCTAGTATTTTGTAGCCTCACTAGTGCAGCGATACGATGAACTTCTAGCTAAGAAAGATAAGCTGAAAGAGGACAACCAACAACTTGTTGTAGCTGTTCGTAAAATCACAAGACCGACTGGTGAAGTGAGTAATCCTACAAGTTCTTCCGAGGCATGAGAATCAATCCAGGGAGTTGAGAGAGCTGCTCAAAAGGTACAAGCAAGGTACAAACACTAGAATCTTGGGTTTATCAGCTTAATAATCTGCCTGCACAAGTCTTGAAGTAGGTTTTCCAAATGATGGCCAAGTTGAAAACCATTGAAGAACAATTGAACCAAGTTTCAGATACTTTCAAATGGAACTTGGAAAAGGTAGAAGACAACTTGACTATTTGGCTTAAAATTCCTTAGCAAAAGTTAAGCATCCTTCTAGAACGTCAGGTAATTCCTTCAAGAGTTGTGTACTTGGAATATCAGGAGCTCTTGGAGAACAAAGCCCTTGTTCTTAAGTCACTTATTGAAGACATTGATGATGTTATGAGGCTACGAATGGAAGTTTTTAAGGATATGATCTCTCATTGTCAGAAAGCTTCATGCACCATCATGGGTCATGATGGAGAAATGTTGATAGAGTAAAAGGTTCTTTCTGATCTACAGTTGAAGATCTGTCAAGAGTGGAAAAGTGAACCATTTTCAGCAGCATCGATTCAATCCTTAGTGACTTATCAAGGTTACTTGCGGGAAATTCAGTCTTCCTTTGAGAGAAATAATGCCACAATCCTTCGTTGCAGCAATGTTATCATCAAAACTATGATCGTGGCCAAGAACACCCATGAACCGGATCCCGATGAGCTGCAAATGATCATCCAGAAGTTCGAAGGATTCATGACTTCATATACTGCAGCTTAAGTGTTTTTCAACACTTAATTGTATTTTTCCAATTTGTAATCTTTTAGTTGTAGTTTTTCTTTTGACAAGTTACATGTAAAAGCCTTTTTGTAAAATTGCAAGATAAGTCATTACTTGCACTTTTGTAATTACATATAAGGCAACTACAGTTTGAGTTTGGTTAGGACTGTAGTTGGAATAAGTCATTGTTAGTTAGTGAATAAGTCTTGGTGGTTGAGAGAATCTCTCAAGTTAGTTAGAATCCTCCCACCTTTTTCTCAAGGCTCCTCTTCTATAAATACTTGAGGGGTCTATTGTAATCTTTATCTTTTGGAAAGCAAGCAAAAACTCTGCCAAATTTACAGAAAAGAAGTCTTTGAGCTTTCATGTGTGAATTGAAGAATTGAAGGAATAGAAGGAAATTGCTCAAGCTTTGAGTCTTTGTGCTACATTCTTGAGTTTGTGTTCTATATTATCTTTCTTGCAAGTGTTTCTTAAAGAGCTTAATCACATTTGATTTGCAGTCTTTGTGCTGCAAGTATTTGAGGTTAATATAAATTAGAATAAATATTCTTTTGAGAGGAGCTATAAGTTTTTGTGCTTGCACTTATTCTTAAGAGAGTTTAGAAGCAGATTTTGCAAGAAATAGTTGTGAGTCTTTGAGCTTATACTACTTCCCATTGTTTTAAGTAGAAAAGAATAAGATATTCCAATCTTTGAGCTGTTATAATTTGTTCTTGATAGCGTTAGTATAGAAAAGGGTGGATAAGACTTCATATAATCAAGACTTTGAGCTTGATATTGTTGTCCCGTCCTGAAGGAAGTGACGGAAGTCTTTGAGCTTTCAAGAAACTTCATTTCCTTTCTCTCATTTCATTTCAAAAGTTGTTACTGCTGTTTTATGTTAAATTGCTATCACTTTTCTGTGAAGAGAAAAGGATATTGGCTTTCTTGAAAGAAGAAGAAAGACTGTTGTCCCATCCTATTTTACTTTTAAAGTTGTAGTTAGATAGGGGGAGCCTTCCCTTAATTAGGAGAGTTTTACTCACACACTGTGGTTGAAACTGTAATTTTGTATATTTCCCCAAGTGTACAAAAATTTCAACCAACATTCCTCATGTGTCTAGGCGGGCTTGGATAATCTCTTTTCAAACTTGCTTTGCTCTTCCTTTGGTGGACTTGGAAGAATCCTTGCCAACTTTGTTTTGATCATGATTAGGCGGGGTTTGAGGATGTCCAGACATGTTTTTTATCATCCAACCTAGGCAGACTTTGGAGTGCATTAACCAAGGGTGGACTTTGTCTCTCCTTCGACATGTTTCTTGGGGCAGATTTGCTTCTTGCTTAGGGAATTTTCCTTGACACTTAACCAAATTTTGAAATTTTATTCTCCAAGGTATCAACACAGCCAATTTTTCTGAATTGTTTTCTTAACCAAAGGTAGGAGTTTGATGAACCTCTGCCATGGGTCACTTGACTGAAGGTAGGAGTTTGCCATGAGCATGCCAACATTGTTTACACATAGGCAGAGTTTGAAAAGTCTTAGCCATCCTTCCAACATACTTAGGCGAACCTGAATGTTTCCATGCCATGGGCGGAGTTGAGGATGGCTTGGCCATTGCAGTTGATGTGCAATCTTCCAAACTTCTAGACAACTTTTGTTTGCCATTCCTTTCCTTGGGCGAAATTTTTCATTTGGACAGCCATGTGCCATCTTCCATGCTTCTAGGCAAGGCGAATCCTTTGTCTGCCATTCCTGCAAAAACACATGAAAATTCCATATTATTTTCAGGCTTGAATTCTGATTTTTAATCCTCTTTTCTGAAAATTTCACTTTCAGCCTATCAAAAGGTTAAATTTCTGCGAAAAAGTGGACTGCAAGTGAAGGATTTGGTCAAGAAATTGATAAAATTGAAAGAAATAAGACAGAAAGGTAAGGAAATTCAGTCGGATTGAATCTTTGATATCATGCTTTTAATTACTTGTTCTTTCTTATAATAAGTTTAAATCTTATTTTAATCATACATTGACTCTTATTAATCTTTGGTCTTGAATGGGGACATGACAATCTCCCCCTCTTGAATTTGGTTGTCCTCAAGCAATTTCCCTCTTCCTTGTCTTCATTCTTGGATGAACCTACACATAGATTAATACCAAACATATAATCATATAAATTAAAGAAATGACAAATGTTAGAAAAATACTACTCAATTTTTATATACATTGCAACTTGGAGGAACGGTGTTCCTTGAGCCCCTTTGCCCAAACTTGAGATGGACTGGCTTTCTTGAGCCATTTGGATCCAACTTGAGAGAGACTGGCTTCCTTGAGCCATCTTTGTCCAACTTGGGCGGGACTGGTTTCCTTGAGCCATCCTACCCAATTTGGGAGGAACTAGCTTTATATGAGCCATTGCCCAACTTGAGAGGGACTGGCTTCTTTGAGCCATTCTATCCATGTGAGGGAGATTGGCTTCCTTGAGCCATCTCTATCCAATCTTGAGACAGATTGACTTCCTTGAGCCATCTCTGTCTAACTGAAATGGACTGACTTTCTTTGAGTCATTTGTCCCATTGGCTTCCTTGAGCCCTTGTGCATACTTAGAGAGGAGTGGCCTTCTTTGTGCCATCCTACTCATCTAGGCAGAGTGCTGGCTTCCTTGAGCCAGTTTACCCAATCTTGAGAGGAACTGCCTTCTTTGTGCCATAATTCCTCCACATTTCTTTATGCTCGGAATGGAGAATTCCCTTGAGCCATTTCTACACCAAGCCTAAGAGACGTACTTGCTCTACTTGGTGGCTCAAGTTAGCCTTCCACATTCTAACTTTCCTCTTTCTATTCTTCGGGAAGGAGTGGGGTCTTTATTGAGCCATTCCTACACGAAGCATCTACTTGGCATCCCTTAGCTTAATCTCCATTTTCTCTTCCCTCTTTCTTGGTTGTTGTAACCACATTGCTTACTGTTGACGTGTCTGAAATCGCATTGCTGCAAACTCCATACGGCCAACGCAGAATAGAATAAACTTACTGAGTATCCTATCCCCTCTTGAGATAAGGAAATCCCTAGTGCTATTTTCTACGTTTGATCAAAGGGGATAACCTCAAGGTTTCATTTGTCAGGTCTTGACTACAGGATTGCTTAGTGGTTTCATGTGCTTTTGTTGGAAACACAAGGGGACTTACGATTTGCAACAAGCTGGTCTGTTGTGATTCTCGAATTATGCAATAAAGAGCAAAAGGAAAGGGTTAGGAGATCTAAAACTAACAACACGGGTATGCGGGTAGACGGATTCAACATAACCAATTCCTGCTTGGCCAGAATAGCTCACAACCTTGCAGGAACTGTGCAATCTTAAAAGGGACTTGGAAGATTTTCAGACTAGAGACGCACAGCTAAGCACCCAATTCTGGCGTAGCTCAGACGGACATCTGCAATTGAACTAAGCACAATCGAAGGCTCAGGTTAACTACACAAAAGGATACACAATCAGTATATCCTCAGTGGTATGAGCCCGAATCTATCAAATACCTGCACACCCAAAACATAAAGATCTATCTAAAATGCTGAGAGAAACCATGCAAATAGGATGAAAACAAGACAATAAACACCAAATCAATGTTTATATATTGATTTCAGCTGCCTATTACAACAATTTCTGCAGCATCTCTATGCTACTGCTAAGATCTAACCTATTCTAACCTCTAAGATCTAACTACAAAATTCTAACCAACTATCTGACAAAAATCAAGTACTATCTAACCATCTAACCCTTTACAAAAGAAAGGCCTCTACCTTTTATAGATATTACAATTTTGAATCGAAGGCTAGGATGGACTGCATCCAAGGGCTACAACTTGCTATCCAAAAGCTGGCAGCTTTAACCCATGCCCAATTAATTCTCAGTTATCCAACCAACCACAATTTCAACTACCTGCCACTATTTGGCTTCAATTTGAGTCTATCCAATCTTCTTGGTGGTTGGGAATAGTTATCCACAAAAATATCTTGCGCAGGACCCATAGGCAGTTTACAATAAAACAATTTCAGCTTTTTAGAAATTGAATTCTTGGAATTAAATCCAGCTGTGCTTTTTCTCAAGAAGGCATAAACTTGCAGCATTCAGAGTGTTCTTTGTGTTAATGCATTAGTAGCCTCTGCAAGATAAGACTCTCCTAACTCAGTAATCTCCTCTATTCTGTTATTAGTTTACTCATTCATGCTTTATGTTTATCAGACTATAACATTGGTCACAATTATGATATTGATATTGGATTAGATTGACCACTTGCTTAACTATGTTAAGCGTCAATCTAAATGCTATCGGGCTATTAACTCGATAGCATATTAATGTCGATTCATATCGGCATTAATATGCTATCGGGGTATTAACCCGATAGCATATAATGCTAACAGCTATTGTTATTGTTTACGTTATATTAATCCATATGCTTTGATACCAATTCATAATCGGGTGTGTTTTATATCTGTAACAATTAACAAATGATACCGATTCATAATCGGATATGTTTATAAGCACTATTATCATTAGCAATGATACCGATTCATTATTGGGCATGTTTATAAGCGTTGTTATCATTAATGATACCGATTCATTATCGGGTATGTTTATAGCACCGATTAGTTATGGATCGGTTGGTGTTAGTAGGGGTCACGACCAAGTGACATCTTGGTCGGACATGTCTAAAAGACATGTCCGATCAAGGTGCCACTTGATCGTGGCCACCCTACTATTTATACATCATTCCAATCAAAGGAGATGACATTGAAATCGATACATGTTCATCCTCCTTACCTGCAGTAAAAGAAAGATAGCAATATTAGTGTCATAGGCATAATATCAAAATTAAAATACACCATCCTGCATATAACTTGTCCATTAAATTGGAAATTACAATACATTTACATGGTATCAGAGCCAAGTTGATCGAACTTGAGGCTATTTAATTTCGTGAAACAAATTTAAGAACAAGTCTATATACTACATCACATTTCTTCAAATGGCCAGTGCTATCAGATTCGAAGACAGACTCGGAGGTGGCGATGATTTTTCAGCCTGGAAATTCAGAATTCAAATGATCTTAGAGGAGAACAAAGTGGATTCGTTTGTTCAAACTAAAAATGCTCAACCCGAAAATGAACCTGACAAAACAGCATGGATTGAGGGAAATGAAAAGGCAATAAAAATAATAGTTGATGGGGTGAGAAACAACATAATGCCCATCATAAGAAAACATCAGATAGCCTATAAAATGTTCAAAGCTCTTGAAAGCACATTTGAGATATCAAATGCAAGTCGAACTCTAGCATTAAAACGAGAAATAAATCATATCACCATGAACAAAGGGGAGACAATCAACGCCTACTTTATGCGGATATCAGTTCTAAAAGATGAACTTGCAACTCTGGACTACGAGATCCAAAGCAAAGAGTTAACACTCATTGCTTTAGATGGGTTGCCTAGTGGATGGAGCACATTCGTCCAAGGCATCAGTGCAAGGTCCAAATATCCCAAATTTGAAAGATTAAGGGATGACTGTCTCCAAGAAGAATCAAGATTGAACAAGATGGGAATGAAACACAAGAATATAGATGAAGACCTGCAAGTGCTAAACACCAACTCCACCAAGCAAAACAAGAAAAGGCAGTTTAGAAAGAGAAAAGGTCGTCAAGGCAAGAACACTTCAAAGAAGGACTTATCTCACATTCAATGTTACAGATGTGATCAGTTCGAACACTTATTGCAAAATGCCCGGAAAAAACCAAGAAACATGCTACTTTTGTCAAAGCAGGAAAGACTAAAGGGGAAGATGACTCTGGGAAATACGTATTCTACTCAGCACTCGCAAGTCAAGCTTCTAACAAAATCAACTCATGGGTGATTGATAGTGGTTCATCCAGGCACATCACTGGGTTTAGAGAAGTACTTGATTCCATGACAGAGGAGAGTGATGAGGACGTAACCATCGGAGATGACTCCACATATCCAGTCAGAGGAGTAGGAACCTGCACCATCAAATTGAAGACAGGCATAAATTTGCGGCTTGAAGGAGTACTATATGTCCCCGGCATCAAAAGAAATCTAGTCTCTATATCGGCACTGGAAGATAAATGATACAGAGTGACATTCATGGACAACAGAGTATTGGCCTGGCCAAGGAACTCCTCCATCAAGAAGGCAAAGACCATTGGACAGAGACGGGGCTATTTGTATGAGCTGTGCACGGAACCCAATCTAGCCCTAATCCATGAAGCCACTAATGCAAATGAAGTTTGGCATAGAAGATTAGGCCATCTGAATTTTAGGGCTTTATCTTCAATGGGAAACCTTGTCACAGGTCTACCCAAGTTAAAGCAAGATCATTCAAGGGCATGCAAAGGATGTGCCCTAGGTAAGAATACCAAAGGTGCATTCCAAAATAGTACTAGGAAAACTAGCAAAATTCTAGAATTAGTTCATTTTGATGTATGCGGACCTATGTTCGTATCCTCTCTAGGGGGATTCTTGTATTATGTAATATTTGTTGATGACTACTCTAGGAAGACTTGGATCTACTTTTTGAAAAGTAAAGAATCAGAAGAGATCCTCTCTAGGTTTAAAGAATTTAAATCACTAACTGAAAACCACTCAGGAAACAAAGTTAAAACCCTAAGAACCGACAATGGGGGAGAATACACATCAGATTCATTTAAAGAATTTTGTAGAGATAATGGGATTAAGAGGGAGCTTACTATACCTTATAACCCCCAACAAAATGGGGTAGCGGAAAGGAAAAATAGGACTATAGTTGAAGCTGCCAAAGCCATGATCCTAGATCAAAATCTTAACACTAATCTTTGGGCTGAAGCATCCAGCACCACTGTATATATACAAAATAGGTGCCCTCACTCCCATCTTGAGGACAAAACTCCTGAGGAAGTATTCACTAAGATTAAGCCTGATATTAGCCACCTTAGGATATTTGGATGTCCTGTCTATATCCATATACCTAAAGAAAAGAGACTAAAACTAGAACCTTCTGGAAAAAGAGGATTGCTTGTAGGATATAGTGAAACCTCCAAAGCCTACAGAATCTATGTACTTGGTCAAAGAAATATTGAACTAAGTAGGGATGTAATATTTGAAGAAGACCTGGCTTTCAAAAGAGCTCAGAACTTCATAGAACCTGAAATCTATGTACCTGCCTCTAACTTAAATGAAAATCCTGCCCCTGAGTTTAAGAGGGAGAATCTAGATGAAACTGAAAATGAAAATGAAAAACACACCTAGAAATCTCAAGAAAAGACCACTATGGGCCACCAAAACAGTAGAAGAAGCTCAGAGGTTTGCTACTCCTTCTGGAACCTTCAGAGAAAGCAAAAGACCTAATAAATTTACTAGCTATGTTGCTCTTATGAATGACCTATCTAAAAACAAACCTGACAATGTAACAGATGCCCTTAAACATCAAGTATGGAAGGATGCTATGTCTGAAGAGTATCAATCCATAATGAAAAATGATGTATGGGAAATTGTTCCCAGGACAACTAAGAAGTCTGTTGTTTCTTCTAAATGGCTCTTCAAAATCAAACATGCAGCAGATGGCAGCATTGAAAAATATAAGGCAAGATTTGTAGCCAGAGGTTTTTCTCAAAAGGAAGGGATAGACTATGAAGAAACATTTGCTCCTGTAGCCAGATATACCTCAGTAAGGGATGTACTAGCCATTGCGGCAGCAAAGGGATGGAAGGTACATCAAATGGATGTAAAGACAACTTTTCTTAATGGAGAGATATCTGAAGAAGTATACCTAGAGCAACCTGAAGGGTTTGAGATCCATCATGCAGAATCTCATGTGTGCAGACTCAAGAAAGCTCTATATGGGCTCAAACAGGCTCCCAAGGCCTGGTATGAAAGAATTGACACATATCTATCAAAACTAGGCTTCTCTAAAAATGATGCAGATCCTAATCTCTACTACAAACAGAATAAAGGTGATATGCTAATAATGATTTTATATGTTGATGATTTATTAATCACAGGAGAAGATCACCTTATAGATCAATGCAAGAAAGAGCTATCCAAACAATTTGATATGAAGGACTTGGGATTCCTTCATTATTTCCTAGGGTTGGAAGTATGGCAGAATCCTGACAACATTGTTCTAAACCAAGGCAAGTATACATTAGACATCCTGAAGAGATTTGGAATGCTCAACTGCAGACCTATGACCGCTCCAATGGAAACCAATCTTCATAAACTTAAAGAAGCAGCAGCAGAATCACCTTCTACTGACCCCACTCTATACAGGCAAATGATTGGGTCCCTAATGTATCTGGTAAATACAAGACCAGATATCTGGTATGCAGTAAATGCCTTGAGTCAGTTTATGTGTGAGCCAAAGGAGATACACCTGGTAGCAGTAAAACACATTATGAGATATTTATAAGGCACCTTGAACCTTGGTTTCAAGTATAAGAAAATTGATCTTAATCTACACGGATTCTCAGATTCAGATTGGGCTGGAAGTGTGACTGATCGAAAAAGCACCTCTGGGTGCTGCTTCAGTTTGGGATCAGCCATGATATCCTGGATCAGCAGAAAGCAGTCTTCTGTAGCGCAAAGTTCCACCGAAGCCGAATACATTGCAGCCTCCATGGCTGCCCAAGAAGCAGTGTGGCTTAGAAAGTTGCTTGTGGGATTGTTTGGTAATCCGATGAAACCTACTATTGACAATCAAAGTTGCATAAAACTTTCAGTGAATCCAGTGTTCCATGATAGATCCAAACATATTGAGATCCCATACCATTATGTACGAGACATGGTAGACAAAAATGTGATCAAATTAGAATATGTTAGTACAGGAGATCAGACTGTAGATATTCTGACCAAACCACTTTCCAGAGTGAAGGTTGATCACTTCAGAAAGGGTTTAGGTATGATAGAATGAAATATCCCTAGCCAATTTTTTTGAAATTTTTGATCAACTTAATTACAACAACTATATGAATGATCAATTAGTTCTGAGAAAAAAGTAATTAATTTGCTGAAGCAACCCTAACCAGAATGGCACCGTGTGGATGAGCATTGGTCAGAGGATCTTAGTTGCTTATGAAAAGAACTCTAACTAGTATGGCGCCGGGATGGCGAGCATTGGTCAGAGGGTCTTAGTTGCTTATGCAAAGAACTCTAACCAGTATGGTGCCGGGATGGCGAGCATTGGTCAGAGGGTCCCTGAAATCTAGAACTGGAAGGAACTCAACGCCAAGTATGTGCTACCCACTCCAGACGGATAGGGGCTACCATATGACGGAGTGAAACTTAAATGCTTGAATTTAATTGATTGCAGAAACTGAAAAGACACTCGACATCCAGGATGTGCTTTCAATCCCAACAGGGAGAGGAGCTACCATAGGATGGAGGTAGATAAGATAAGTTTGGTTAGCTTGACAATTACAATCAAGATCACAGTTCAAGACTGCCAGTACTACTGGTCAGAGTACAATCAAAAGAAATTCTTTCACACTCCCCTTTTTGAAGAGAGTTTCTGATTCAACATAAATCTGCACTTTCAGCCGCGAACCCATGGATCACTGCCAACAGCTCATTTCGTCCTCGTACAATCTTCTTTCCTCCGGAAACTAATTGCAAAATGCCTTGGTGACGTGGAAACCTGCGAAAGACTCAAACAACACTGCAAAACCCTCACAATGAAAAATGGCACGATTTCCAATGCATTTAAAATGGTACGGCTGGCTGCAAAATACGATTTGTCATTAAAAATAAATGCATGAACCAAACTTGCTGAAACCCTAGGAAATGCAATGCCTAGGTGAGGCAAATACAAAGAACTAATACCCACAATGCAATTTTTTTGTATTTTCTGGTTGTGAACAAAACATGAAATTAGTCGCGGGAATTCTAGATGCAGAAAACTGAATGAACTATAAGCCTAAATGATTACAATGAAAACTCTGATGATAAACTACGGCTAAATGCAATTACATAGAGAATATAATCACCCTAGTTGCTATTTTTCAAGCAAGAAGAGATGCCTATGCTAGAAGGCTTCCATTCCTTGAAGCATGTCCAGAGCCAGACGGCTGCCCAAATACAAATTCTGCCAAAAAAAGATCCCTTCAATCCTCCCAAGACTCCAATAAATAGCTTCACTTGCCTCCTCAAAACCCTAATTCGATTTCCAAGGCAAACCCTAATCCCCTCCTCAACATGGCGCCATCACACCTAGCCAAAAAGTCAAATGAAATAATATAAAAATATCACCTTGGTAAGTTTTCGCCATGTTTTGACTTTGGCCAAGGATAAAATATTAAATAAATCCTCCATGAGGGCGCCACCCATAAAGTCCCCCTTTTAAGTGATGTTTTTAAGTTGTTGGACTAGGCCAAGGGGGGATAAGCAACTTTATAATTATAATGATTATTTAATTAAAATAAAGTTACTTGACCACACAACTCCAAAATCTGAAGCTAGAACCTGACCAAGCTCCTGGAGTTAACTGAACAGGATGTAGAGATTGCCCGATGCCACGCGAGCCCTGCCAAAAATAGAACTTACTAAAAATAGTAACTTCTGAAAACTACTCCAAAAACTGAGATGAAGACATCGTTGCGAAGCCCTCTGAACCATCAGAAAAAGCCGACGATGAACCCATCCAAAAAGACCTCCTCAAAAATAGGAAACCCTAATTTAACCCTCCGACTGGCCTCCGAGCTTCCTAGAAAGAGACCAACGGTTGCAGAAAGGATCAGGTTTGAGAAGGGGTCATTACAGTCCGCCCTCCCCAAGATTGCTTGCCCTCAAGCAATCGCAACCCAGGATGCTGCAATATCTCATCATTTTCCCATGTTGCATCCTCCAAGGGTAGGTTCTTCCACTTCACTAAATATTCTCTGACAGTTCTATTCCTCAAAGAACGTTCTCTGACATCAAGTATATCCTCGGGAACTAGAATCAATAGTCCTTCTTCGTCCAACGGTGGCAACTGTGAAGAAGCAACCACATTGTGTCCAAGTGCCTTCTTGAGGCGAGACACGTGGAAGACGTTATGCACTCTGCTATCTGAAGGTAGCTCTAATTCATAAGCTACAACCCCAATCTTCCTGATGACCCTAAATGGTCCATAGAAGCGCGGTTTCAGCTTCTCAGCTCCACTCTTCTTGAGAGTAGACTGTCTATAAGGTTGTAACCGGAGGTAGACCATGTCCCCAACCTCAAAAGAACGCTCTACCCGTCTCTGATCAGCATATAACTTCTGCTGATTCTGTGCAATCTGCAAATTATCCTTTAAGGACCTCATTATGTCTTGACTCTGCTGCAATAAATCCTTGGCTAAAGGGGCTTTGCTATCCCCAAACACCAAATCTGCGAAGCTGGGTGCTTCATACCCATAAAGTGCCAAGAAGGGAGACATTTTGATTGACATATGATAGGTAGAGTTGTAGCAATACTCGCCTATATGCAGCCACTTAACCCAAGCTTTCTGCTGCTCTGACACATAATTTCTCAAGTAGCCTTCCAGCCACTTGTTTACAACTTCAGTTTGCCCATCAGTTTGGGGGTGATAACTTGTGCTTGGAGTCAGCACAGTACCACTCATTCTAAAGACTTCCTACCAAAATGTACTTAGGAACTTACTGTCCCTATCACTTACAATATTCTTTGGCAATCCATGAAGCCTAAACACTTCTCGAAAAAATAAATCTGCAACTTGGGCTGCAGAAAAAGTACTAGTAATGGCAAAGAAATGAGCAAACTTAGTTAATCTGTCAACCACCACGTAAATGCAATCCCTCCCTTGGGTCTTGGGCAACCCAGTGATGAAATCCATTGAAATGCTTTCCCATTTTTGATTGGGAATGGGAAGTGGTTGCAGCAATCCGGCGGGCAATGTATGCTCATTCTTATTCGCTTGACAAACAGGACATTCCTGAATGTAGCGTTGCACCTCCTTCTTCAGACCTTTCCAAGAAAACCTTTCGCGGATCTGCCTATAGGTCTTGAAAAAACCTTGATGGCCAGCAACTGGAATGTCATGAAAATTCACAAGGATCTTTCTTTTGAGCTTAGAATCAGCCACCAAAAAGATTCTTCCCTTATAGTGAATCAATCCCTCAACCACCTGATACTTCTCATCATGGAAAGTACCTTCTAAAATGCTGGTTGCAAACTGATTTTTGGCATAATCAGCAAGCAACATGTCTCTCCAATCTGCAGTAAGCTCACACAATGAGCTAAGATGAGGCCGTCGGGAGAGAGCATCGGCCACGACATTATTTTTCCCTTTGACATATTCAATGTCAAAGTCGTAAGCTTGCAGCTTACTCACCCATTTCTGTTGCCTCTCATTTAAATCCTTCTGGTGCATAAAATGCTTGAGGCTATTGTGGTCTGTTTTTACCACGAACTTGTTTCCCACCAAGTACTGCCTGAACTTGGCTAATGCATGCATAATGGCAAGCATTTCTTTGTCATAAATTGAATAGGATCTCTCCACACCCCTCAATTTTCTGCTCTCAAACACGATAGGGTGTTTGTCTTGCATTAAGACAGCGCCAACTCCTTCACCTGATGCGTCACACTGCAACTCAAATGGTTTGGAAAAGTCTGGAATGGCTAGAACTGGACACGAGCTCATGATTTTCTTAAATTTATCAAACACCTCTTGAGCCCTTTCGGACCAAACAAAGGCCCCCTTTTTGGTGAGATCAGTAAGAGGAGCTGCATTCTGGGAATACCCCTTAACAAACCTCCGATAAAAACCACATAGACCTAGAAATCCTTTTAATTGAGTCAAGTTCTCGGGAGGTGGCCAATCCATTACTGCTTTTATTTTCTCCGGATCCACCTTTACTCCCCCAGCACTGATTATGTGACCCAAGTACAATAACTCCTCCATTCCAAATTCACATTTGGAAGCTTTTGCAAACAAACTTTCTGACTCTAGGGTACTAAGCACTACCTCCAAATGTTTAAGGTGCTCATCCCAAGTCTTGCTGTAAATCAGGATGTCATCAAAAAATATCAGCACAAATTTCCTTAACAGATTCTGAAAGACACGGTTCATGCAAGACTGGAAGGTGGCTGGAGCGTTAGTCAACCCAAAGGGCATGACTAGGAATTCAAAATGGCCATAGTGGCATCTGAAGGCTGTCTTTTCCACGTCAGATCCCCTCATCCGAATCTGGTGGTAGCCCGACCTCAGATCGATCTTCGAAAAGAACTTGGCCCCATGTAACTCATCAATGAGTTCATCAATTCGGGGAATGGGGTATCTATTTTTGATGGTGCTTTGATTCAAAGCACGATAGTCCACGCACATGCGCATGGTCCCATCTTTTTTCTTAACAAGCACTACTGCTGAAGCAAAGGGACTCTTGCTTGGGCGAATGAAACCCATCTCCAGGAGTTCTTGAATATTCCTTTCTATTTCATCCTTCTGCCTCTTTGGATACCGGTATGGAGTTGTGATCACTGGTTTAGCTCCTTCCTTGAGCTCTATAATGTGTTCTGAACCCCGTTCAGGGGGAGGTCCAGGAGGCAAGTCGGCAAAAACTGCACTCTTCTTTGCAAGCAGAGACTGGATATCAGGAGGTTGATCACGCTTAGCCTCAATGGGACTTGCAGGGAGGATCATACATTCGGCAACCCATTCAACTTGATCATGACGGATCAGCCTTGCCATTCTTTTGAATGACACCACTCGCGGACCTCCATTAGACATGCCTCTTAGAACTACTCTCTTCCCATCTGATTGAAACTTTAACTCCATAGTTTGCAGATTCAAGGAGATCTCTCCAAGAGATCGCAGCCATTGAATACCTAAGACAGCATCAGTATCCCCAATGTGTACTACGTAGAAGTCATCCTTGACTTCGTAGTTTCCCAACTGCATGGTCATGTTTGAAATCTTCTTGGTGCAAGAGATATGAAATCCATCTGCAACCATGACCTTGAACCCTTCAAACTCTTCAGTTTGCAGCCCCTTCTTGGCTACTACAACTTCATCAATGAAGTTATGTGTTGCTCCGGTGTCGATCAAGGCAACAATTCGCTGCCCTTTGATCATCCCACGGACCTTGAATGATTCGTTTCTTTGAAAACTAGAGAGCTGGGCCAAGACTCCACCACACTCCTTTTCATCTCCAGATTCTTCTGGGGCTTTATCACCTTCACTTTCTTCATAATCAGATTGCTGGTCGGATAAATCAGACCCACTTTCACCAGCAGAATAATATTCAATCTGATTGAACTTAACCCCCTTTTGGCAAACATGATCTTGAGACCATTTTTCTCTACACCGAAAACATAACCCTTTCCTTCTGAGTTCATTCAGGGTTTCTGGATCCAATCTGGTAACATTTGGATTGCGGTTCTTGAACTCTTGGTGTTGAGGTCTCAAGGGTGGTCTATGCTGAGGCCTTTTTCCCTTATCCCTTTTCTGAAAGGGGGAATTTGACTGAAACTTGGCCTTAGGAGCAGCCCACTCCATGTTCCTTGCCTTTTTCATGGCTTCTTGCAGTGATGGAGGGTCAAAGGCTTTGATCCAACCTTTGAGAGGTTCTGTCAACCCTTCACTAAACAAAATCACCAGTCTCCTTTCCGTGATTCCAGTCACCATGACTGAGAGCCTTTGAAACTCTGCAATGTAGGCCTCGACCGTACTATATTGTCTCAGTTGAGCAAGCTCTCTGAAATGGATTTCAGGATCCTTCTTCTCAAACCTCTCGATGAGCCTAGTGGTGAACTCATCATACGTTGTGATAGATCGATGACCAAGAGTAATGAGGCCATGGTACCACCACTCGTGCGCTACTCCGTCCAGGTGCAGCGTAGCGAACTTAATCGCTTCTTCTTCTGCCATTGGCCTAAGAGCTAGATAGTTATCCAGCTTCTGAATCCAAGCTCGGGCTGAATTAGTCTCACTTCCGTCAAAGTGTGGAAGGATAACTTTGTTGACAGCTTGGTACAAATCCCCTTGATTGAATGATCTCCTTTGGTCATAATACCTCCCTTGTCCTTTGTTTTTCCTTTTATGATCCATAAAATCATTATAGGACATATCCATTTTGATGTCATCAGGCAGAGAATCATACTCTGCTCTACCGAGTCTCAACTGCTCCACAAATGAAGCATTCTCCTCGGGATCTGGCTGGTTGATTGTAGGTGCCAGGAAAGTGGGTTTAAAGGGCCTGGAAGATATGTTGGTATTATTAGGTACTACCCGGCCTGCATGTTCATCTTGGGGTTTGGAGGCACTATATTCTCCTCTATGGCCTGAGTTATTCTGAGGAGTGGTGTTCTGACCCACTCTTCCCATCATGAGGGATACCATGTCCATTAAAGCATCCATCTTCCTTTCAAATCTCTTCCCAGGACTCAGAGATCTTTCTCTTTCCTTTCCACTATCATCTCTGTTGCGGGTGAACCCCTCATTTCCCCCGATTGACCTTTCTCCTTCAGCCATGTTAGATTCCCCGGAAGATTCCCAGTGAGCCCTTAAGACTTCTGAGGCTGTCTGACCCTCAGGAGGTTGATGAAACTGGAATTGTTTCCCAACCTTCTTATCTTCTCTTGCCCAGTATCTTTTTTCTCTGTCACTCATATACAGACTTGCTCACAGGATGGCAGGATCTTGGCTCTGATACCACTGAAATATCCCTAGCCAATTTTTTTGAAATTTTTGATCAACTTAATTACAACAACTATATGAATGATCAATTAGTTCTGAGAAAAAAGTAATTAATTTGCTGAAGCAACCCTAACCAGAATGGCACCGTGTGGATGAGCATTGGTCAGAGGATCTTAGTTGCTTATGAAAAGAACTCTAACCAGTATGGCGCCGGGATGGCGAGCATTGGTCAGAGGGTCTTAGTTGCTTATGCAAAGAACTCTAACCAGTATGGTGCCGGGATGGCGAGCATTGGTCAGAGGGTCCCTGAAATCTAGAACTGGAAGGAACTCAACGCCAAGTATGTGCTACCCACTCCAGACGGATAGGGGCTACCATATGACGGAGTGAAACTTAAATGCTTGAATTTAATTGATTGCAGAAACTGAAAAGACACTCGACATCCAGGATGTGCTTTCAATCCAAACAGGGAGAGGAGCTACCATAGGATGGAGGTAGATAAGATAAGTTTGGTTAGCTTGACAATTACAATCAAGATCACAGTTCAAGACTGCCAGTACTACTGGTCAGAGTACAATCAAAAGAAATTCTTTCACACTCCCCTTTTTGAAGAGAGTTTCTGATTCAACATAAATCTGCACTTTCAGCCGCGAACCCATGGATCACTGCCAACAGCTCATTTCGTCCTCGTACAATCTTCTTTCCTCCGGAAACTAATTGCAAAATGCCTTGGTGACGTGGAAACCTGCGAAAGACTCAAACAACACTGCAAAACCCTCACAATGAAAAATGGCACGATTTCCAATGCATTTAAAATGGTACGGCTGGCTGCAAAATACGATTTGTCATTAAAAATAAATGCATGAACCAAACTTGCTGAAACCCTAGGAAATGCAACGCCTAGGTGAGGCAAATACAAAGAACTAATACCCACAATGCAATTTTTTTGTATTTTCTGGTTGTGAACAAAACATGAAATTAGTCGCGGGAATTCTAGATGCAGAAAACTGAATGAACTATAAGCCTAAATGATTACAATGAAAACTCTGATGATAAACTACGGCTAAATGCAATTACATAGAGAATATAATCACCCTAGTTGCTATTTTTCAAGCAAGAAGAGATGCCTATGCTAGAAGGCTTCCATTCCTTGAAGCATGTCCAGAGCCAGACGGCTGCCCAAATACAAATTCTGCCAAAAAAAGATCCCTTCAATCCTCCCAAGACTCCAATAAATAGCTTCACTTGCCTCCTCAAAACCCTAATTCGATTTCCAAGGCAAACCCTAATCCCCTCCTCAACATGGCGCCATCACACCTAGCCAAAAAGTCAAATGAAATAATATAAAAATATCACCTTGGTAAGTTTTCGCCATGTTTTGACTTTGGCCAAGGATAAAATATTAAATAAATCCTCCATGAGGGCGCCACCCATAAAGTCCCCCTTTTAAGTGATGTTTTTAAGTTGTTGGACTAGGCCAAGGGGGGATAAGCAACTTTATAATTATAATGATTATTTAATTAAAATAAAGTTACTTGACCACACAACTCCAAAATCTGAAGCTAGAACCTGACCAAGCTCCTGGAGTTAACTGAACAGGATGTAGAGATTGCCCGATGCCACGCGAGCCCTGCCAAAAATAGAACTTACTAAAAATAGTAACTTCTGAAAACTGCTCCAAAAACTGAGATGAAGACATCGTTGCGAAGCCCTCTGAACCATCAGAAAAAGCCGACGATGAACCCATCCAAAAAGACCTCCTCAAAAATAGGAAACCCTAATTTAACCCTCCGACTGGCCTCCGAGCTTCCTAGAAAGAGACCAACGGTTGCAGAAAGGATCAGGTTTGAGAAGGGGTCATTACATAGAAAGGTAATCTACTTTGTAAATAAGATGTTGAAAATGTAAACTTCTTTTGTCATGTTGAGACATTCTGGGTTTTACCCCCTATGTTCATATCTAAGAGGTGACGATCTCTCAGATTATGAACACTTGTATGCAGACATCATAAGGTGACGATCTTATGATTCTCAAACCAGTTATCATGTTGGATCTCTGGTATGTCATGGATGTGCCATGATGTTGTTGTGATAAAACATTTGAATGAAATGTTTGTGCACATATCACAACCTGGATAAGATGAGAATTTAACCATCCTCATATGTTTATCCTCAATATTGCATGTTTAGGCAATACTGATATCACGTGTTTAGGTGATATCTTGTCATAATAAAATGATAAATCTTTTATATCACATAGTTGAGTGGTTCCCTATGTCACATACTTAGAGTAATGTTTTATGTTTGTATCCTATGTTCTGATGGTACTTCATATTATATGTATAGATGATATATATTCTTGGAGACTGACATTTTGAAAAAGAAATGTGATGCAGGTTACTTTATCTTCCAAAAGCTAAGAGGGAGTGTTAATGCATTAGTAGCCTCTGCAAGATAAGACTCTCCTAACTCAGTAATCTCCTCTATTCTGTTATTAGTTTACTCATTCATGCTTTATGTTTATCAGACTATAACATTGGTCACAATTATGATATTGATACTGGATTAGATTGACGACCTGCTTAACTATGTTAAGCGTCAATCTAAATGCTATCGGGGTATTAACCCGATAGCATATAATGCTAACAGCTATTGTTATTGTTTACGTTATATTAATCCATATGCTTTGATACCGATTCATAATCGGGTATATTTTATATCTGTAACAATTAACAAATGATACCAATTCATGATCGGATATGTTTATAAGCACTATTATCATTAGCAATGATACCGATTCATTATCGGGCATGTTTATAAGCGTTGTTATCATTAATGATACCGATTCATTATCGGGTATGTTTATAGCACCGATTAGTTATGGATCGGTTGGTGTTAGTAGGGGTCACGACCAAGTGACATCTTGGTCGGACATGTCTAAAAGACATGTCCGACCAAGGTGCCACTTGATCGTGGCCACCCTACTATTTATACATCATTCCAATCAAAGGAGATGACATTGAAATCGATACATGTTCATCCTCCTTACCTGCAGCAAAAGAAAGATAGCAATATTAGTGTCATAGGCATAATATCAAAATTAAAATACACCATCCTGCATATAACTTGTCCATTAAATTGGAAATTACAATACATTTACACTTTGGTCTTTGGTCCCAGTGGTGGACTTCATCTTTGTTCAATGGCACGGTTCCCAATGTTTGGTTGCCCTCGCGCTCCTGCAACGCGTTCCCACATCTTTTCTTTTTTTAGTCTTCAGCGCCTGGCCTTGATTGCAATCCTTCTTCGATTTGCATTTCAGGTCTTTCTCCTGGTTCTCTAATGACGTCTTGCGACCTGCGAACGATCAATTTCATTTCAATAAATCAATTTGAAAAATTAATTAATTTAATTTAACAAATATTAAAATTTAACACCTGGAGGGTCATTTGAAAATTTCCCAAGTTTTAACGCTTTTACTCCTTCCACGAATTTAGTTGTTCCTGGCAATTTCGGGCAAGAGGGGCGTTCGAAAAGTTTTTAAAACTTTGACATTTTCACCCCTTTATGGTGAATTTCGGGATTTTGGGCACTCTTGTAGATTACACAAACTTCGGAGCTGCGGCGTCCTTCGCGATTTTCGTGTCTTGGAGAATTTCAGAGATTCAAGGCGTTTTGGCAAACTGAAGATTTTTAGAGCTATTTAACATGTTTCGTAATTTTTCAAAAAACTTCGGACCTTTTGTAATATTTTGCAAATTTCGGAGCATTAAACGTTTTTGCGAACTCTATCATTTTCGGCCCTGAACCACCCTTTTGCAAATTCCGGAGTTTTAGCGTTTTTCTTTGCAAATTAGAAAAGTTTTCGGACCCTAGTGCATGCTCTGCAACTTAAGAAGACTTGGGACCCTAAGGCGCTTCCTACGAATTTCGGACCATTAAACATGCTTTGCAAATTCTTTTTAAAAACTTCGGACCTTAGCCACCTTTCCGCAAACTCAAGGTAAATTTCGGACTTTTTGAACTTTTGGCGAACTGGAGGCATTTTCAGACCTAAACAAACCTTTTGCAAATTTAAAAAACTTCGAATTTCGGCCCCAAGGTCCAAAATTGGGGAACTTAAGTGGATTTCGAACCATTGGGGTCCTTTTGCAACATTTCACTTTTTCAAATTTTTGCCCCAGGGTCCGAAATTGGGCATTTTAAGTGAAATTCGGACCTAAAGGGTCTTTTTGCAACATTTCACATTTTCCAGTTTTTGCCCCAGGGTCCGAAATTGGGCATTTTAAGTGAAATTCGGACCTAAAGGGTCTTTTTGCAACATTTCACATTTTCAAATTTTTGCCCTAGGGTCCGAAATTGGGCATTTTAAGTGAAATTCGGACCTAAAGGGTCTTTTTGCAACATTTCACATTTTGGCTTGAAAGTCCGAAATTCACCCTTCCTGGGCATTTTGGCGATTTTAAACGTTCTCCTCAAGAAGTTCGAGCTTGGGCACTTGGGCGAGTTTGTCAAGATCTCGCCGAAGGATCATTTTATGGCATATAACATTTAAGTATAAGAAAATATTTCATATATACTTCCAGGATGTTTGAGAGTGGTTTCGGACCTCCAGGAGTTATATTGCAAATTCTAGTTTTTGGAGGATTCCTCAGTTTTCCAGACTTAGTCAAATTTCAGGATCAGGACATTCCAGACTTGGCCAAATTTCAGGGCATTTGAAGATCAAGATGACATTCCAGACTCCATCACTCACCAACTTGACCTAACTCAGACCTTCAAGGATGATATTCACTCACCAAGCAAGACATAATGAGCAACAAGAGCAAAACCAAGCCCTTTGGAAGACTCTCAAAGAAACCCTAATTCTAGGGCCCTATTGACTCACCCTGGCTCAAGCAGAGCCTGCCATCCCAGCGATTCCCCTGACAACACTCATCATGCAAAGGCTAACAGACAAAACCTTGAAAAAACCTAGAAAAACAAACCCCAGAAAGCAAAAAGCAGGGGTCCCCATTTAATGGGGCGATGCGTGAATACGTCACAACAGGCCCCAGAGGCCGAAATTGGCTTAGCGGCACCTGACCCTTCATATCCCCTTCCTCTTTCGCAAGGACAGAAAGGCACAAATTGGGGGGTCCCTGTCCAAGACGGGGATGGGTGTGCGATTCGCACAACACTTACCTCCTTACAATGTCCCCTTAGGGATTTGCCTTAACTTAGTCCCGAGACAACAATTTTAACTTAAAGTGAGAGTTGTAATATATTAATAAACATAATTTTATCAGAACTAAATACATATCATTATACTATTTAACTTAAAATTTAAAGAATAGTTCAAAGGATGGAACTTATCTTGATAAATTTCTCTAGGTTGTATACTTGAAAATTATAGCTCTATTATTAATTGTTGTTGCTCAACTGAGCCTTCAGATTAGAATACAATAGATTCTTCACAAATGAGCTTTTTTTTTTTTTCATGTCTTCCCTACATTCTTTCTTCCTTCCAGTCTACTCAAAATTCTTTCATATGTCTGCTCAAAAACTATTCATGACTACGACCATAGAATCTTCACAACAGTTTCACAAATCTACTCTATTCTTTCACAGATTTTGCCTTTGAAGGATCCTTTATTATATAGTACTTGTATAAAAGATAACTCATTTTTCTCCCCTAAATGATTTATGCAAATCTGCCTTGAATGTATATACTATTCTTAAACATAGTTGTCTCCGATGTAGTCTTTGAAAAATATGTTGTTGATGATCTTTCAATCTGTAATTGGCTGCACTTCCTCTTCCAAGTGGGATGATAAATTATACAATGAACTCATTGCCACTGCTGCTATGTTTGATAGAATCAATGATGTCTGTACATCTAAGAAGTGCTGCTTCTGATTTATCTTTTTACTTTGCAGGATGGCAGGATCATGCTCTAATACCACTGTAATGCCCCCTTTAGTGATGGCTTATGAAATAGGAACATTTTACTTATAAGAACCAATTGCAAGAGACTTTTTTCCTCAAAATCTCAAATATCACAAAGGATTTTACTCTATGTTGTCACTTATAATGTTTATGTTATGCAAGGAATGTAATATATAAGAAAATATCACTGCTATCGCTGATTCAATCAACTGTATGCAAGATGCCTTGTTCTATATATGCTTAATTCAACAATGGTATGATTATCATTCAAGTATGTACAATTGATCTTAATGACAACACTAGTAAATGAAGCTAGCCTCCTTGATATAATTATGGCAATTGGATAGTGGTTGTCTCTGATGTTCGATATAACATATGCTCCATATTATGTGTTCCAATTGTTGGAAAGATTGACGATCTACTACTCCAAAATATGCACAGATGTCTTCCTTAGAATCGCTAATAAAATATTCTATCCTATATGTTTTCGTAGTTTGGTAATGATAATCCTAAAAGCTATTTCTTATCTATCAATCAAGCATGCAAAGAAAGGATATGATGCTATTTCGGATTTAACTCGAAGTGCTTGCAGCACGGTGGTGCCTTCTCTAATTTGTAATTTGTTCTATATGCAATCAGTTTGATGATTCAAGGCTAATTTTCCTTAGCCTAAGTAATCCTAGTAGGGTATTATTGTGATGTCTTCACACATCGCCCCATTGCAAATGGGGACCCCAACTTTTCGCTTTTTAGAGTAGAAGTTTTGCCTAATTTCCTAGTGTTTCCCTTTGCTGGTGAGAGGGTTTTTGAATTTTGAATAGGATTATGTGTTTAAAATGTCAAAATGTGAGAGTGATCCTGAGTTTTGCTTAAGTCTAGGGGTTGCCTTAGGGTTTTGATTTATTCTTGCTAAGTGTTGCCTTGACATTTGAGTGTCAGCGTGTTTTCGAACGTCCGCGTCGATGATTTTTGAGTGCCAAGGTGTTTTAAGGCCTTTAGGAGTTGTTTTCTCACTCCTAGGAAGTTATTCAAGTTGGTTTTGCACTTTATCCCGTTAGGTTTCCTTTTGTTTTGCTCAAATTTTGGTGAATTTGCCTAGGTCCAGATGATTTTTATTGAGTTTTTAAGTTTCCTAATGGTTTTGAGTGGAAAAATCATCATATTCCGGATGAAAATCGACATTCTAAGGGTCATAAGGTCAAAATTCCAAACAAGAGGTGCTTTTCCCCTCATATTCTTAACTACCCATGATTTTTCCCATGCAAAATCCAGACTGGACATGGATTTCCCTTGGAATCCAAACATGCCCTATTTTTTCCCCATTCAAAATTCAGACTAGGGGCGATTTTCCACCAGGACGATTAAACTTTGTTGAAGTGTTGGGAATTTTCCTGACTACCTTCGAATTTCCCCTAGGGAGTGTGGATGACTTAAGTGAGGATTCCTGATGACAATCGATTTTCCACCAGAGCTTTTCATGATGACTTTTTGTGGATTTCAGTGTGGATAGTGATTCTAGACTTGGTGTGGATTTCCACCAAGTGCAAATTGAAGATTTTTAAGTCCGGATAAGTGTCCAGACAGGGGTCGATTTTCCCCCAAAGACATTTTGAATGTTTTTTAATAAGTTTTCATTGGGATTTTTATCCCAACATGGGGCAATTTTCCCCCCAATGGTCAATTTTGATCTAAACTGTAATGTCCCTGCTAATTTTCTGATACTAAGACATTTCAACAAACACTTGGCTGTCATGGTTTATCATGCTGTTCACTGTTTCAGTTAGACTTAAAGGACATTCTGAAGCAATTTTTAATGAAGGATGAGCCTTAACAATGATTGAATATCATAGAAATAATCCTAAACAACAACTACAACATATTAAGGGCAGATCGGGCTCATATATGTGTCATAACTCCTTGCTGTGATTTAGTCAAACACTTGGCATACATCTTCAGAATACTGTCTAATTAAGAAGCAGTCCTTACACTAATCCAATCCACATTGAGGTCATTACAACATGCATTTAGAGTACCATTATATGGACTGATTCCAAGGACCAAGTCTCAGAATTCTGAGGACTAAGGACTGATATAGACTCACAAATTTACAACTGTAACAAAGGGTATGGTATGCTAAGAACCTGATTTTAATGCCCCAGGTACAATGATGAAGATGCAAGCCAGGATCCTCAATTATGATGTCTTCTAGGTGCAAGATCGAAGCCCACTATATGCCGTCCCTGCTGCTGCCAAAGGAAGTTTGAGAACAATGTATAATCTGTATCTAGTGTCTTGTTATTCCTCCAAACAAATTGAACCTTCCTCCCAAATGTAGCGCTTTACTTTCAAAGGAGTCTCCAAGCTATTATAGTCAACCAATAGCTAAAATAGAGGGTCTTAAGGCCCACGACCTCCCTCAGATCTGATTCTCAAAATAAATTGAAATGAACACCAAAATACCTCATAAACAGTCTCAATCATATCGCCTCACTCCCCTATGCATTTAGGAGGCATTACAAGTCAAAATCGATGCATGTAGGAGGTGGTATGAACAAAATCGTGGGTCCAAGTTCTGCAGCTGTGTTGATGACAGTACCTTATACCTTCAATTTGCCTCCAAACAGTGATGATAGATATCGCCTAGATGCCAAAGGGAGATTGCTGTCTAGTTATGCCCAAGGGAAGCCTACACCATCACACAATGTGAATCCTCAGATCTGCAAGTCTGAAGTGCTACTATAATCTGACATCAAAAACTCCTTATGCTCAGTATGGAAAGCTGAATGCTTCCCACTCTCTTCACAACCCTTTGGAGGATCTTTCACCCCCTCAGTTATGCTGACCAATAGGGAGGTATCGTTCCCCAAGATCTTATGCAGACAACCTGTGTCTCCACAACACAACAAGAGATAACATAAACAAATGATGATCGACATGTGTTTCCCCTCTTCTCTTTATCCATTTCATAACTCATCATAATCACCTTCTAGAAGATAAGGGTAGGTACACTTTATATTATTTGATTAAACATGTTATTTTAATGTACCTTTAATTTATTAATTAAATAAAATACACACGTCTCCTGATACTTGTTATCTCCTTATAACATCAAAATATCGAATAATAAAGAGATGTGAAGTCACCAATCACTGCCATGTCGACCCTCTAAACAATTTCTAAATGGTATAATTGAGGAGGAAGTGTTTATTGAACAACCTGAAGGATTTGTGGTACATGGGAAGGAATCTCATGTATGCAAGTTGAAGAAGGCATTGTATGGCCTCAAGCAGGCACCACGTGCTTGGTACGAAAGAATTGATCGTTACTTGATGGGCTTGGGTTTCTCCAAGAATGATGCAGATTAAAACTTGTACTTCAAGGTAATTAATGGGGAAGCATTAATTTTGATTCTTTATGTTGATGAATTACTTATCACTGGAGAAGATCATCTTATTATCAAATGCAAGAAGGAGCTAGCTTCTGAATTTGAGATGAAGGATCTTGGTTTATTGCACTACTTGGTTTAGAAGTTTGGCAGAAATCTGATGGGATCATTTTGAGTCAAGGGAAGTACACCATAGACATTCTAAAGAGATTTGGTATGATAGATTGTAATTCCATGGCCACACCTACGGAGACCAACTTGCATAAGCTAAGAGAAGTTGCAGCTATTTCAGATCTGGTAGACCCTACACTATACAGATCGATGATTGGATCTTTAATGTGTCTAGTCAATACTAGACCAGATATTTGCTATGCAGTAAGTGCACTTAGCCAATTCATGTGTGAACCAAAGCAAATACACCTAGTTACAACAAAACATATTCTGAGATACTTGCAAGGCACAGTTTGATATGGCTTGAGATATTCTTCTGATATGAAGTTGAAGCTATGTGGATTTACTGATTTCAATTGGGTAGGATGTGTCACTGATCGGAAGAGAACCTTTGGTGGTTGTTCCAGTTTGGGTTTAGCTATGATCTCTTGCTGCAGCATGAAACAGTCTTCAGTAGCACTGAGCTCCACAAAAGCTGAGTATGTAGGAGCATGAGAAGTAGTATGGCTTCGGAAGCTTCTTGCAGGATTGTTTGGACAATCCTTAGAACCTACAATTATCCATTGTGATAATCAAAGTTGTGTAAAGCTTTTAGTCAATCCTGTATTCCATGATAGGTCGAAGAATGTGGAGATCAATTATCACTATGTTAGAGACATGGTGGAAAGGAATGCTATTCAGTTAAGATACATTAGCGCTAATGAGCAAACATCAGACATTCTCACCAAGCCTCTCTCCAAAGTAAAGTTTGTGTACTTTCGAGGTAAGCTTGGTATGGTGGAGAATGAAGCTCTAGCTGAGATTGAGTCTCAACTTCATTGATTTGTTTATTTATATACTAATGTATTCTTATCTTCAAAAGATGTTTAAAGTGTAAACTCTTGTTAATGCATTTCTCCTTGAGGGAGAATTGAGGTGTAAGCCCTTATCTCCACCCTCTGATATGGTTCATGGTGGATGTCATGTGTGTGACACCATGACAACATCACGTGAGAGAGTCCGTGATGATTTTCTTGTACTTGTGTGTTTACCCTCTGGATGAGCCATTGTGAAATATCATTGTGAGGTGAGAATCTCACAATGATAAACACTTGTACATCCTACCATTATTGTGAGGTGACAATCTCACAATAATGGTTGATATCTCGTGAAGTGATATCTATGGATAATGGTGGATATCATGTGAGGTGATATCTATGGATAAGCCATAATGGTGGATATCATGTGAGGTGATATCTACGGATAAGCCATAATGGTGGATATTACTTGAGGAGATATCTATGGTGGATATCACGTGAGGTGATATCCGTGGATAAGCCATAATGGTGGATATCACATGAGGTGATGTCTATGGATATGCCATGTTGTTTGTTATCACGGTGAGGTGATACCTATTCGTTCACCATCCATGGGAGTAGCCATGGTGAATGTCACTATGTGACTCAGATCTTGAGTAGGATTCCTCCCTAGCTAAGAGGGAGTGTTGAAGTATAGCGTGATCTGACTGAGTCAACTAAGTTGTGTAATCGGCCTTAGACAACTTAGTTTACCAATTAATTATATATTGATATGATAAAATAATAATTAATATACATTGTAAAAGAATTGATTAATGTATGATTCGATTCTACGTAATGATTAATATATGAATCGATTCTATGTTAAATCATATTAACTAACTTATTCATTAAATGTGTTGATGCATAACCGATCTAAGGGGGAGAGATGTGATGGTTGAAGAGAGACATGTTGTTTGGAATAGACATCATGTTAAGTATATAGGATCGATCTCTCCCTCCATTAGCAGATTGATGAGAGTAGAAGATATAAGTATTAGTGAAATAAGAAACAGATTACATTCATATCTAACACATCGAATTTGACCCATTATCAACAGCAGGTCATATTTGTTACACATCGAATTGAAGGCTCGGGTAGATTACGTATCTCTCTGCAGATTGTATTCCTTGATCTGCGAATTTGCTGTCACCTCCAAGTCTGCATTACACAAATAACTATCAGATCGAGTTCCCTCATTGTGGGGTGATTTCTGTGTCTACCAGCAGATCATCATTATAGAGCAGATTGAACCCATAGGTTGAACTGTGTTGATACTTTCTTAAGAGGTGAATCTAATTCATTGTCAAATAATTTTGTAAATATAATCTGATCACCAAATTTAACACATTACATATAAATTTCTGAATTCTTATTTTTAAGAACAGAAAATACAATTTTTCCAAAATTATAGGAATTGAATCACCAAGAACAAGATTTGCATGCCCGGAGTCTAGCGCCAAACTAGAGAAGGATTTTTATTGATGAATTCAATGAGTTCACGATATAAGAGCATCCAACTGGCAAAAGTGGCTCCAACTAACTTTGTTTGCATCAACTATAATTATCAAAAACAAATATTGAATGAAACAATAGGAATGCTAAGTCCCACGCCTGGCCTCCGGGCAAGATTATTGAATTTAACTTAATTTCCTCAAAGAACAAACAATCTGAACCATAATTGATCCCTAATGCTTGGTGGAATAACGGAATCATTGCTGATGAATGCTGGTCAAGAGGTCTGCATAATTTTCCAAACCCTTCGTGAGTGGTACAACCTGATAGAGCACTGAATTTGGCTGCAAAATGGTACGGCCAGCTTGTGTAAGGGTACGGTTGGCCCTAGGAAGGGTACGGCTGAGATAATATGCCTCCAAGCCCTCTAAATCTACGTCTAGAACTCTTGGTAGCTGCTGAAATCAATTTCCCTTGAAGCACTTGCAGAAAATTCAACCAAACAGTGACCAATCAAACACATGGAGGCTTAATTTATTGAAGAATTTGCCTGATCTAATGCACCAAATCCTTGATGCTTATTGCTGAAAGGAAAACCTGTAAAACCTGCTATAAATTCATTTAATTGAAGCACAAATGGAAACCCTATATAGATTCCCCTCAATGGTGAACTAGGTTTTCGTCCAATTCACAATTCTCCATGGGTTTTCATCCTCAGCAAAGATGCTTTGAAAAATAATTCTGAAAATTAATCATCAACATGAGAAAATGAGAGAATGAATTCTTTTATAAAATCCCTTTCTTACTTTGGATTCCAATGCCCTAATTAGCCACATTTAATTTGGCTTTCAAGTCCAATTGTGGCACCCATGCCTAAGTGGCATCCAACTTAAGGAAATAGTGTAACTTTATTTAACTTTATGATTTAATTTATTTTCCTCTTTGAACTTTATAACTTAAAATTATAAAGTTACTTTATGATTTCCACAACTTGCCATAAATAGTCACTTTAATGATATTTTGCTATTTTAAGAAAAAAAGATTATCTATTTTAGCAAAAATTGACTTAGCCAAGAAAATAATATTATTTGCTCATTAAATAAGCATCCAAAAGCCAGTCTCTAGCGTGTAAAGTCCTCCCATGCCAGGCACAACATCTCCTATCCATTGGATTTGCCTATGGAGATGGATAATAGGCAAATCCCGCCACTTGAGTGATTGTCTAGGAAAGAGGGGATATTACAAATACTAAGAATTAGAATAGAGGTCCTTGGAGTTGTATCAATAACTAATTTGATCTTGAAGAAACATAACACATGAAAATAACAACACTTGGAAGAAGAAAGGATGAAGACGTTTAATTATCACAAAAGATTCAAAGCTTCTTCATGGATTTGAAGACCGATGTGCCCTGTGGGTTGGTGCCTACAAAATTTGTAAGAAGATTTCAATACAAAAGCAATATTTTGCCGTGGTTTTCTCCCGCAAGGGTTTCCAAGTAAATAATGTGTTTTGTTGTGCTTTTACTTGCAAGGCCTTGCATGTGTGGTTAATTAAGTTTTTGAAGTATTGCTATTGTGTTTAGTCAACTTTTGAAAAGTAAATGTTTGTTGATATACTGATTCACCCCTTCCTCTCAGTATAATTGTGTGCTCTTCACTTTTCTTTTCTTTGTTGGTATTGGAGTCTCTTTCAAGATGTGCAGCATAATAATTTTCACAATAAGCAGCCTACATACATCAATAGCAGACCAAGACAACCAAAACTAAAGGATATAACCATTTTGATAAGAAAGATAGCATAGTTGACATTGATATGACAAGAATGACCTGACATTTGGCTATAGATATAATTGAAAACAAACTTTTGGAGGTAGAAAATTTGGGTACCAAAAACTAATTTTCTACTGTTTAGTCTTGTAAAATCTCTTTTGAAAATCCTTTGTAATGTTTCCATTTGAATCCTGCTGTAACTAGACTGCCTTTGATCCTTGGCCACTTTCTTGTGTTAGACAAAATAAGGCTTTTTGTAAAATTCCCTTTCAGTAATATAAATCACCTTTTATATTTTTCAAATGATTGTACTGGCTCATTATAGATAACCAAAAAGAAACAAAAATATTTAAAATTTTTGTTGATAAGTTAATATGTTTATTTTTGTGGCATTTTGTTAAAAGTTAAAATAGTTCATTGAGCATATGCTTAAATAATGATTGTTTCTTACATTCAAAGACAATGTCGTTTGATGTTTTTATATTTCATATTGCATTTTATGCCATACACCTCATGCTTAAATTAATTGATTTCCAAGTTGTTAGCCCTCTTAGGTTATATTTGCATCACTAGATTCTTAGTCTTTAGAGCTTCATGGTTACACATACTCTTGTTTTGACTTAGTCGAGAAGGATCTGGTTTATGGTTACTGTCAAGTTTGAAGCTAAAGGTGCAAGTCTTCTTATTTTGTCCTACAAGGTTTAGCATTGAAACATTTAAGATTTAATAACATCAATAATAAATATTTTAGAGCAATCTTTGATTGGTTCCACTTTCCGTATCCATTGACAATTGAAGCGCAATTCAAAGTAGACAAATTACACATCATTTTGATGAATTCTATTTCAAGAAAATTCATTAAAAGGCTATCATAAACTAAATCCTATATTTCACTTGGAATTTCATTGCATCTCAAAGGACCAATATCAGATTCTTCTTTATCTGGAATTTTGTTTAGAGTCAGCTATTGAAAGTACCAATCTTGTTTGGCCCTTACTTGCCCAATTCTGGTTTAATGCTTTCATTAGGAGCAAAGATTACATTTTCTCTTGAAAGACCAATATTTTCCAACAACACAATTGGTGAATTCTCTGGGTCAGCAGGAAGAAACAGGGGTGAAAATGATTTCTCTGCAACAGATGTATTCAAAATAGGCTTTACCATAGGACACCGTCACAACATTAAAAAGACCTAAAATTTTCTTCTTTTGCTGGACCAGTTTAGAATTTAATATTTTTCTTCAGTTGAACTCTTTAGGGTGGGCAAAATCAGCATATTGTTTATCGCCAATTTTCTCATCTACTTGACCTAGTTCCTCTGCTCTTTATTTCCTAGCACGTTTATTTGTTGTGTTCTATAGATGGACAAGACATTGCTTGATTTTGTTGCACTTGCATCTTTTTCCTGAGTCATCTGCAATTTTTGGTCATCTATAGATTCCTGTGTTGGTTTGATTTATGTAATATTAATGTCTTGTTGAACAACTTCAAAAGTCAAGTATTGGACATTTTGAGAATAATGGAATAAACACTAAATCAGATTAGTCGTTATAAACTTATAAGTTGCAGCAGGATCAGGTTATACAAGAAAAATCCCTTAATTTTTACAATCATGCTCTTCGTAAAAATGTTAATACTCATTTACAATTTATTAAGATAAACTCCTTTTTCAGCCTTGTCTCCTTTCTGCTGTTTAAATCTTTTGGATTTGAAGTTCATATATATTTTTCTGAGTTGGAGTTTCTCTCACCCTGTATTGCTTCTCTTTATAACTCAATAGATTAGTCATTTTACTTTGAAGCTTCAGACTTGATTTGAGTATAAGAGAGAAAAATAAAGTTTTAACTATTTTACTGAATTTCTTGGTAGCAGCATGTGGTCTTATTGATGCAAATAGAAGGCAATTAGTCATCAGCTCAGACACAAAGGTAATAATTATTCTAGATAACAAATCTAAAACTTTATTAAATCAAAGTGAATGATATGTCACTAACCTATTTTGTGCTTCTGGTTTGCTTCCTGTAATGAAGAATTTAAAAGTTTTTTATTAAATTAAAATAGCAGAATGCATGTATCAAGTTGATCAACTTTCAGATTAATCTGTGTTATAAATACTAACCCATAATAGAATGAGCATGTCTGTAATAGTGAGCCTCCTTTTATATTATTAACGCTTTCTCATGTTAATTAGAAAGGAAGCTATTTCATAGGACAAGATAATAGAAAGTTGTCAAGAGAAAAGGTCTCACATGTACATGTCCTTTATTGCATAATAAAGCTTAATTAGTTGGAATATGTTATGATTCAGGGGGATTCTACTGAAGTAGAAATCAAAGATTGGGTAAAACAAAATCTTGTTTTCTACCTTGAAGATGGTAAGGAACATAGAATTACAAACGGAAACAATACAACACTGGTGATTGATGGGAAATGCTTGGAATATGCTTTGGAGTCTGATCTCCATGAGAGCTTTTTTGAATTGAGTTGCCAATGCTTCAGTGTCATTTGTTGCCGAGTAACACCTCTCCAAAAGGCCCAGGTCTCTTTCTCACTCACTCTCTTTCCCTCTCTCTTAAGGCCTAGGTCATTTGTTGCCGAGTAACAACATTGTGCTCTTGTGTGCATTCATGTATCTACTTGTGCATATGGTATTTGTCTTTTTTGTCTCTTATTGTACTCTATTCACGTACTTCTGGATTTCATTATTGATTGAATATAAGCTTATTTGTCATTATATTTGAGATTATATTAGATGTCCTTTGTCCCCGTTTAAATAGCATTGTTTAAATTTTTAGTAGTTCCAATAATATTTGTGAAATCCATTCCTTGAAGAAGCTAAAGGTAAAAACTTACACAAGTACCAAACTTGGTCCATAGAAAGATATTAAAATTGCTTTTGTTAAGGCATTCTTCTTTGATAGATACTTTGTAAGTGCAAATGAAAGAATTTATGAAGCTGATTACCTTCTCAAGTAAATCTCTTCTCTTTGAAAGGATGCTTACATGAAAAATAAGTAAATTTGCCTATTGGATCATTCTTGGACCAGAATTTCATTATCAGCTTCTTTATATCCTTGATTGGCAGTACATTAAACTATTTTTTGGACAAAAACAATTAAAGTCAAAATTCTTATAATGCATCCCTATCTAAAAGATTCAAGGTGATTCGGATACTTGTGGGCCTTCTAAAAGGCATGTTGATTGTGCATACTTTCAATCAGTTAAAGAATTTAATATAAGGCTTCTTTTTCTATTAGGAAAAAGTAAATATATGATGTATAAGAGGAGTTCAGGACAAGTTTCGTCTTAGGAAAACTGTGTAATCCATTCAGAATATTGCATCAAGAGCTTAACTATTACATTTGATAAGATGCAATAGAGTCTGAATTCGAGGAAATTCAAACAGATTTTCTAGATGAGGTATATTCAAAATAAAAAATATTGGCTTTAAAACATGTTCCATTAAATTTTGTTTTGTACACCAATTATAGGTTTTTAGAAGGAAATTAATTGTCATTTTAACCTGAAAGTCAATAGACATCATTACATATGAGCTCTAAGAGGGTAAGGGCCACTTCACTCAGTGGAGTTATCAACATGCCAAGGAGATGATGAAGATGGTTGAAAACTTGAAACCATGACCACCTTTTTAAAACTCCACAAGATTTTCTGTTGTCAGGCTTTCCCCACAAACTGTCACACACTTTTATCAAAACAACCATGAAAAAATATAATGAGGCATTCAGAACCTTTTACTTTTCATAAGGCAGGTGATCCTCATTGTGAGTGGATGACTGGATGTCCCACAAACTGTCTCTATCACTTTAAAAAAATTATAATATTAAACAAAAAGAAATTTTAAAGCCTTTTGCAGTTCACATGGTTCAGGTGATTCCCATGTGATTAGGTGTAATCTCTAGGTCCCTAGAATCACCTACGTTTGGGGATTGTTGTTTATCACATTCTTAAAAATTACTCCATAGCCAAGCTTTGAGGTCTGTCATTGTAATAAGCATGGGTTAAAGATAGCACTCTAAGCCTCAACAACACAAAATAAATAAAATAATAAGCAAAACTTCATAAGATGGATGACATTAGATCTTGCGTCTGGAAAAACCCAAACACAACATGACTTATGCTTGAATTATTAGCAAGCACTGCATGACACAGGCATTTCAAACCAATATCCAAAAATACCGTCTTCCTTATTTGTCAAGTCCAATATTTTAAAACCTAAGAGTCTATTGCTATAAAGTGCAGAATGGTCTCCAAAAAATCTAACTACAACAAGCCTGATAGCCTGGGCCATGTGAATTTTGCTTAAATTAATCTTAAGTTTTATAATAAAACAAGATTTCTGTTGAAAAAAAAATATATCAAAAAGAATTCATAAAAAAATATATATCAAAAAGAATTCATTGACGTAATTCTTATCAATGTCAATTTTGCAACATTAGAACCTGCCCCATACTTGGGCCTGAGTTCATCGCAGCATTCAAAACTTTTTTTATGCTACCGAATTTTCCGTTCGAACCACAAAAATTGTATGGTTGAAAAATAGTAAAAGCTATTTTTTAAAATTCTGGATTTTTCAAATTTAGTATCTCCAAATTTCCAGGAAGGGCAGATGCAGTTTTGGAGATGTTAAAAGTTTTCTTGAATATCAGTGACAGCGGGGGTCTACATTAAAATAACTTAAACAAACTAAAAGCTAAGTACTCCGGTATGCCCATCCTGAACAATTTCACTTTCCTTAGAACCCAGGCATATCCAGGGTAACCAAAGGCCGAATAGCATTTAAATTAAAAATATGAATTTTAATCTAAAACACTTGAGTTTCAAAATACTGTAAACTGAAAACCTAATATCAAAGCGAAAAACACAAACACAACTTATCTTCCATTCTAGCTTACCAAACTCTCCTTTTCAAGAGAAAAGGCTGCTTGATTTTTGACTGGTTAAGGATTGCAAAGGTGTGAAGGAGTATTTCATAAGTGTTGGAGGATAAAATAGCTTGCAGCCAGGGTTATGTTGTATTTTTTTCCTTTCCAATATTCCTATTTTTTAGAAATATGTAGATGTAGGTTTTATTATTTTCATAATGGTTGTTGGTCTTCCAAATTGGACCGGTATTCCCTCTTTGGAGACATTTGATGATGATTGAGCAGATTTTGGGAGGTGGGCATGTTCTTTGGTAGTATACTCAGTACAATAATCAGTACAAGAGCTTGTATGGTCTAGTGAAAGTTTACTTGTGTGCTATGGCTATGCAAGGGATTACAGTTTGTCTAAGACCAAACAGAAAGGGCTTTTAGTTAGTGTACATGCCTATTATTATGTTTTGATAATGTTGATTATCCTTTCAGATTTTTGGAGCAGGTTTACAAGTTTTCAACTTTCTCATTTCACACAATTTACCAAACAGTTTGTATTTATAGAAATAGCCAAATTTATGGAGCATTCATTACAAATAATCAAGTGCAGATATAAACTGGGAAACTGGAATCAAGTTGAACTTATAATATTGGAATTGATTAACACTACACGGAGGTTTTGTTTGAAGCAGATCTGAGAATCATATTTGATGAAGAAACAAAGTGCCAACACTCCAATGTTGTCCCTAACTATCTGTTCCTTATTTCTAGATTTTGAACGATTATTCAATGATTTTGAACTCTCTAATATTGCAGCAATTATTCCTTGGAAATAAGGGAAACTGAAACTCACTTGGACGCCTAAATTTCCTGCTCCTTCAATAATAAGTCTTCTTGAATGGAAATTACTCATTCACATGGGCAGTGGCTGGGATTAATAAAATCAATCCCCACACAAACTTGGCAACTTCCTATGGGAAAATGACACAACAAACCAAACTTGTGATCTTTTGGAATTCTACAATGCCTCCATGTCCACCTTGTTGTCACACAATAGAAATGTTGATTTCCTAATTCAATGCTGACTTCTTTAAAGATGAATCAGCTTCTTAAATAAGGATGTGGTAACAGGTTTGGATAGTCCCATGATTTCCTGGAAGCTTGCATATCATCCCGATCAAAGGTGGTAGCGGTTGGAGTAATTGGGACACTTTTTCTAATTATTATTTAATTTGGTTCTTTAATTACTTTATTTAGTTAAGCTAAACTTAGGTGCTTTTTCCTTTTATTTAATTAGGCTAATAATAGCTTAAGTCAAAGATGTAAATATCTTAATCGGCAATAAATCTTTTGGCCGAAAATTTTAAAAAAATCGGGAATCGGGAAAAAATCAAGAAAAAGTCGGCAATAAATCGGCAAAATTATCGAACATTTGAAAATATATAATTTCTTAAAATATTCTAATAAAAACATGTATACACTAAATTTATAGAACACAATAGCATATTACTAGTTTCCATCATATATAAATCATAGTTTGAGTCAAATACATACCATATAGCAAAGTGATATACCAAAAAACAAGTTCAAGTTCTATATAGTAAATACGTTTGAGTCAAATACATATTGTAGAGTCTAGGGTCTCTAGACCACAAAAACAAATCAATCTATGAAGTTTGAATACATATTAAGTTCATGGTTTCATATCATTGAAAACTGGAAATCATAGATTGCCTTTACGACTAAAGCTCAAAAAACTTTGTTGCCGCTGAGTGGGTGCTGAAGTAGATGGTGTTGCAGCAGTAGTTGCTGCTGCTACAATATCCTCAACAGGTGAGGAATCTGCATCCTCTGGATCAACAAACTCATCTCCCGCCTCCTCACGTTCTGCCACCTCTGTTGCCCATTCAGCTGCCTCCCTCTCCATCTCATCTAATTGAGTGTCAGTGATAAATGCATCCACATCAATATCACCAGTAGCACCATCAGGTTCAGCAATCCAATCCGCTATGTATGGATCAATCTCATCAATGTCAAGTGCATCATATGAATTGTTCCCTTGTACCCTCCTTTCATGCAGTCGAAGGTTGTACCGCACATATACAAGGCCATTCAAGCGCTTTTGAGTCAACCTATTGAGCTTTTTTGTGTGAATGGCCTCAAAGACACTCCAATTGCGCTCACAACCAGAAGCACTACAATGCTGAGATAATTTGCGGATTGCAAGCTTTTGGAGATTAGGCGTTGTGGCACCATAATCTTCCCACCACAGATCTGCAAGCATACAAATTGGCATTTATAACTTGGTAAAGATTTTTATAAACTTAAAGATTGAAATAAATGGTAAAATAGATTTAAGAGCACATTTTCTTTTACCTGGCAGTAGGGTGTCTCTCTTACAAATACCAATAGGTGAAGAAAACAATGGCCCATCTTCCTTCTTGTACCTCTGCAACTCATCAACAATGAGGTTTTGAATATTTTCATCAGGAATCAACCTCTGAATACATGTGTCAAGGCCAAGTTGAACCTCCTCATCTATTTTGAAAGTGCGGGAGTAAAAGAACTTGGGGTTCAAATAGTAGGCAGCAGCATGGATATGTTGGTGGAGTTGTCGGTTCCACCTTCGATCAATTATGCGCCATATGGGTTCATATTTGGTCCTGTTTGACCCATACAAGTGCTGAATTGCCTCTTTGGCCTTATCAATGGCCTCAAATAGATACCCTATGGGGTTTTTATCCCCATCCACCATCCGTAGAACCCTCACCAACGGCTCTGACAACTAGACATGACAAATTTAACAAAAATCAGCAATGTGTAATATTAGAAAATTAAACAATAAATCATCAATTGAAATTTGAACTTTGAAGACTTACATTGATGATCTCCTTCATGAGTTTGCCAAATCTATCATCAAAAATGGCTTTCACGACCTTCTCTGCTTCATGCTTCCTACAATAAAGGCTCTCCAACCATCTTTCACTCACAAACATCCTCTTCAGGTTGGGCAATGCATGTAATATGCTCTGTAAGTTGAGGAAATTCGTGGCAAAACATGTGACTCCTGAACGCACAAGATCCTTACCATCAGTGTGTTGTCTCATAAGCTCCAAGACCCATGTGTGGTTGTAGATGTACTTTGTGATTTCCCTTCCATCTTCAACCACATTCTTCACCCAACTAAGTTTCCCTATGTCCTCGAGGAGTAAATCAAGGCAATGAACAGCACAAGGGCTCCAAAATAATGTCAGATGCCTAGCCTGTAGAAGTTTATCGGCTGCCACATATGCAGCTGCATTATCGGTCACAACATGAACAACATTTTGCACTCCCACTTCGGTCACCACCTCATCCAACATATTACACAAGGTTTCTGCATTCTTCACTTCATTTGAGGCATCAATCGATTTTAAAAATACCACCTGTCCCCCTGAAGCAACTAGAAAGTTTATGAGTGTCCTATTCCTACTATCTGTCCACCCATAAGATAAAATGGTGCAGCCATTCTTTTCCCAATTCCTCCTTTGTCGCTCCACCAATTGATGTGTGTTTTGGACCTCACACTACAATAATGGCCCACTCAACTCATAACGACTTGGGGACTCGAACCCCTTACCAGAAATGGTCAATCCACTAACCATTTGCTCCCAATATGGACTCTTAACAATACTAAACAGAATATTGTTGTAAAACCAAAATCTAGCCATTGCCTCTTTTGTCTACTGATGCACTTCCTTATTCCATGCAGTACCTAACAATCCGGGTTACGCACCGGGCGTGTTACGAGGAATGAAGAAACTAGATGTATTGCTGCCCACTCCAATATTTTCGGACGCTATAGAACTGATATCTCTCATTGGGGCTGCCAATGCCTCTGCTGTCTGTTGGTTGAAAATTTTGTACACTTGGGGAAATATACAAAATTGTGGTTTCAACCACAGCACACGAGTGAAAACTCTCCTAATTAAGGGAAGGCTCCCCCTATCTAACTAAAACTGAAATAAAAATAGGATGGGACAACAGTCTTCCTTCTTTCTTCAAAAAAGACAATATCCTTTTCTCTTCACAGAAAAGGATAGCGATTGAATATGAACAACAGTAACCACTTTCAAGTAAAATGAGAGAAAGGAAATGAAGTTTTCCGAAAGCTCAAAGACTCCTGTCACTTCCTTCGGGACGGGACAACAATATCAAGCTCAAAGACTTGACTGTTGGAAGTCCTATCTACCTTTTGCTATACTAAATTTTACAACGAATAAAAGATAATAGCTCAAAGACTGGAATAATCTATTCTTTCAACACAAAGACAAGAACTAATGCAAGCTCAAAGATTTGTTGCTATTTCTTATCAAACAGTAATTTTTCCTCAACAATAGACGCAAGCTCAAAGACTTGCTGCTCCTTCAAGAGAGTTTCCTATTTTAATTAATCTTCTCTACTTGCAGTTCAAAGACATCAAATCAAATTGGACTAAGCTCCTTTAGAAACACTTTGCATAGAAGAAATAAAAAGACTCAAACTCAAACATATAGCTCAAAGACTCAAAACTTGAGTAATCCTTCTTTATTATTCTTCAAAAACTTTCAATCCACATACATAAGCTCAAAGACTTCTTGCTGTAAATTTGGCAGAGTTTTTGCTTGCTTTCCAAAAGATAAATATTACAATGGACTCCTCAAGTATTTATAGAAGAGGAGCCTTGAGAAAAAGGTGGGAGGACCCTAACTAACTTGAGAGATTCTCTCAACCACCAAGACTCATTCAATAAATAACTGAGACTTCATTAACTAACTAAGAGTTACTCCAACTAACTAAGACTTATTCCAACTATAGTCCTAATTGGACACAACTTGTAGTTGACTTACATGTAATTACAAAAGTGCAAGTAATGTGTAACTTGCATTTTACAAAAAATACTTTTACATGTAACTTGTCAAAACTAAATTACAACTAAAGATTACAAAAGAGGGAAAATTCAACTAAGTGTTGAAAAACACTTAAGTTGCATTTTGTGAAGACACAAATCCTTGAAATTTCTGGATGCTTGCTTTTAGTTCCTCGGGATTCGGTTCATGGGTATTCTTGGCAACAACCATAGTCTTCACAATAGTGTCGTGACAGCGGAGGAGCTGTTGTCCTCATTTTTGTTTCCAAAAATGAAGGACCACTACGATGAAATTTTTATGAAAAAATGAAAAATTTTACTCTATGGCATGCTTCCCGAGGTAAAATTTTGACTAATCCTTGGATTGGCTTAATCCTCAGTCCATTCTCGAACTACGTTTCGAATTTCGTCCAATTCTGGGTTCGTTTGCTATGCCTTTCCTTCAATTTCGGTTTTAAAACCCCGACTGCAGGTGGAGAATTTTCTTCAAACTGCAAGTTTTAATGATATTCATTGTTTTGGTCTTTGTAGGGGAATTTTTGACCAATTACATGTGCACTTTTATTTCAAATATGTTACTTGTAATTTATTTTAAGTTTCCCCTTTGATGTTTTTATCTTTTTATTGTTTTTTGGTCATTTTTAGTTAAGATAGGGATTTTTTGGCTCAACTGCAAGTAAACTTGCAGTTTGGTCAAAAAACCCCTACTTTAATGGTTTTCACATAAAATAGGGATTTTAAATCCCCATTACATATGTGCAAGTGTTTCTAACTTGTTATAAGGATTTTATTTCCCTTTTACAAGTATTTTAAACTTGCAGTTTGGTCAAAAAACCCCGATTTTGCCTTGCAAGTTCATAGTGTCCCAAAACCTATAGATCGGCTATCGTTTCGTCAAAATATGAGTAGTTGAAGTTTTGGATCAATTTGGCTGAGGGCACAAAAATCAAGGCAAAATCTAGGAGCAACAAAAAATTTGGGCACTTTGGACCAAAATTGATCTCACCATCACATTGAGAATGCCAAAAAATCTTAAGATCGCTTGTCAAATAGTCAAAATCTGAGTTCGGCAAAATTCAGGTGATTTTTTCATAGGTTCTCGAAAGGCATGCAAAAATCCATACAGTTGTACTGATCTGTACAAGTGTACTACATACGACATATCATAGGCTTTGTACCTTCAATTGCGTGGCAAATTTTTTTTTAAATGCAGGCCATTCAATTTTTCATTAATTTTAATATAAAAAAAATTTCAAATATTTTTTTTATCAAATCAATTTTGTTTTTGCAGCATGGTATGTTGTCGTATGAACCTGCATAGTAGGTCTAGGCATGCACAATACCATGCATCAGGGTGACGTCATTACCAATTCAATGCGTAAGAATATTCTTGTAAAATATTTAGATCTCCCCAGCAGAATATTCATCCAAAAAGGCATATTCCATTTGGAAAAAGGACAAACTTTTTCTGGCAATAGGGAATATTTTGGAAATATTCCAATTTTCTTTTTGACCCACTTGTGGTTTTTTGGCCATAACTTAACCAAACAGAGTCGAAATTGGGCAAATGAGATATGATTTGAAAGTTTATTCTAACGCCAATCTACTGGCATTGATAATTTTTTCAGATCCTGCTCCAATTTTTTGTACCAGGTCTGCGAAGTCAGATCTTCAGTTATGTAATTACCCTAGTCCAAAGCTGATTAAAAACCTCTGTGTTTTAGACTTACGAATTCTAACAAACACTTATCTTGCGCCCTTGAAGCTGCTGGTAATAGATTTCTGTTTACTTGTTCTAAGTTTTTGGTGGATATATATGATGTTTTGAAATGCTTTGAACAATAAAGTTAACTACCAATGAAGTAGTAATAAAGGGCAAGATATATTTTTCTTTCTTATGCTGATAAATGATTTATTGAGGCACAATGTACTCCTACAGCTGAGGCATTTTCACAAACAGTTGGCATGCAAACTTCTACCAATCACTTCTTATTCTAATCTCATATGCTGATGCAATGTAACTGATTACAAATCTGATTATAATGCTTAATATAGAAACTGATTTTTACTACTAACATGCTCATACAAGTGCCTCAAAGGCTGCAAGTGATTTTTGGTCTAGTCCTTCAAAAAATACAACGCATAGATTTGACAATATGATGAAGAAAACCTGGTATGAAGAGCCTATATGAATTGCAAGTGAATGGCAGGCCTGATCAGCAATGTTCAATAATTCTGAGATCCTCTCAATGAAGAATCGCACCTCCCAGCTGTTGCCGCCCCTGTTCTTGACATGCAGATTCAATATAAAATTATGGCAGACTTAATCCACCCCCAAACAACTCTTAGAATGGTTGCCTAGGCTTCCTAAGTGGACCGCTCAAACACCCAGAACAGATCGAAGCAAAGTATGCCCTCAAGGGACTAAATCGTGGGTTCCCAAACTGCTGCTTTTTCTTGACTGAGAATGAAATCAGAATTACTCTTCCAATCGACTCACTTATTCTTCAACCAATAAATACCAGCAACGATATGGTCTTCATATACTCAACATGATCTTCAAACCCTTGTAAGTCCTTATGATACACTCCACCAACATACCATAGTACTGTAGCATTTACTGTAGCGAGACATTGTTCACGCCACTGTTGCAGCCGGCACAAATTTTGATATGCAAATGATTAACTCTTTAATATTCTGATCTTCAACGAAACCCTTATAAATTCCTGAACTTCTTCACCAATAGAGCACAAACGTGACCTCTAAATAAAGCCACTAGTATTTGCACAATTGAAGAGAGACTACGTTCACCAAGATTGAATTAGTGAAACCCTAGGTTTCTTCTTCAAAGCCAAAGCTTCTCTAGAAAAGACAAATGTTGAATGGTTCAAGAATGAATGAAATGAAATCCAAATGCCCTTTTAAAATGCTTAATTTGCATTTCTCTTCATCTCCTTTAATTTACTTTAATTTCATTTCTTTTCCCTCCTTTTTGGTTCACAATATTTAAATATAAAGTATACTTTATTATTCACTTATAACTCCCTTTTTAAATAAAGTCCACTTAATTTATTAATGATATGCACTTAATAATTAATTATTATTAAAGTATAAATTTAATAATAATTATAACATTAGAACTTCATCATTAATCATTATTTCTCAATTCCATCTGAACCTGGGAGTTTACCAATATATCCACTATGCATCCAACTGCCTGACTAAAAATAGTAAGGGTCTCTCTCCAACAACCACTGACTTACTATAAATAGTAAGTCTTTGAAAATGGAACCAGAAACCTCTGAATAGCCTAGCCTCAAAATATACCAACAATCTAGAGAGGAAAACACAGCCATCTACCACCTAAAGAGGTCCATAACACCCAAACTAGACCCTCTAATCCACCATACTAGCTTACGAGGGTCAAATGATATGCTAATCCTTCAAACTCTAATGCTCGCAAAAATGGGGACATTACAATCTGCCCTCTTTGAATTTGCTTGTCCCCAAGCAATCTCCACTACAAAGAAACTCCACTCCTCAGGAGGCCCCAGAAGAGAACTGTGAAATGTCCCTCACATCTCCAACCAACTCCCATAGCACCAGCAATCATAACTGTGCAAAAATGGATGTCAAACCAACTGTCCATCTCATGCGCAGAAGAAATGTGCATCGTAATTGAAACATGTACAAATAGACCAAAGATGAACCCGTATGATTTTTGTACACTATACATGCTGCAATGCTCATAAGTAAGCCCTATCTAAAATACTGATTTACCAAAAAGATCCCAAACTCCACACTCAATGTTGAACTGAATGTCGGGATCCCAGACCATCTTGTAGAATGCCCCATCCAAATCATGTGGCGTCAATGTCATACCAATGTGTAATGTCCCCTTCTTAGTGAGGAGTAATCAATGATCCATTGGCCTATCCCGGAGACCCGTAGGCCGAGTGCAATGAAGCATTAGGGTTTCCTATTTTTGTGGAGCTTTGTATGATCTAATAGGTGCTTATCCGGTAGGGCTTCTACAACTTCATTTGTGGATTCCTTCTAGGTTTTTCAAGAGCTTTGCAGTGATATAACATGCATTCAGTTTTCAGAGGAATTCTGAACTTATTATTTTTAGTAAGTTGGTGGTAGCTGTTAGGGTTTTGAGATTATTCTGAGTTTCTGAGCTTCTTCTCATGGTTTAAAAAGCGGGTTGTTTGGAGTTGTTTTGGGGACTTACTATTTTAAGTAAGTGCCATTTCAGGCAATTCTATTTTTAGCAGTGCAGTTCAGAGCCCCGGCCTAGTCCAGTTATTGGTTTTTGGCATTTCAACCCATCAGTCAATTTGGCACAATCAGTATTTGATTTTTAGTGATTTATTAAATATTATTACTTTATGCTAAAGTTAATAATTAATGTGTTTTTGGACGACTTATGGAAAAATACTCTGCACCTAAAAATATTATATTTTCCCTAAGTTAGTGGCGTGAGAAAAGGAGGCATATTTCATGAGTTTATTATGTTTTAAGCTGCACGTTATACACCAAGGAAAAAAGTTCGAACTTTTTTCCTAGGAACTGGATGCTAAACACATTAAGGAGTGGGAAATGAAATGCAAATGAAGAAGTTGTATTTTGGACGCCATTTGGAGGTGAATTTGGGGTCTCGGAATCTACAAATATGAGAGCTTGGTCTCTCATTTGGCATCTTGAACATTTTTATAACGAAGTGCTGCCGAATTTGTGCCAGACTATTGGTTCAAAGTTGAGTGCTTCCTAGCTTGTGCCAGTTTCGTGGTTGTGAGATAGTACCTAACGGTGGGAGAGCCTATTTCTCATCCAGAGGAATAGAATGAGCTTCATTGTGATGGGTTTTGCTGTGGTATTTTCAGTTTTCTGAGTGAAGGTGTGTTTTCGTGTGTTGTTGGTAGTGAAGTGGTTGAAAGCAGTGTTTCGAATATACCTCCCTACCTGTTGATCATTTCATTTTGGGTATTGGTTCTGATGTTTTCTACCACTCTAGCGATGAGGTCCACCAATTTGCAGCTGCAAGTTCGTTGATATGAATTTTATGTTGCAAATCGAAGTTCTTAGCTCGGGTGCATTTTCCATAGATGCCTTGGGATGCGTGCCACTGGTTTTTGGACTTGAAGTTGCAGGTTTGAGGTTCTAAAATTTTCGCTTAAGTCATTTTTCTCATTTACTTTTGATTTGGTGTGATTTCGAGTAGATCTGAATTAGTTATGAGCATTTTGGTGTTTCCGATAGTGGCTGGTCTGCGTGTTATGTATTTTTAGAATTAAGAACAGCAATAGTTGCTTAATGTTTGAGTTGGTTTTAGAGGTAGCTTTCACTGTGATTACATTGTTCTCCCATTCTAATCATTTCTCTCTATATTGTAAGGTTGAATAGTAGTACTATCAACCACTTTTGGACTGTAAAGCATACCCGCTGAAAATTGGAAGCGGCTGGTTTGCCACCTACATTTGATATTTGTAATTCTGTCCTCCCGTTGCATAAGCGGTAGAGTGATATTTTGTTTGTAATTGTCCTCCCGTTGCATAAGCGGTTGAGTTGAGTTTTGTTGTAAGTGTTCAGTCCTCCCGCTGAAATATTGCGGTAGAGTGATTCGTGCTTGGTTTTGTCATTCTTCTCCTTGGTTGGTTTACCGCCAAGCTTTCTAGTTTTCTATTCCGGCTGGAAAGTGGAAGGGATTGGCTTGTTGCCCATTATTGTAATCTATATTTTCCAGCAGTTTACATCTAATGATCCCCTGCTACCGTATACTCTCACCCTCCTTGCTTGGGCTCTCGATGATCAAAAGGTGTAGGGTTCCTTTTAGCTGGTTTAGTTTTTTTTCTCTAACCCTAACGGGTGTGGTTGCGTTTGTAATCTTGTTGAAAAAATGAAAAAAAAATTGTTGGGGATATTACACAATATACCCTGTAACTAGGTCAATCCTGATAGAAGGAAGAAGCAATCCACCAGCCAAATTGATCCCTGGATCCCATAGCCAGAATGGAAGTCCGCCATACACATTACCCATTGACTTCCCCTGCACAATTCTAGCATAATCATCATCACATTGAAAGTGGTGAAGCAACTCAATGGGATCCGTCCAAACTACAGTGTCATACCTGTAACCTCCCGGATCCCAAAATAGTCTGAACTCACATCCATCTGTCATGTGGAGATAAGAACATATTGAAGCATCTGCTACACCACACTCTCTTTGTCCTCTACTAAACCCTCATGGATGTGATAACTAGCCCAGCCATCATGCCTACTTGTTGATGTGTTTTTTACTCACATGCGAACACAAAATAAAATACCCAAGAGTATCTTATCCTCTCTTGAACAAAATCTCTCAAATGTTGAAGATTAGCTTAAGGATCACTTGAGAAGACTCCAAGGTTCATAAATGTAGGGTCACTACATGTGGATAAGCTATGTTGGTTGATGTGATTGCTGGTATCACAAGGGGACTTACATTCGAATGCCTGAATGCTTGATTCGCTGGAACTTTAGATCATCTGATGTTACAATATGGTGATGCTTTTGATCCTAAACTAGCTGGAGTTTTAAAAAAATGGCAAAAGATGAGGGGTTGAGAGAGTCTATTCTAATCCTAAGAATGTAGGAAGATGAGTGAATGACTAGATGGAATCCTACCGAGCAAGGTCTCACCATCAACTTGAACAATTTGACACAAGCTTAGTGCAATCTTCTAAGTATATTTCACAGATATTCGAATCAATACTATCAAACATTGATCACCATTCAAGTTAATGCATAAGCATTGGGTGTAGAACAATTCGAAGTTAAGCTCCTATCATTCCAATTGACCACACAAGGCACACTTACAAGCAGCAAGAGGCTAGTGGTATGGATTAGGCGGATTCCACATGAATACATTCAACAAATCCCTTCACTCAATCTAATTACATGAAAGCAAATTGAGAAGCAAAGACCATGCGAATTGTTGAAGTAACGAATCAAATCCACCATGACTTCAATGAAATCAATTGTTCTCTACAACAAGGTTTGGCAACAATCTTTGCCTTCTCCTAATCTAACTTCTATTCTAATTGCTATTCTTCTATTATTCTATTCTACTCACTATTAGCTAACTGTTCTCCATTAACCTTTACAAATGAATTCTACTCACTATTAGCTAACTATTCTCCATTAACCTTTACAAATGAAGAGTCTGAGCTTTTATAGAGAGCTCATTTACAATGAACGGCCAAGATTGATTCTCCATCAATGGCTAAGATTTTACAATGAAATCCTAATTAGGGTTTGTTACAACAAACTCTCCTTAGCCAATGGGAAAATTACATTCAATGAGTGTGGACCAATAGATAACAAGGGTAGGTGCCTCGGATTTGTGCCATCACTGGTGAGTCAGGTTCATTGAATCAAGACGAGCTGATGTGGAACTTCTCTGATTGGTGAGGTAGCGACTAGGATGATGGCTAGGATTCCACCTCAACTCGCACTTTGTGGACTTGATTTGATTCATCATTATGAAAGGATGTTGAGAGATATCTCTTGATAGTCAACATTATTCAGTTTACTTAGAGGGATGACGATGATGAGAGGCAAACTTTGATTAACTCTTCTGAAATTATCTGCTCTTCGAATGCCTTGATCATAGATGTGCAAGGTGTAAACCTTAGTTTTGAAGTATTGATGTACTTCTGATGCCACCGTTGTCTTCCTCCTTCGAAACTCCAAACTCCTCTTGTGACTCTCTTCATGTCGTTGAACGTTTCTTGTGCGATCTCCTTATTTCTTTCTTCATTTTCTGCAAAAGAAACAAGCGAGTATCAAATATACTTGATATATAGATTTAATTAAAGCATATAAAGAGAATTCGTCCTCATAAAGGGACACTTGAAGAGAATTCGCCCTCATAAAGGGACACTTGAAGTTGCTTTTTGCTCGTGAAGAGGAGGTCTTGAAGTGTATTCCATCCTTGATGTTCATTAAATTTCCCTCACCTTAATCTTCTTCATTTTCTTGAACTTCGCTCATACCCTTCAAATTGTGAAGTTTGTTCATGTAGGTCAAATCATGAAGTTTATTGTTGCATGTTGAGCTTGTGAAGTTCATGAAGTTGAGATTTGCTTGTGTAGGCTTGAAGATGAAGATTGCTCTACATGGTGTGTACTTGTAACTTGTTCAATCACCTTGCTTATTCATGAAATTCGCTCCAATCTTCTAAGTCACGAAGTTTACCCTTGTAGAAAATTTGCTCCAAACCTTGAACTCATGAAGTTATAAAATCGCTCCAAAGTGGCAACTCATGAAGTTGCAAAAAATTCGCTCCAAAACAACAACTCATGAAGTTGTAAATATCGCTCCGAAACAGCAACTCATGAAGTTGTAAATTTCGATCTAAGGGGTATGCACATGAGGTCTTATTTCCATTGCCTTGCTTGCTAGGCTTGCTGGTCTTTTCCAAACATGAAATCCGTTCCAAAGTCTTCAAACCTGAAGTTCGCTCCATCACTCCAACTCATGAAGTTGCTTCATGTGTGAATTTCGCTCCAAACTCTTCAAACCTAAAGTTCGCTCCAATACATGAAGTCATGAAGTTGTTTCAAACATGAAATCCACTCCAAAGGTCTCCATCTGGAAGTTCACTTGTGATTATCAACTCATGAAGTCCGGTCTTATATGAAATTCGCTCATCCTTCTTTATTCATGAAGTTCGCTCCCAACCTTGAAGTCATGAAATTCACCCAAGTAGAAATTCGCTCCAAATCTCTTGAACCTGAAGTTCGCTCCAAAAGCCTCAAACTTGAAGTTCGCTTCAATTCTTCAACTCCCAAAGTAGGAATTTCGCTCCAATTACTCAATTCATGAAGTATGAGTTTCGCTCTAAGTTGTGAGATCACGAAGTAGGAAATTCACTTTGGTTGTTCAACTCATGAAGTATGTTTTTCGCTCCAATATACAAACTCTATGTTTTTCGCTCCAATATACAAACTCATGAAGTTCGCTTGGCATTGAATTCATTCAAGGCGATCATCCTTCATTTATCATCTAACTTTTCTCATGTAGACTTGCTGGTGTATGCTCATAGGTGGAATTTGCTCCTAGGATGCAAGTCATGAAGTTCAAACTTCGCTCCAATAAGACAACTCATGAAGTTCGCTTGAGAAGTGCAACTCATGAAGTTAGAATTTCGCTCCACTTGCTCAAGTCATGAAGTATGCATTTCGCTCCTCTTGCTCAAGTCATGAAGTTCACTCTTGAGTGTTTCATCATGAAATATGTGCTTGTTAAATTTCCTTCACTCTTCCACTTTCAACATGAAGAATTTCGTTCCAAATGTCTAACACATGAAGTTTGCTCCAAAGTAGCAACTCATGAAGTAAGAATTTCGCTCCAAAGTGGCAACTCCTGAAGTTCCTTCATGAACACTTGAACATGAAGTAGGTGTTTTGTAAATTTCTTTCATTTCCATTTCACTTGTGAAGCCTTGAAGGTGAAATTCGCTCCAGTCTCCTCCTTCATGAAGTTCTCTCCAAACCCCTCACCTGAAGTTCGCTCCAAATCCTTGAAACATGAAGTTGGCTTCCAACTCTTCAAACCTGAAGTCCGCTTCAAACTGTGAAGTCATGAAGTTCAAACCTAGAGAAGACTCAGAGATGAGGTAGATTACAAATGAACTTATTAATTACTTCATTGCACAAGATTTCAATCCTTGGAATAATTCATTCAATTGCTCAAACTCATACTTACACCAATCCTTAAGCAAAAGACTTAAGGAAAATTCACTCAATTGGAGCTTACCTACAACCTTGAACTCTTGGATTGACATTACTAGCAACTTTATTAAACTCTTTAACTAGACTCCTGATTAACCAGCATGACATGCAAACCTTATAAACTTACTCACTTCACATTTCACACAGGGCTATTCACCTGACTCTTGACCGCCTGACCTTATTTTCCCCTTCAAATGCAAAGGCTAATAGCTAAGGACACAAACACACCTAAGAAGCAAGAAAAAAGTGGGGGTCCCCATTTGCAATGGGCTGATGTGTGAATACCTCTCAACACTATTAACACCACAAACACCCTATAACCATGCATCTATATGAAATCTCTGTGATGTAGAAGTACCAAACCCTGTTGGATACATAACAACACGATGGATAACTGACTGCTGTCCCTGCAAGTAATCTCTTGCTAACAACAGAGTTTGGTACTTGTAGCCTCCAGTTCCATCTTCTAAAGGTGGAAACTCTCCATCCCACAATGGATGGTATAAACTCTGAGCCACTCCATGTCGACACGTCATCAAATTCTCCGTGTGGACCAAAGGAGAAGTGATGAGCACTCCATACTATGCAGTCAAGATAAAATGCACCAACCTCTGTCAATGGTTGATTGTCATAGTCAAGGGCAATGCACTCCTCATCACTCCCACTACTCCCATCACTAGAATCAGTAGATGGCTCATGCCTTTGATCCTGTAAATCAGACTCGTGTGATTCATGAATTAAAATTCCTTGCACATAAACTGAATTGGCATCTACAAAATGATCAAAAGATTCATTAGCAATTGCTGATACAAAAATTTCAGGGAGCTCAAAACCCTCATTTGTTTCATATGGGACCCTTTCCTCATGCACATGTCCTTCAACATGATCATCCTACAACTCTACCTCATAAAGTGGGTTAACATAGGATATCTCAACTTCTATCTCAAAAAGTGGATTATCAAAAACATGAAAGTTACTTTCAGCATTTTGTTTAGGCCCATCACCCTCTTGTTCTAACTCTTCTTCATCTTCAAAAGGACTCAAGTACTTTTCCCCTACAACTGCCTTAGAAATTTCAACTTCATCATCAACAAGTAAATCTTCTAAGGTCTGATTTGCAAAATCAGACTTGCAATGACTTGATCCACATCACATAATTCATTTTTAACACCCAAATCTCGAGCGTCAATGTTATGGGACACCATACATCCATCATCTTCACGAGGAATGGCTGCTATCTCATGAGTAAGCTCAACATTATGATTGCTGTCATTAAACAAAAAATCAGGAGCTACATCATACTTATCTGTAGTGTCCTTAAGAGACTCAACCAAAACTTCACCCTCTGCTAACTATCCATCGCCAAGTGTTGGTTCAAGGAGTGTCTTCATAGGAAAATTGAGTGCCATAGTTTCTGCCCCATGGCTGCAAGGTAAATCTGCATGTGTATAAACGTCCTTTATCTCAATGGCTTCATCATGGGATCCTCTTTGTCCCTCCAAATGATGTGACTCGCGAACCCCAACATCTTCATGCAATATGTGCATCTCCAAATCTGCCTCCTTTGTGGCTACTTATTCAGTGCATCCATGTGTCAAAACTAGGTCTTCCTCAAGCTTCTTTACCTCATTATCTACGCATTGGTGGTTAGGCCCCCGATAACTTTTGCAAGTGAAGCATAGACCCTGTCTTCTCATTTTTTTCTTGCTCATGATGGGAGTTCCTATAACCTGATCGTTGAGATTAGATGTAGAACCATCCTCATAAGCTGATTTAGTAGTTCTACCATACCTGCTCACACTATTCCCATGACTGAATTGTGACCCTTTAGATGAAATGTTCTCCTTATACACCCTCCTAGTATACTTTACCAACCCAATCTCTTCAGGCCTCCTGGCAACAAACGAGATCAGATAATAATGAAGAGAGTATTGTCCTTTAAATTTATCTGACAAACTCTGATAGCCCTCAAAGAGTCGAAGAGCTTCCCGTTCACATCTTTCCCTTGTCTTGATGGCATCCTGGTCAATCTCTTCTTTGGATTTTCCTACAACACTGTACTAACCCATAGCTGAAACTTATGTGTGCTAGTCACTCAAATGATGCAATGCGATCTCTCTAAAAATTTAATTCAAACCCCAACAGAATGGCAGGAAACCGCTCTGATACCACTGTAAGTACCCTAGTCCAAAGCTGATTAAAAACCTCTGTGTTTCAGACTTAGGAATTCTAAAGAACACTTGTCTTGTGCCCTTGAAGTTGCTGGTAATAGTTTTTTGTTTGCTTGTTCTAAGTTTTTGGTGGATATATATGATGTTTTGAAATGCTTCGAACAATACAAGTTAACTACCAATGAAGTAGTAATTAAGGGCAAGATTTTTCTTTCTTATGTTGATAAATGATTTATTCAGGCACAATGTACTCCTGCTATGAGGCATTTTCACAAATAGTTGGCATGCAAACTTCTACCAACCACTTCTTATTCTAATCTCATAAGCTGATGCAATGTAACTGATTACAAATCTGATTATAATGCTTAATATAGAAACTGATTTTTACTACTAACATGCTCATACAAGTGCCTCAAAGGCTGCAAGTGATTTTTAGTCTAGTCCTTCGAAAAAATACAATGTATAGATATTACGATATGATGAAGAAAACCTGGTATGAAGAGCCTATATGAATTGCAGGTGAATGGCAGGCCTGATCAGCAATGTTCAACAATTCTGAGATCCTCTCAATGAAGAATCGCACCTCCTAGCTGCTGCCACCCCTGTTCCTGACGTGCAGATTCAATATAAAATTATGGCAGACTTAATCCACCCCCCAAACAACTCTTAGAATGGTTTCCTAGGCTTCCCAAGTGGAGCGCTCAAACACCTAGAACAGATCAAAGCAAAGTATGCCCTCAAGGGACTAAATCGTGGGTTCCCAAACTGCTGCTTTTTCTTGACTGAGAATGAAATCAGAATTATTCCTCCAATCGACTCACTTATTCTTCAACTAATAAATACCAGCAACGATATGATCTTCATATACTCAACCTAATCTTCAAACTCTTGCAAATCCTAATGATACACTCCACTAAAATACCTTAGTACTGTAGCGTTTATTGTAGCGTGACACTATTCACGCCACACTGTAGCAGCCGGCACAAATTTTGATCTGCAAATGATTAACTCTTTAATATTCTGATCTTCAACGAAACCTTTATATATTCCTAAACTTCTTCACCAATAGAGCACAAACGTGACCTCTACTTAAAGCCACCAATATTTGCACAATTGAAGAGAGGCTACGTTCTCCAAGATTGAATTTACAGCAAAACCCTAGGTTTCTTCTTCAAAGCCAAAGCTTCTCTAGAAAAGACAAATGTTGAATGATTCAAGAATGAATGAAATGAAATCCAAGTGCCCTTTTATAATGTTTAATTTGCAATCGTCTTGTTAGTTGAAAATTTTGTACACTTGGGGAAATATACAAAATTGTGGTTTCAACCACAGTGTGAGTAAACCTCTCCTAATTAAGGGAAGGCTCCCCCTATCTAACTACAACTTTAAAAAAAATAGGATGGGATAGCAGTCTTTCTTCTTCTTTCAAGAAAGCCAATATCCTTTTCTCTTCACAGAAAAGTGATATCAATTTAACGTACAACAGCAGTAACAACTTTTGAAATGAAATGAGAGAAAGGAAATGAAGTTTCCTGAAAGCTCAAAGACTTCCGTCACTTCCTTCAGAACGGGACAACAATATCAAGCTCAAAGTCTTGATTATATGAAGTCCTATCTACCCTTTTCTATACTAACGCTTTCAAAAACAAATTATAACAGCTCAAAGACTAGAATATCTTATTCTTTTCTACTTAAAACAATGGGAAGTAGTATAAGCTCAAAGACTCATAGCTATTTCTCACAAAATATGCTTTTAAACTCTCTTAAGAATAAGTGCAAGCACAAAGACTTACAGCTCCTCTCAAAAGAATATTTATTCTAATTTATATTAACCTCAAATACTTGCAGCACAAAGACTGCAAATCAAATGCGATTAAGCTCTTTAAGAAACACTTGCAAGAAAGGTAATATAGAACACAAACTCAAGAATGTAGCACAAAGACTCGAAGCTTGAGCAATTTCCTTCTATTCCTTTCAATTCTTGAATTTGTTAATGCATTAGTAGCTTCTACAAGATAAGACTTTCCTTACCCGTTAATCTCCTCTATTCTGTTTTGGTTTACTCATCTATGCTATTAGATTATCTGATTTATGCTTTCCGAACTGAATATGTTTATCAGATTATAACATTGATCATGATTATAATATTGACATTGATAAAGATGAATTAGATCGACGACTTGCTTAACAAAGTTAAGCGTTGATCTAATGCTATTAGTTATCGGGTGTGTTTATATCGATCTATTAACATTTGCTTTGACACCAATTCATTATCGGGTGTGTTTATATCGATCTGTTAACATTTGCTTTGACACCGATTCATTATCGGGTGTGTTTATATCGACCTGTTATCATTTACAATGATACCGATTCATTATCGGGTATGTCTATATCAATCTGTTATCAATGATACCGATTCATTATCAGGTATGTTTATAAGAATCTGTTATCAATGGCACCGATTAGTTATCATAGACACCGAGTGGATCGGTTGATGGTTGATGGTTGTAAAAGTCACGACCAAGTGACATCTTGGTCGGACATGTCTAAAAGACATGTCCGATCAAGGTGCCACTTGATCGTGACTACCTTATATATATACATCATTCAAAAGAAAGGAGATGACATTGAAATCGACACATGTTCATCCTCCATACCTGTAGCAAAAGAAAGACAACAACATTATTGTCATAGTTATAATATCAAAATTTTAAATACACCATCCTGCATATAACTTGTTCATTAAATTGGAAATTGCAATAACATTTACAGAATTCACACATGAAAGCTCAAAGACTTCTTTGCTGAAAATCTGGCAGAGTTTTTGCTTGTTTTCCAAAAGATAAAGATTACAATAGACCCCTCAAGTATTTATAGAAGAGGAGTCATGAGAAAAAGGTGGGAGGATCCCAACTAACTTGAGAAATTCTCTCAACCACCAAGACTTTTTCAATAACTAACTATGACTTATTCCAACTACAGTCCTAATTGAACACAACTTGTAGTTGCTTTACATGTAATTACAAAAGTGCAAGTAATAAGTTAACTTGCAATTACAAAGTTTTTCTTTTTTTTCACATGTAACTTGTCAAAACAAAATTACAAATGCATAACTAAAACTATTTCATGTGTCTAAAGACGCGACTCTAACTGCATCATCCTTTGTCTGTGATGATCTTCATGTCACTTCAGGATGCTAGAACTTGAAGTATTCTGGATTGGTAAAGACATCTTGAACCGGAACGGGAACTTGCATCCTTGTCTTCTTGCTTGGGATAGTACTATCTTTTCAGGAGGGAAAGGGTTGCCTTCCTCTTTTTATGTCATGACCATCTTTGTCTTGAAAGCATTTTATGCTCTCAACCATGAATTGTTGTTGTATCTCTTCTTTGTATCATCCTCCATTCTTGAAATCTGCTTGCAAAATAAGGCCCATGCCTTAATCCATTGATTTGGTAGATCGTGTGTGCAAACCAGACTGACAAGGGAAGAGATAAATTGATGCAAAAATGGGCTCACAAGTGAATTTCGGGTTTTGGAAGCTGCATTACATGTGTGGGATAAACAAGAGCATTAACTTGCAGTTGTGGAAAACAAACATGCAACTTCATATGTGTAATGGGTAACTACAAGTTTGCACTTGTAATTGGACCTTTAAAACTCATTTACAAGTGTTTTTTGACTGCATTTTGGACCAATTTCGGGTTTTGGATGGTTGACTGCAAGGAGACTTTAAATGGGGGAAATGAATGAAGGTGTGAAATGAGTGAATGAAATGGTGGGAATAGGGATCTTGATATGAGGGAAATGAAGCTTATGACCAAAAACAACAAGTGCGGATGGTTATGAATGGATTTTTGAAGAACATTTCCATGTTGATCATATGAAAAATGGGAAGAACTTTTACTTGTAATCAAGTTTTTAAAACCCGATTTTGGAAAAACAAGCTTTTTCCAACTTTGAAACTTGGAATTTCAGGAAAAGATGGTTCAAATTTTTCAAGCAAAGGGGTAGATCAACTATTTTCATCTTACATGCAATCAGGTTTTTAAATTCCGAATGCAAGTAAAGAGGGAAAATGGGGAAAGACAATGCAATTTGCAAATTGCTTTGCAAACTTGGAACAAAGGGGAAAATCTCTCACAAAACCGATTTTAGGCAAGAACAAAACAAAACATATAACTATCGTGAAGAGAAAGAATCTCTTATAGACAAAAGAAGAAGATTCAAACCCTAGCCACGTTTTTGAAAAAACGCCATATGTATCAAAATGCCCATTAAAAGCATGAAGAATCGGTCAAGTAAAGCACCCAACCTCCATGCCTAGGCAAGACAAGCCAAAACGATTTAGGAAAGACAAGATTCGTGGCACTTGAATGAGACAAATCGTGGCGTTTTTAAAAATCGGTTTTGCTATCAAAACACCATAAAACTAGCGATAATTTTTTTAATTTCTTCCAAATGGCATGAAGAGATTTGGAAAATGCATGAAAATATCAAGGAATCCAAAACGCCTTCCTCCTCCTAAGATTTCTCCACAAAAATCAGTGGTAATTGTCAACAAAATCCTCCAATATTGCTAGTCGGGTTTTTGGAAAAGAACAACAAGTTTCATTTTACATGTAATAGTGAAAATCGGGTTTTAATTCCCATATTACAAATTTAAAATGTTACTTTTCTCTCAACAAGGCAAAATCGGGTTTTAGAAATCCAATTGCAAGTTTAAAATTCCTCAATTTACACTTTATGGAGAAAATCGGGTTTTTTGGGCACAATAGCAAGTTTAAAATTGTCACTTTATTCCATTTCTAAGCAAAATCGGGTTTTGGAGAGAGATATGCAAGTTATAAATAACTTGTAAAGGGAAAATAAAATCCCTACAACAAGTTTTAATAACTCAACACATGTAATAGGGGAATAAAATCCCCATTACAAGCAAAAGACATTAAAATAGGGGTTTTTCAAAAGAATTACAACTGACTTTTAAATATGCAATTTAAAATTAACTTGTAACTTATCCAAAAAATCCCTATTATGACTTAAAAAGCCAAAAAGCATCAAGGGGGAAATAAAAAGTAAGTTACAAGTTCTTTTTTCAATAAAGTGCACTTGTAATTAGCCAAAAATTTCCCTACAAAGACTAAAAGAAAGAAAATCATTAAAACTTGCAATTCAAGGAAACTTTCCCACCTGCAGTCAGGGAGAAAAAACCTAAAATTGAAGGAAAAACATAGCAAACGAACCCAGAACGCGGTGAAATTCGAAATGTGGTTCAAGGATGGACTGAGGATTAAGCCAGTCCAAGGATTAGGCGAAATTATGTGTTGGGAAGCGTGCCATAGAGTAAATTTTTTTTTTGACAATTTTTTTATGTAATGGTCCTTCATTTTTTAAAACAAAAATGAGGACAACAACTAGCTCTGACTGGGGAACTTCCTTTGATTGTTGGGGCGATTGAAGGGAGTAGAATCCAGAACTCTAAGTGCCTTAGTATCCATTGGGTTACAGAGTCAAGCAACAAAGACACGAATGACAAGACGAATGATATGACTGACGCAAAGCAACTAACTAAGATGCTAACTTGTGCAACTGCACTTATTGAATATGGAAACCTTCCTATCCTAAACTAGCCACAATGAAAACCTTTCAAATGAAACCATTCACTGGCTCAGCAAAATAATTGCCTTTCTTCAACAGCTTATAGTACCTTGCATGATCGTGAGCAGCCACAACCAATTAAAGAACAAACAATTGTACCAGATCTTGATGCAACACTCCTTGGAAAAGATGAACAAATTCACCTTCCTCTTGAAATGAATCATATGTACTGCTGCTCCAAAGTAGACTTTTTATGCTAGACTGCTCTTCCTTAGCTGAAAATGCATGTTTGGCCTCTTCCTCAAGTGTATCTACCGGCTCAGGAACATGTGAAACCTTTGTCCTCCCATTGGCTTCCAACCAAGAAAGACGTCTGATTGGACATCCTCTTGATGGGACAAAAACATAATTCTTCTTGTTGATTACATCTTTATTAGCTGCTTCTTCAACCATAACCTTATGCTAGACAGAGAGATCTTCATGTGATTCAAATGAAACCATGACTGCATTGCATTCCTCAGTATGCGGTTTACAAACTTCAGGTTTGAGAGAATCATCAACAAGACTTGAACAAGATTCTTCTATAGAACTTTCTTGACGACTTGAACAAATATCAAACCTCCATCTTGGAAAATAGACTCTTGATTTTCATCTTTCTCAAGTTGCTTATGATCTTTTAACTTATGGGATATTGGTTTGACATCAAAGCTTGAACAAAATAGTTCCATCTCATCCCAAAATGTATCCTCTTCAATATCTTCTTTACTCTTTTGAATAGGAGAGCTGAAATTTTGCTTCATGACAACTCTCATCAAACTTTCCAAACTTCAAAATAGAATTGTCTTTATGTTCATAAATCATCTTTTCACATACCATGACATGATTGTCCTCCTTTATCAGCACCTTGGAAGAATGGCCTTCAACCTCTTGTTGTGCATTGTCCATGGTATCCGGCATGGTCCATTCTTTTTGTTCATCAGCTTTCTGGAACTACATAAACTAGATTTGAGAGTCGCCAGCTATGTCTACTTCCTCATCTTCTTGGAAGAAACCAGCAAGATCACTTTGTTCAAATTCAGAATCCTCCACTGTTGCATTTGTTGGTGGTGCCTCAAGAGCAAGCCCTTCTAGTGATGAAGGAAGCTTGTCTTGATTTTCAATTACATAACTAGGAGCAATATTTGGGTATGGCCTCGTTTGAATGTCTTCATTATAAGGGGAAGAGAATACACCTTGAGCTATTTGCCTTTTGAGGGCAACCAACTCATTAGCCAACTTCTGCAGCATGGGATCTGTTCTCTTGGTAGGCCATGATCCCAATGAAGGGATTTCTTTGGACCCATTTGATTCTATCTTTATCTTACCAGCAAGGATAAGATCATCTTCAATATCAATTGCCAAGGCTTGCGCTGCTGCAAGGTCTCTCGGGATAGCCCTTCTCAACAAGAAACACACCTCAGGCACTTGAGCATTGATGAAGAAGCACTTCAAATTTGCAACAGTAGGCTGAGCATCAATTGGAATTTTGTTACACAACTTATTGAATTTAGCCACAAACTCCTGCATGGGTTCATGTGACTCTTTTTTCATTTGAGCCAACTGAGCTAACAATGCATGCACATCTTTTAGATGCTTGAACCTTTCTTCAAACTTATCTTTAAGTGTAGCCCAAGATATAATCAAACCAATAGAAAGGTTATAAAACCAATCAGCTACAATACCTTGGAGAGTCTCCACAAATAGCCTTACAGATATATCTTCGTGTTCAACACCATGAACACCACATGCAATGTAGAAAGCAGCAATGTGTTCATCAGGGTGTTACTGTCCATCTCCAAAGAACTTGGGAAAGTTCTTCCTTGAACCATCAGGAAGAGCATGCAAAGGCGGAGTCAAATTCAACGGACCAAAAGCATTCCCCCAAGGACCTTGAGCAGCCATTTTGCATGTCCCTGGTGAAAGCTTGAGAAATTACAAGAGCAACAATTACAATGAATAGGATACCAGTATACTTCAAACAAAAGCATCAGGCTTTTGAATGCATATTGTATCTGTTGTCCTCATTTTTGTTTCCAAAAATGAAGGACCACTACGACGAAATTTTTTATTTTTATGAAAAAATAAAAATTATTACTCTGTGGCACGCTTCCCGAGGCAGAATTTTGACTAATCCTTGGACTGGCTTAACCCTCAGTCCATTCTCGAACTACGTTTCAAATTTCGTCCAATTCTGGGTTCGTTTGCCATGCCTTTCCTTCAATTTCGAGTTTTAAAACCCAGACTGCAGGTGGAGAATTTTCTTCAAACTGCAAGTTTTAATGATATTCATTGTTGTGGTCTTTATAGAGGAATTTTTGATCACTTACATGTGCATTTTTTTTATTTCAAATATGTCACTTGTAATTTATTTTAAGTTTCCCATTTAATGTTTTTATCTTTTTGTTGTTTTTTGGTCATTTTTAGTTAAAATAGGGGTTTTTTAGCTCAACTGCAAGTAAACTTGCAGTTTGTCCAAAAAACCCCTACTTTAATGGGTTTTACATGTAATAGGGATTTTAAATCCCCATTACATGTGTGCAAATGTTTAAATACTTGTTGTAGGGATTTTATTTCCCCCTTACAAGTATTTTTAAACTTGCAGTTTGTCTTTCAAAACCCGATTTTAACATAAAGTTCATTTTTGACAATTTTTAAACTTGTCATTTGTCCAAAAAAACCCGATTTTGGCTTAATGAGTGAAAAGGTGAAATTTTAAACTTGTTGTTTTATATCCAAAACCCGATTTTAAGCATGAAAGAGGGAAAAGTGCAAATCGAACTTGTCATTTTATATCTAAAACCCGATTTGCTTCCTTTTGAAGAAATCGAACTTGTCATTTGTTTTTCAAAACCCGAAATGCAAGAGGGAAGCGATTCTGGACTTTTTCAAAGCGAAATTCGTGGATGAATCGTTGGATGAATGAGGCGTTTTGGGTTTGCATCCTATCTTCTTGCATTTTTGGACATCTATCATGCCGTTTCAAGGACAAATTCGCTGGTTTTTACCCTAAAAACAGCAACCACGTTTTTTCCTAACGTGAATCATTAATGCCACGTTTTGAGGGGTTGAATCTTTAAAATTTCACACACTCCTAGATCGTTTTGATCTTTCTTCCTAAGGCGTGGAGGGTAAGAGAAGTTTCGCACCATTTAATGGTGCATTGAATGTGTAATGTGTAATGAATACCACGTTTTTCACAAAAACGTGACTCTCTTGGCTGCGTTTTAAATCCTTTGGCATTGATACCTCTTCAAACACCTTTGGTGTTATTGCTTCAGCAAATACCTTGATCGTTTTGCTTCAACAAACTTGAAATGAACACTTTCATTGGCATTTTACTCTTGCAAGTTTAAGATTGCTGCCATTTTTGGGGGCATTTTCACAAAAACGTGATAAGGGTTTAATAGTTCAGTTTTGCTTCTTCATCTCAAGAAGTATTGCATTATTGGAGAAGCATTTTGATTTTCCAATCAAGGTATGTTCTTCCTTTCTTCTCTTCTTTTTATTATTTTCATGTTTTCTTCATTTTTCGTTTTTTGTTACATTCTTCGCATGTGTTGTTCTTCTCTTAAAATTGGTTTTCATGAAACGAATCTTCCCTTTGAAATGCAATTGTTAAATTGCATTATTCTTCTCAAAATTCCATCTTAGCTTGTATTCGGGATTTTTAATCTCGATTACAAGTTCGCTGGAAATTCTTGTTCTTCCCCTACGGTTGAGGAATTTAATCATTTTTGGTTAAATTTCCAAGCTTGAAAAATGTGAAATACCCCTCTCTTGCAAATTCGGGTTTTGAAAACCGGATTACATGTCGAAAAAATCTTCCCATTTTCATGAAAATGACTATCCCGGATATTCCCATTTCTATCCATCCACGTTCCCCATATCCGCACTTTCCATTTCCATCATTTCCCGCAAGTCAAAATCCCATTTTTCATCCGTTTCTCCATTTTCGAATTTACAAGTATACTTGTATTCGGGTTTTAAAATCCCGATTGCATGTATGTACTTTCCAACTTGTATACTTGCGAAAATTCCCCCAAGATCCGAAATTGGTCAAAGTCAAGATTTTCCCATTTCTACATGTCTTCCCTCTTCTTCTCACAAAACCGTGAAATTCAGAGATCAAAGTTTTACCCATTTGAAAAAAGAAAAAATGATATTTGCAGCTGATTATGATGTGGCCTTAACCCTTTTAAGTCTTCATCACAGCATTCCAGGTTCGCAATCAATGTCAGATTTGCCGGCATCGCCAACTCCAAAGAAAATGAAATACAAATATGACAAATACCAGAATGAGGTTGCACCTTCCCAGGTATCTTCTCCATTGGATCGTATCAGGGACACAGAAATAGGGCACGTTGATATGGCAGAATTCATTCACAGGGTAGAAGATCCACAGGATAACAACTTGCAGCGGCTGTTGGACAGCCATATCCATCATGCGTCTTCTTTCCCAGTGGCTGCCCTAGAACCTGAATTTATTCTTGCATGCGCCCATCATTTTGACAAAGAGTCAAGAGTCATAAAAAATGATGATGGTGAAGCCATAATTCGTCTTGATGCGGATACAATCGTGTAAGAACCCAACTTGGCTCTCCTCTGCTAACTGTTTCTTTTGAATGCAATAGATTTGAATTTGTTTTGGTTTTTGAATGTTTATAGATTTTTTTGTGTTTTTTTTTTGGTAATAATGAGCAATGAAACAATACTGGAATAAACTCCTATGCTTAAAATAATACTGGAACAATAATATTACTGCTGGAATTAATTTACGAAACTATCAAGGGAATGTTTGTTCTGTTTTATGGCCAATATGCCTGGAAAACAAATTCATTACAATGTAAGATAAAAACCTGATTTTTGCTATCCCAGTAGTTGAAAAAAATCTGCCAACTGCAAATTTTAATTTTTTTGAAAAAGTTACTGTTCACGCGGTACTGTAGCAATCCATACGGCGGCACTATTCACGCGGTACTGTTCATGCGGCACTGTAGCAGTCCGTACGGCAGTACTGTAGCGTTTACTGTAGCGCGGGTACTGTAGCAGCAATTGTATTTTGAAATGATTGCTTCAATTCTGATTTTTAATGGCTGCCAAATGAAACTGTAGGTCTGCAATTAATATATATTCGAAAATCTGCATACCCTAGATGTCTTCCCTTCTTTTTAAAGCCCAAATAGAACTCCAGAATGAAGCTCTCCTGAAATGCCAAATTTAGTGGATATTTCACCACCTCAAATGGTTGCAACACTGAAGAATTGTCGCTCTCCAATGGCTGACTGAATCAGAAACCCTTGGCTTCTTCTCCCAAGTTCATAACAAACAAATATCAATTCTCTGGATGGATGATATAAAATGAGCTCTTAAGTCCCTTCTTATTCTTTCTTATGAGAGCTCGAACACTTTCTTGGCCAATGTGGGATTAAAGACATATTCACACATTATAATATTAAAGTGACTTTATTATTATAAAGTTACTTTATAACTTTATGATAACATTAAAATATTTAAATAAATCACTTAAGTCACTTTTAATTAAATTAATTAAATATAAAGTCACCTTTTTTTAATTTTATTTTATTTAATGACTTAATAAGAAATTAATTTAATCAATTTCTTCTTATTTCTCCACTTAGCCTTCGGAGAATGTAAAGGCTAAGAACTCCAATGAGATGCTAAAAAGGTGGGGACATTACAGTCCGCCCTTCCTGAAATTGCTTGTCCTCAAGCAACTTCAACTCCGGATGCTGCAAAATCTCCTCATTCTCCCAAGTAGCATCCTCTACTGGCAAATCCTTCCACTTCACCAAATATTCCCGGATGTTACGTCTCCTCAAGTTCCTTTCTTTGAAATCAATGATAGCCTCCGGTATCAAAACAAGTTTTCCCTCATCATCCAGGGGTGGTAGTACTGTAGAAGGCACAATATGATGTCCTAGCGCCTTCTTGAGGCGTGACACATGAAAAACGTTGTGCACCTTGCTCTCTGCTGGTAAATCTAACTCATAAGCCACCTCTCCCACTTTCCTGATAATCCTAAATGGACCATAGTATCGTGGCTTAAGTTTCTCGGCACCACTCTTCTTGAGAGTGGATTGACGGTAAGGCTGCAACATAAGATACACCATATCTCCAACCTCAAAAGTCCACTCAGTCCTCTTCTGATCTGCATACTGCTTCTGCTAATTTTGTGCCTTAGTTATATTATCCTTGAGAGTCTTAACAATGTCTTGACTCTCCTGTAACAAATCACCTGCACTAGGCACTCTACTGTCACTCAAAAGCAGATCCATAAAATTGGGTGCCTCATACCCATACAGGGCCATAAAGGGTGACATCTGAATAGACATGTGATAAGTGGTATTGTAGCAATACTCACAGAGATAAATCCACTTTACCCATGCCTTATGTTGCCCTGCTATATAATTTCTGAGATATCCCTCCACCCATTTGTTCACTATCTCTGTCTGACCATCTGTCTGAGGGTGGTAGCTAGTACTCGGAGTGAGCTCTGTCGCACACAACCTGAATAGCTCCTGCCAAAAGTGACTCATAAACCTGCTGTCCCTGTCACTCACAATGCTCCGAGGTAAGCCATGTAATCTGAATATCTCCTTGAAGAACAACTCTGCCACCTGTGTAGCAGTGTATGTAGCAGTGATCGGAAAGAAGTGTGCAAACTTCGTAAGGCGATCCTCAACCACATATATGCAGTCCCTGCCTTGGGCCCTAGGCAGTCCTGTGATGAAGTCCATAGACAAACACTCCCACTTCCTATCAGGAATCGAAAGTGGCTGAAGTAAACCGGCTGGATAGGAGTGTTCTTGCTTATTCTGTTGGCAGGTGGGACACTCCCTAACATACTGAAGTACCTCTGCTTTGAGCCCTTCCATGTGAAGCGCTCTCTAATCTGCCGGTATGTCTTGTAGTAACTAGGATGTCCTGCCATAGGTGAATCATGAAAAGATTTCAGAACCATCCTCCTCACTGCTGATCCTGGAACCAAAAATATTCGCCCTTTGTAAATGATGAGCTCATTCACAAGGGTGTATCTGCTGTCCTGAATATTCCCATCTATGAATCCAGCTGCCCAAGTATCCTTTGCATACTCTGCAAGGATCAAGTGTCTCCAATCCTCCGATATGTCTGTCAATAAGCTCAAATGGGGCCGACGTGATAAGGCATCAGCAACTACATTCTGTGTCCCCTTAAAATATGTAATGTCAAAGTCATAGGACTGTAACTTGCTCACCCACTTCTGCTGCCTATCATTGAGATCTCGCTGCCCCAAAAAGTATTTTAGGCTATTATGGTCGGTTTTGATACAAAATTTGCTACCTACCAAATATTGCCTGAATTTAGCCAAAGCATGCATAATAGCTAACATCTCCTTATCATATATGCTGAAGCTCCACTCTGGCCCTCTCAATTTCCTGCTCTCATAAGCAATAGGGTGCTTCTCCTGCATAAGCACCGCTCCAATGCCCTCCCCGAAAGCATCACAGTGTAGCTCAAAAGGTTTGCTGAAATCTGGTAATGCTAACACTGGACAAGAAGTCATCAACTCCTTAAATTTCTCAAAACACTCCTGTGCCTCAGGAGTCCACAAGAAAGCTCCCTTTCTCATCAAATCTGTCAAGGGTGCTGCATGCCTAGAATATCCATCCACAAACCTCCTGTAGAAACCACATAATCCCAAAAAGCCCCTCAACTATGTAAGGTTCACCGGTGAAGGCCACTCCACAATGGCACGAATCTTTTCAGGATCCATGCGTACGCCCTCTGCACTGATGATGTGACCCAAGTACAACAACTCTGTCATGCCCAAATCACACTTTGACTCCTTTGCATACAAGGACTCTCTACCCAATATATCCAACACCGTGTCAAGGTGAACCAAGTGCTCCTCCCAAGATCTACTGTACACCAAGATATCATCGAAGAAGACAAGTACAAATTTCCTCAACTGAGGATGGAAAACCCGATTCATTGTTGCCTGAAAAGTAGCAGGTGCGTTAGTTAGCCCAAATGGCATAACTACAAACTCAAAATGGCCACAATGACATCTAAAGGCTGTCTTCTCAATGTCCTGCTCTCTAACTCTGATCTAGTGATAACCTGATCTCAAATCTATCTTTGAAAAGAAGCAAGCTCCATGAAGCTCATCTATCAACTCATCGATCCTAGGAATGGGGTACCTGTTTTTAATTGTCTTCCTATTAAGCACCCTGTAATCAATGCACATCCTCAATGTCCCATCCTTCTTCTTCACTAAGACCACTGAAGAAGCGAAAGGAGACTTACTTGGTCTAATGTGGCCCATAGCAAGTAACTCCTTTACGGTTTTCTCAATTTCATCCTTCAACCTCTTCGGATGCCTGTAAGGTGTAATCATGATGGGTTTAGCCCCCTCCTCTAACTCAATGATGTGCTCAATACCCCTGTCTGGTGGTCTACCTGGTGGAATGTCACTGAAAACCTTAGAGTGTTTAACTCTAAGCTCCTGAATATCAGGAGGATATTCAATCTTCTGTTGTCCCTCCTGTGATGGCATCAACATGCACTCTGCTGCCCACTCTACCTGATCATGTCGAATCAATCTAGCCATCCTCCGGAAAGAAACCATCCTGAGATCACTGTCCCTGATTGCCTTAAGAATATGTGTCTTCCCATTCACTTTAAACCTCATCTCCATCTCCTTGAGGTTAAGAGTGAACTCCCCAATATCATGCAACCAACTCATCCCAAGGACTATATCTGTATCTCCCATAGGCACAACATAGAAATCTGCCTTAAAGTCATAATTATTAACTTTCAATGGGAGTCCAGTGATCTTACGATCACATTTGAGGACATAGCCATCAGCTACCCTCACTCTAATTCCCCCAAACTCCTCTGTTTGTATGCCACGCTTCTCCACCATCCTAGCATCAATGAAATTATGAGTGGCACCTGTATCAACCAAAGTTATGACTCGCTGTCCAGCAAGCACTCCTCTCATCCGGAATGACCCTTCTTGCCTAATACTTGTGAGACGAGCTTCCCTAAGTTGCCCATCTCCTTCCCCATCATTGGACTCCATTTTAGACAAGTTTTCAGCCTTGTCTTCCTCTTTTTCACCATCTATTTCCTCTATATCAGACTGCTGGTCTGAGTTATCTGATTCTGATTCCTCATAGTATGCCCACATAACTCTGTTAGCTTTGCCCTTTGGTCTAAGAGGACAATCATGGTTTGCATCATAGGGTCCTTTACAGTAGAAACATAATTTTTTCTTCCACAAATCATTTAATGTTTCCCTGTCAAAAGGTGCTGGAGTTTTATCTTTAGAATCATTTTTAAAATCAGTCCTCTCTGGTTTTTTATAAAATGGTTTGTTATCCTTACTAGAAGATGCTCCTTTGGACTGAAATTTGTTTGTTGGGACTGCATGTTCCATACTTCTTGCCTTTTTCATAGCTTCCTGTAAAGAAATAGGATCAAATGCCTTTATCCAACCTCTCAGTGGTTCGGATAGGCCCTCAATGAAAAGAACTATCAATCTACGCTCTAAAATGTTTGGCACCATGACTGCCAACCGCTGAAATTCACCAATGAAATACTCCAAGTTGCCTGTTTGTTTTAGCTGTGCTAAGTCCCGGAAGTAAACCTCTGGATCTTTCTTGTCAAATCTTTCAACCAACCTATCCACGAAGTCCTGGTACTCTGTCACCTGATTATGTTGAAGTGTTACCAAACCATGGTACCACCAATCATGTGCTACTCCCTCCAAATGCAAAGTGGCGTATTTGATAGCTTCAATCTCTGTCATTGGCCTCAGTGCCAAAAATGTGTCAAGCTTATGAATCCAAGCTTGAGCTGTCATCTTACCACTCCCATCAAATGTAGGCATAGTAAGCTTGCCTGTAACTCTATGCAGCTCACTATTTTGACCTCTAGGCCTCCTATCCTGTCTGAGTGACCTGTAATGCTCTCTCCTCTGATTTACAAACCTCTCGAATGTCATCCTCTCTCGTACCTGTGGAGTTAATAAATCCCATTCGTCATTCGCAGCCATGAGGATATCTGCGAACATCTCCTCTCCTGGTTCTCCTGTAGGTGCTACTTCAGGCTCATCTCTAATGAAGGTAGGACGTGTAGGCCTGTCTGCTGTCCTGGAATGAGTCTTATGAGTTCTAGGTGACCCCACTGCACTCCTGTTATCCCCTTGCTCCTGATTCTGTCTGTCTTGTGGGTTCATGCGCTCAATCATGGTGGTGAGTGCCTGCAAGGCCTGAGCCATCTGCTGCTGTCCTATAGCCATTACTCTGAAAAATTCCCTTGTTTCTTGCTCCTCATTCCTATCGCCTCTGGGTGGGCTACCCCCTTGCCTGTCACCCATGGTGCCCGGCTGCCTGTCAAATTCTTGTTCCCTGTCAAACAAAGCTCGCCTGCGAGTGTAATATCTGTGAGAACCAACCTCAGGCAGTTGCATGTGATTGCTAAACCCTCAGGATGGCAGGATTTAGCTCTGATACCAATGTAAGAACCCAACTTGGCTCTCCTCTGCTGACTGTTTCTTTTGAATGCAATAGATTTGAATTTGTTTTGGTTTTTGAATGTTTATAGATTTTTTTGTGTTTTTTTTTTGGTAATAATGAGCAATGAAACAATACTGGAATAAACTCCTATGCTTAAAATAATACTGGAACAATAATATTACTGCTGGAATTAATTTACGAAACTATCAAGGGAATGTTTGTTCTGTTTTATGGCCAATATGCCTGGAAAACAAATTCATTACAATGTAAGATAAAAACCTGATTTTTGCTGTCCCAGTAGTTGAAAAAAATCTGCCAACTGCAAATTTTAATTTTTTTGAAAAAGCTACTGTTCACGCGGTACTGTAGCAATCCGTACGGCGGCACTATTCACGCGGCACTGTAGCAGTCTGTACGGCAGTACTGTAGCGCGGGTACTGTAGCAGCAATTGTATTTTGAAATCATTGCTTCAATTCTGATTTTTAATGGCTGCCAAATGAAACTGTAGGTCTGCAATTAATATATATTCGAAAATCTGCATACCCTAGATGTCTTCCCTTCTTTTTAAAGCCCAAATAGAACTCCAGAATGAAGCTCTCCTGAAATGCCAAATTTAGTGGATATTTCACCACCTCAAATGGTTGCAACACTGAAGAATTGTCGCTCTCCAATGGCTGACTGAATCAAAAACCCTTGGCTTCTTCTCCCAAGTTCATAACAAACAAATATCAATTCTCTGGATGGATGATATAAAATGAGCTCTTAAGTCCCTTCTTATTCTTTCTTATGAGAGCTCGAACACTTTCTTGGCCAATGTGGGATTAAAAACATATTCACACATTATAATATTAAAGTGACTTTATTATTATAAAGTTACTTTATAACTTTATAATAACATTAAAATATTTAAATAAATCACTTAAGTCACTTTTAATTAAATTAATTAAATATAAAGTCACCTTTTTTTAATTTTATTTTATTTAATGACTTAATAAGAAATTAATTTAATCAATTTCTCCTTATTTCTCCACTTAGCCTTCGGAGAATGTAAAGGCTAAGAACTCCAATGAGATGCTAAAAAGGTGGGGACATTACAAATCGAGAAGGTCTTCAAAATACCTCCTGCACCTTTTTATATGGAAATCACCAAAGAAAGTGCAGCAGAGTATTATGTGAAGAGAGAAAAAGATTGCAAGCGCCACATCAATAGGTGGATTCATGAGCCACGTCCTTCCTTCTCAAGATGGGCAAAGTTGTACCGTTGTAATTTCAAGTGGGAGATAGGAGACACCATCACTCTTCTCATCAGAATGTTAGGCCTTGAGCACTCTAATGTCTTTGAGCCATGGATGTATCAATTCATCATGTTCATACGGCAGTCGCATCACATTTCATGGGGTGAAATCATCAGCGATGCTTTGTGCGAGCAACTTGCAGCGGTTCCTACCACTATGACCTTTATGAATTCTTATTTGGTATATTTAGCAGCATCACTTAGACACTTTCCAGGTCTTTCTACCAAGGGTGATCGCTCGCTCATACCAGTTTGGGAATATTATGACCAGCTGCCCTTGAAACCTAACAGACTACATTTCAGAAGAGTCCAAGACGCATTCTTTGGATATTTTATGTGTCAGTTTGACATGGATCTCAGAAATAAACGAGTATCAGATGAGGCATGGGTCAAGGTATCTGAGTATGGGTGCTTATTCCTTCAATTTCCCACCTTCACCTACATGAGGATTGGGTGCTATGATGGACAACCATACATGCTTCCAAGATACCCGACCGATAGGATAATTCTTATGGAGTTGGGAAGACAGATTATGGCTGTTCATACTCTTCAGTCTGCTAGACACAAGGTTGGAATGGGGATCTCCAGCACAAATCCATTGAAAATTGGTCGATACTCCCTTGTCACATCTGTGAAGGCTAAGGCCATGGAGGTTGAATTGCAGGAAATCAAGCTTAAGAGGTTCAAACCTAGAGCTGATTTTGATTATAGAGGTATGAAGGAAAAGATCAAGAAATCCTTTGTACATGTTCATCGCATTGAAGACATCTGGGCAGATCTCCGCACAGAAGCTGAAGTCCTGAAGATGGATTACTGCAGGCTCACTGTTGAGCAAATTGTTGACTTGAACTTGGCAGATATCCCACAAGGGATGATTGATGACGGGCGTATACTTGATCCTGAATACACTTCACGGAGGGTTGAGGAAGCTCCACTTCCTTTGATTCAATGGTCACATAAAGAGTGCGTCTCCATTCTTGACAGATTTCAGCCTATCTTGGCCAACACTAACGCATGGTTGAAAAGCAATGCTGTTAGACTTATCAAAATCAAGGTTGGGAAGGAAGATGATTCTACAGGGCCTCTCAGACGGAAGTCTGAGATTCAGATTGATAATAAGGAGGGTGCTTCATCTTCAAGCACAAGGATCAAATTACGAGTTAGTCGTGCAGTAGTGCTTCCACCTGAAGAGACAACTACTCGTGGGAAGGAAAAATCACGGTTCCATGTTCAGGTGGTTGATCTGGATAATCCAGAAGAGGGGCAGCAATCTGATGATGCGCCTAAGTCTCCAGTTCTAGACACGCCTCACGAGGTCATTCCTCCAGTTTCCATTGAGACGCCTCTTTCTCCTCCTGATTTGCTCATTGATGAGTCTCCTCAGAATGCAGTTCCCATTTCAGCATACGAGCCTTCTCCTGATCAACAGCAAGAAAGTGTGTTGAAAGTTCCTGAAGACATTCCCATTTGCATTCAGTTATCAGAAATTGACACTTCCACTTCTGGTTTTGAAGAATTCATGAGGCAATCTTCATGTCCGTTGGTAACTGAGCAAAACATAGTCGCTATTCAAACAGATATTCCTCCCAGGGTGACCACGGTGATTCAAACAGAAACTGCTTCTCCTTTGCCTACAGCTGTTACAGGAAGTGAGTTGATGACTTTGCCTCCATGGCTTAGTTCTTTCACCCTGAAAAGAAAGAAGCAAGAGATCTCACCTGATGCCTTCGACTACCAGCAACTCAAACAGTCCAGATCCAAAGTTGCTAAGAAGGCGAAGACTATTTCCAGGGTAACTGTTGATAGCAACAAGATGAAGGTAGCTGAAATTGTGGAACCTATTGCAGATAAACCACTTGATGAAATGTCAGCTGCTGATTATAAGGTTACAAAGGTAGAATTGGGCAAGCAAACACATGAGGTTATTAAACATGATGCTCAGTTTTCTGTTGCTTCACTAGTGCAAAGATGTGACGATCTTCTTGCTAAGAAAAACAAGCTAGAAGAAGAAAATCGACAGCTCATGGCAGCCATCCAAAAAATCACAAAACCTGCTGCCGAAGGGAGTAACTCTATTGGTTCTTCTGGTTCCCAAGAATCGATTCGTGGAGTGGAAAGAGCTGCTCAGAAAGTACAAGCACTGGATTCCTGGGTTGATCAGCTTCATGATCAATGCGTGCAAGTAATAAAAGACATTTTTCAAATAATGTCTAAGCTGGAAACCATTGAGGAGAAATTGGATCAGACTTCTAACACTTTCAAAAAGAATCTGGAAAGTGTTGAGAAAAGTTTGGCAATCTGGCGTACCATGCCCCAACAATAGCTCAATATCCTGCAGGATCACGCCATCATTTCTTCCAGGGTCATGTACTTGGAATTCGAGGAACTCATGGAAAATAAAACTCTTGTTCTTAAATCCCTCATTGAAGAGATCAGCGATGCAAGGAAATTCCGGGATGAAGTTTATCAAGGTATTGTTTCACATTGTAAAAGGGTCTCTTGCAACATAGTAAGTCAGGATGGAGAGCTAATTCCAAAAGAAGAGGTTCTTGCAGATTTACAGATGAGGATTCACAGTGAATGGAGAAGTGAACAATTCTCAGTAGTTTCAATTCAAACATTGATGAAACACCAAGCCTTTTTGCATGAGATTCAGTCCATCTTGGATAAAGACAATTCCGCGCTTCTCCGCTGCCACGACACTATTGTGAAGACTATGGTAGTTGCTAAGAACACTCATGAACCGAATCCCGAGGAACTACAAGCAAACATCCGGAAGTTTCAAGGATTCATGTCTTCACAAAATTCAACTTAAGTGTTTTTCAGCACTTAGTTGAATCTTCTCTCTTTTTGTAATTTCTTAGTTGTAATTTTGTTTTAACAAGATACATGTAAAAGTAGTTTATGTAAAATGCAAGTTACACATTACTTGTACTTTTGTAATTACATGTAAGGTAACAACAAGTTGTGTCCGATTAGGACTGTAGTTAGTTAGAGTAACTCTTAGTTAGTTAATGAAGTCTCAGTTATTTATTGAATGAGTCTTGGTGGTTGAGAGAATCTCTCAAGTTAGTTAGGATCCTCCCACCTTTTTCTCAAGGCTCCTATTCTATAAATACTTGAGAGGTCCATTGTAATTTTTATCTTTTTGGAAAGCAAGCAAAAACTCTGCCAAATTTACAGCAAGAAGTCTTTGAGCTTATGTATGTGAATTGAAGGTTTTGAAGAATAAGAAAGAAGGATTACTCAAGTTTTGAGTCTTTGAACTACATGTTTGAGTTTGAATCTTTTTATTTCTTCTATGCAAAGTGTTTCTAAAAGAACTTAGTCCAATCTGATTTGAAGTCTTTGAGCTGCAAGTAGAGAAGATTAATTAAAATAGGAAACCCTCTTGAAGGAGCAGCAAGTCTTTGAGCTTGCGTCTATTCTTGAGGAAAAATTACTGTTTGATAAGAAATAGCAACAAGTCTTTGAGCTTGCATTAGTTCTTGTCTTTGTGTTAAAAGAATAAATTATTCCAGTCTTTGAGCTGTTGTCATTTATTCATTGTAAAATTTAGTATAGAAAAGGGTAGATAGGACTTCCAATAGTCAAGTCTTTGAGCTTGATATTGCTGTCACGTCCCGAAGGAAGTGACGGAAGTCTTTGCGCTTTCAGGAAACTTCATTTCCTTTCTCTCATTTCACTTGAAAGTAGTTACTGTTGTTCGTTTTCAATCGCTATCCTTTTCTGTGAAGAGAAAAGGATATTGTCTTTCTTGAAGAAAGAAGAAAGATTGCTGTTCCATCCCATTTTATTTCAGTTTTAGTTAGATAGGGGGAGTCTTCCCTTAATTAGGAGAGTTTTTACTCGTGTGCTGTGGTTGAAACCACAATTTTGTATATTTCCCCCAAGTGTACAAAATTTTCAACCAACAGTATCCCAACAGAAACCCAAGAAAATTTATTCTGAAAACAACAACACACTAGACTTCAAACGAAAGCGTGAGGCTTCCGAATGCATTCGTATTCCTAGCAAAGTTGCCAAAAACTGTTGGTGACTCGGATGGGCCAAACAAATTTATATCAGAGATTATAAGATAGAATTACCAAAATATTTCCAATCTCTTATCAACAAGAAACCCAAGAAAAGTTATTCTTTTTTTTAAAAAAAAAATCAACGAGACACTAGTCTTCAAACAAAAGCGCGAGGCTTCCGAATGCGTTCGTATCCCCAACAGAGTCGCCAAAAACTATTGGTTGAAAATTTTGTACACTCGGGGAAATATACAAAATTGTGGTTTCCACCCAGTGTGTGAGTAAAACTCTCCTAATTAAGGGAAGGCTCCCCCTATCTAACTACAACTTTAAAAATAAAATAGGATGGGACAGCAGTCTTTCTTCTTCTTTCAAGAAATCCAATATCCTTTTCTCTTCTAAGAAAAGTGATAGCAATTTAACATAAAACAACAGTAACAACTTTTGAAATGAAATGAGAGAAAGGAAATGAAGTTTCCTGAAAGCTCAAAGACTTCCGTCACTTCCTTCGAGACGAGACAACAATATCAAGCTCAAAGTCTTGATTATATGAAGTCCTCTCTACCCTTTTCTATATTAACGCTATCAAGAACAAATTATAACAGCTCAAAGACTCACAGCTATTTCTCACAAAATCTGCTTCTAAACTCTCTTAAGAATAAGTGCAAGCACAAAGACTTACAGCTCCTCTCAAAAGAATATATATTTTAATTCTATTCCTTTCAATTCTTGAATTCACACATGAAAACTCAAAGACTTCTTCGCTGTAAATTTGGTAGAGTTTTTGCTTCCTTTCCAAAAGATAAAGATTACAATAGACCCCTCAAGTATTTATAGAAGAGGAGTCATGAGAAAAAGGTAGGAGGATCCCAACTAACTTGAGAAATTCTTTCAACCACCAAGACTTTTTCAATAACTAACTATGACTTATTCCAACTACAGTCCTAATTGAACACAACTTGTAGTTGCTTTACATGTAATTACAAATGTGCAAATAATGAGTTAACTTGCAATTACAAAGTTGAATTTTTTTTTTTACATGTAACTTGTCAAAACAAAATTACAAATGCATAACTAAAACTATTCCATGTGTCTAAAGACGTGACTCTAACTGCATCATCCTTTGTCTGTGATGATCTTAATGTCGCTTCAGGATGCTAGAACTTGAAGTATTCTGGATTGGTAAAGACATCTTGAACCGGGATGGGAACTTGGATCCTTGTCTTCTTGCTTGGGGTAGTACTATCTTTTCAGGAGGAAAAGGGTTGCCTTCCTCATTTCATGTCATGACCATCTTTGTCTTGAAAGCATTTTATGCTCTCAACCATGAATTGTTGTTGTATCTCTTCTTTGTATCATCCTCCATTCTTGAAATCTGCTTGCAAAATAAGGCCCATGCCTTAATCCATTGATTTGGTAGATCGTGTGTGCAAACCAGACTGACAAGGGAAGAGATAAATTGATGCAAAAATGGGCTCACAAGTGAATTTCGGGTTTTGGAAGCTGCATTACATGTGTGGGATAAACAAGAGCATTAACTTGCAGTTGTGGAAAACAAACATGCAACTTCATATGTGTAATGGGTAACTACAAGTTTGCACTTGTAATTGGACCTTTAAAACTCATTTACAAGTGTTTTTTGACTGCATTTTGGACCAATTTCGGGTTTCGGATGGTTGACTGCAAGGAGACTTTAAATGGGGGAAATGAATGAAGGTGTGAAATGAGTGGATGAAATGGTGGGAATAGGGATCTTGATATGAGGGAAATGAAGCTTATGACCAAAAACAACAAGTGCGGATGGTTATGAATGGATTTTTGAAGAACTTTTCCATGTTGATCATATGAAAAATGGGAAGAACTTTTACTTGTAATCAAGTTTAAAAAACCCAATTTTGGAAAAACAAGCTTTTTCCAACTTTGAAACTTGGAATTTCACCAAAAGATGGTTAAGATTTTTCAACCAAAGGGGTAGATCAACTATTTTCAGCTTACATGCAATCGGGTTTTTAAATTCCGAATGCAAGTAAAGAGGGAAAATGGGGAAAGACAATGCAATTTGCAAATTGCTTTGCAAACTTGGAACAAAGGGGAAAATCTCTCACAAAACCGATTTTAGGCAAGAACAAAACAAAACATATAACTATCGTGAAGAGAAAGAATCTCTTATAGACAAAAGAAGAAGATTCAAACCTTAGCCACGTTTTGAAAAAACGCCATATGTATCAAAATGCCCATTAAAAGCATGAAGAATCGGTCAAGTAAAGCACCCAACCTCCACGCCTAGGCAAGACAAGCCAAAACGATTTAGGAAAGACAAGATTCGTGGCACTTGATTGAGGCAAATCGTGGCATTTTTCAAAAACGTTTTTGTTGTTAAAACGCCATAAAACCAGCGATAATGTCTTCTAAATGGCATGAAGAGAGTTGGAAAATGCATGAAAATAACAAGGAATCCAAAACACCTTCCTCCTTCTAACAAAACTCAGTGGAAATTGTCAACAAAATCCTCCAATATTGCTAGTCAGGTTTTTGGGAAAGAACAACAAGTTTCATTTTACATGTAATAGTGAAAATTGAGTTTTAATTCCCATATTACAAATTTAAAATGTTACTTTTCTCTCAACAAGGCAGAATCGGGTTTTAGAAATCCAATTGCAAGTTTAAAATTCCTCAATTTACACTTTATGGAGAAAATCGGGTTTTTTGGGCACAATAGCGAGTTTAAAATTGTCACTGTATTCCATTTGTAAGCAAAATCAGGTTTTGGAGAGAGATATACAAGTTATAAATAACTTGTAAAGGGAAAATAAAATCCCTACAAGTTTTAATAACTCAACACATGTAATAGGGGAATAAAATCCCCATTACAAGCAAAAGACATTAAAATAGGGGTTTTTCAAAAGAATTACAACCGACTTTTAAATATGCAATTTAAAATTAACTTGTAACTTATCCAAAAAATCCCTATTATGACTTAAAAAGCCAAAAAGCATCAAGGGGGAAATAAGAAGTAAGTTACAAGTTCTTTTTTCAATAAAGTGCACTTGTAATTAACCAAAAATTTCCCTACAAAGACAAACAAAGAAAATCATTAAAACTTGCAATTCAAGGAAACTTTCCCACCTGTAGTCAGGGATAAAAAACTAGAAATTGAAGGAAAGACATAGCAAACGAACCCAAAATGCAATGAAATTTGAAACGTGGTTCGAGGATGAACTGAGGATTAAGCCAATCCAAGGATTAGGCGAAATTATTCCTCGAGAAGCATGCCATAGAGTAAAATTTTCTTTTTTTGACAAAAAATTTATTTAATGGTCCTTCATTTTTTAAAACAAAAATGAGGACAATATGTCTTCATCTCCTTTAATTTACTTTAATTTCATTTATTTTCCCTCCTCTTTGGTCCACAATATTAAGTAAACTTTATTATTCACTGATAACTCACTTTTTAAATAAAGTCCACTTAATTTATTAAGGATATACACTTAATAATTAGTTATTATTAAAGTATAACTTTAATAATAATTATAACATTAGAACTTCATCATTAATCATTATTTCTCAATTTCGTCTGAACCTGGGAGTTAACTAATATATCCACTGTGCATCCAACTATCTTACTAAAAATAGTAAGGGTCCCTCTTTAACAACCACTGACTTACTATAAATAGTAAGTCTCTCAAAATGGAACCAAAAACCTCTTAATAGCCTAGCCTCAGAATATACCAACAATCTGGAGAGGAAAACACTGGCATCTGCCACCTGAAGAGCTCCATAATGCTCAAACTAGACCCTCTAATCCACCATACTAGCCTACGAGGGTCAAATGATAGGCTAATCCTTCAAACTCTAATGCTCACGAAAAGGGACATTACAAGTTTTGCACTTTTGGGTCCATAACTTGCACATCCAAATTCCGCTTTTTGCAAACGAGTAGGCATAGGAAAGCTGGTGGAGTCCTCTATGCAGATCTTAAGTCCATTTTACTAGAGTTTGCAACAGGTACTCAGATTTCTCAGATTTAGTTATTTTTGTTTTTGTACCACTTTAGAGATTATCTTGAGGAGTGAATCATGTATAGTTATTTTACACATGCCAGTAGTTTTTTCTGCATCTCTAGTCACTAGCTTACCCAGAACAGCAGTTGTTAAATAGGAAAAAAGTAACTTTCTTAATTCCAAGTATTTGTAAATACCTTCAAAAGATGCTTTGATTTGGTTATCTTAGTGTCAAAATATGAAACAAATCTTTACCTTTTCTAGAAGAATAAAACATAATTTAAGTCTTTAGGACTTCTGATCATTCTTAATATCCTAAAACTTGCTTGATATGTTAAATGATCTTAACATTTCTATCATCAAATTGGTTCTGTTTTCTACAACATAATGATGTTACACTATAGTGTTATCATAGTAAATATTATGACATGGATTCCTAATGGTATAGGGGAATAAATAAATCTTTAGATGATGACTTGCATTTGTTAGGAACAACCATGCATTCTTCTATGAGAGATTGCCTAGTTACAACATATGTTTCTCTACAAACTGGTTTTATAGACAACATATGGTTTCTTCTACCTAGGAAAAATCTTTGCAAGATGCAAATAGTGTCAAAATATCTTTTACAAATATTAATTAGATATTGGGAGGCCTCATCTCAATACAAAGGAACTAAATGTTGCTGAATCTTTTCCAAAATGAATGTGGGATAACTTCTATCCAAGTATGAAAACTAAGCATAATCAATGGGCTCTAAAGACTGTATTTCATTGGTTGTGTAGTTCATATTGGTAACGGTGATGTTATAAAATTGCATGTGTATTTTACTTCTTCCCTTTTAAACTCATTGTCAGACTACAACACAGTAGCAAAAAATGCTTAGAAGCTTGAAGTTCCCCATGCATAAGGATGTTATATGTAGATGAATGCCTCAGTTCCTTGGGCTTCTTCACCTCTACTAAAATGCAGATGGGTTTTAGGTGTTCTACGTCCTTACCTTATATGGCATTGTATCATCAACTGTCTACTATATTATCAGATTTTCTGAATGTTATATGGCAGCTTCAGGATTTAAAAAGTGTAGACTGAAAGCAAATGAATGTCATGAAATCAGCCATTACAACAACCTTGTTTGATCATTGATAGACCTCAAGCTATTAATTTTTCTTTTTCATCGGCCTTCAAGTAGATATTAAAAAAAAAGGTGATGAAAGAAGGTTTCAAAAATCAGATACTATGCTAACATAGATGTCAGTCTTTTTCATCGGCCTTCAAGTAGATATTAAAAAAAAAGGTGATGAAAGAAGGTTTCAAAAATCAGATACTATGCTAACATAGATGTCAGTCTAAGTACTGAAACAAGAAAATAATAGTAAATAGTTTCGCAATTTATTTTTGCTTTGGTCAACTTGGTTATTTTATTTTTTGGGGTTATACACATTCAACAGCTGCATTAGAGCATGAAGAAAATGGTCATTATTTTGATTTGATGTAAATTATGGAAGTTAATTAGAGCATTAAAGCATCAGCACTGCCAGAAGGCATTTTGTACAAAATTTGTTAAAATTTCAAGCAGACAAGAACCAATACACACCCCAATACAACCACACACAACTTCAGTCTCCAATCCTAATAAGATCCATAACACATCAGTTCCATTTTGATTGATTTCAAAGTCATTATGTGCAAAACCTTCTAATAATAGTAACACTATTCTTGCATACAATATAGCCCATCAAATAATACCTTAACGAAACCACAAACAAAGAGAGCATGCCCTCTAAAAATATTGCACCTGACATATTAAATTGCTTATAACAGATAAAATGTAGAAAAAAGATACTCAGTCTTGTTTTCAGACAAACAATAGTCATTCCACATGCGACATAACAACACAAGACAATGTGTTCTAAATTGAATATGCATAAATTGCAATGCACTAACCTGAAACCCTCTCTTATCCATTATTTCCTTCCTTTCTTATTGTAATCTTTGCATCCATCTTCTGTCATTCAAAACATCATTTCCTTGTTGTGGTGAACCCTTCTTTTTTAATTGAATCTGTTTTACTATTCTTAGAAGGATATTTTTCCTATGAAACAATTTGGTGCATCGCGCGGGTGTGGGTTGCAGAGGGCCGAGCTAGGGCATCGATGCCCTAGCTCGTGATCGGAGGTGATTGCAGAGTGTCCAGGGTGCGCGGAGGGGTCTGTGCAGAGCGGGGGTGTCTGGGCAGTGCGAGGAGCAGGAGAGGGTGAAGGGGAGAAGAGCGGCGAGCTGCGAGTGGGTTCAGGCTGCGCGGCTCGGCCGCCATTCCAAGCAGGCAGCAGGCTCAAGCAAGGCTGGGGGCCACGAGTGGTCCTCCATCCCGGGTTTGTTGGGGAGGGGTGGCGTTTTGGGGTTTTCTTATTCTTTCGGACCCCTTTGGAGTAGAGGGTGTCGTCCACCACAAGTTTTATGATGAGTATTGGCGGGGAGGCCTCGAAGGCTCAGCCAGTCATGGATTTTCGTGCTGCGGTGGGCTCAAAACCCCCATCACAGAGCATGAAGACGTTTAATAATAACCTTTTCTCCTCAGACTCGAGGTCTGGTAGTGCCAGTAGCTCTCGTATTTCGAAGATTAATGGTTGCTTGGAGAGATGTAGTGAGAGGCCAAAGCTGGTTATTCCTCCTAAGATGATAGCGGAAGACGTCGAATATTTTTCAAAACACTCGCTATATTGCAAGTTTTTGGGAATGAGGATTTCTTTGCAGTTCTTGGAAAACTGGGCGCTAAGGACTTGGGCTCCGGAAGGGGAAATGGAGATAATGCTGTTGGCAAATAACTACTTCATGGTTACCTTTAACTGCATGGAGGACCGCAATAGGGTCTTCGAAGGTGGTCTGTATTTTTACAACTAGATGGGGTTGTTCATCAAACCTTGGCATGCAGGGTTTAACCCCTCGGAGGAACTCCCGAATAGGGTTCCTGTGTGGCTCCGTTTACCACGTTTTCCTGTGGAATGCTGCCGGGAAGATGTGCTTCGGATGCTTGCCACTTTGCTTGGGAAGCTAGTGGGATCCTCTACGCAAACCCTAGGGAGATAGGTAATGACCTTTGCGCGTATCTGTGTTGAAATTGATCTTAGTAAACCTTTGTCAGATGCTATAGATATGTGTGCAGGCTCTTATTCTTGGGTTCAGCAGTTAGATTATGAGACTTTTCCTTTTCGTTGCCATCTGTGTCATGAGTATGGTCATTTACAGCGTAAGTGCCCTAGATATAAACCGATGGTGCACCAACCTCAGCAGTTGGAACCGAGCCAAGATAGGGCTGAAAAAGGGAAAGCTGCTATGTCTATCGAGGTTGGGGGAACTGATGGTTTTGTCCCAGTTAAGACAAAGAATAGTAACCGAGGACAAAAGAGGCCTTTACAGGAGAGACAGGAGGAGGATACCTTTAACAAATTTGAAGCCTTGGATGACCTTTGCCATCAGGAAGTTAATCCGGGGTTAACCCCACTGGATCAAGGTGCGTTAAGGGGGGCTCCGGAAAGAGCAATTGAGGACCCTATCCAGGCCTTGCTAGTGGTTGGAAGCCAGCAAATGGAGATGGATCAACCGGTAGGGTTTCAGTTGGGACTTACTTCTAGGGTTGAGGTGAATTTGGTTGAGGGGGAGGGATCTCCGATAGCTTTGAAATTGGAACCGGCTAGGGCCAAAAGCAAGAAGACCCCCACTCATCTGGGTTTTCATCAAAAAGATATAAAGAAAAGTGCGTCAGAGAAGAGCTCAAAGGTTGGCAGAAAGAAGGATTTGGACAAGATCAAATTGATGGGAGAGAATTTGGTTGAGTCAGGGTCAGTAAAGACTTTGGATTCTCACTTTTCCAATCCTCCAAAATGATTGTGCTTTCATGGAATGTGAGGGGCTTGAATAGTGGCCCCAGACAAAAAGTTGTTCGGGATTTGATTAGGAATCATTCACCTGATGTCTTATTTCTACAAGAAACTAAACTTACAGTGGAGAGTATGATGGGTCTGGTGCCGAAGCTGTGGGCTCAAGGAGAGTGTCAGTGTGTTGGGGCAGTTGGTTCCTCTAGTGGGGTGGCCTGTCTTTGGAACCCCTTAAGGTTTTGCCCTATCTGGTGGGTTGCCTCTCGATCTTCGTTATCTGGGGTTATCTCTAGTCTCGAGACTAGAGAATTCATTTTGTTTTCTAACATCTATGCCCCTACTGATCTTCAGGGTAAGCAAAACTTATGGTCTCATATTTCCTGTATGCGAAGGCTGGCCCCTTTTCATCCTTGGATTATGGCAGAAGACTTTAATGCCATCCTAGAGATGAGTGAAAAGAAGTGGGGGTGATGCGGTTGGAACCCTCTTCTTTCCTTTTTCAGGATAATATTTCCTTGTTGCAACTTGTTGACATTAAACCTAGTAATGGCTTGTTCACTTGGAACAATAGGAGGGTGGGAGAGTATTGGATTGCAGAGAGGTTGGATCGTTTCCTGGTTTCTAATTTTTGGATTGGCGGGGGGTGGTCCACCAGTTCGGAGATTCTTGACTGGAGAGGGTCAGATCATTGGCCCATCAAGCTAGTTTCTTCTTCAGCTCAGGTAGCTCTCTCACCTTCATTCAAATTCCAACTTATGTGACTTCGGGATCCTTCTTTGCAGGCTCTTGTAGCGGATTGGTGGAGGAAAGGGAGGCCGGCCTTTGGCACTGCCATGTACTCTTTTGCCAAGCAGCTGCAATTTGTTAAGTTTTAGCTCAAACAGTGGAACCGATAGGGCTTCAGGAACATTTTTCATGCCAAAAAAGCTGCTCTAATTGTGCTGAATGGGATCACCAGTGAAATCAGAGAGCAAGGTTTGTCTGAGGACTTGCTCAAGGAGGAAAACAGGGCTGTCAAGGTGGTTGAGGAATGGGAGCTTAGGGAAGAAATTTACTGGAAGCAGAGAGCTCGTATTGATTGGCTGAAGGAGGGGGACAAGAACACTGCTTTCTTCTTCAACTCAGTGAAAGCTAGAAGGCATGGAAATTCCATCCCTCTTCTGGTTAATGACAGAGGCGAACAGTGCTTATCCTTGCAGGAGATATCTAGGGAGGCGTCTCAATTTTTCTGGTCCCTCTTCAGGGAGGACTCACAAGGGGAAACGAGGGAGGAGAACCAGGTTCTCGCTTGCATTCCTTCTCTTGTCACGGGGGAGATGAATGAGCAGCTTTTGTGTCCTATTTTGTTGGAAGAGCTTGAGAGGATTGTCTTTCACATGAGGAAAGGAAAAGCTCCTGGACCAGATGGGTTCCCAGTAGAATTCTTTCAAGAATTTTGGGATGTTATCAAGCTGGATTTACTGGAAGTTGTGTAGGAGTCCCAGAGGAATAAGCAGATGCTTCGACCGTTGAATGCAACTTTTATTGCTCTTATCCCCAAGTGTGAGGGGGCTGACTGGTTAGGCCAGTTCCGCCCCATCTCTCTCTGCAATGTGATTTATAAGATCATCTCTAAGCTAATAGCAGATAGATTGAAGAAGTGTCTGGGGAATGTTATCTCTGAGGAGCAGAGTGGGTTTGTGGAAGGGCGTCAAATTTTGGATGGGGTGGTCATTGCTATGGAGACCATTCATTCTATGGCAACCTCCAAGGAAAAAGCTATGTATATCAAGCTGGATATGGCTAAGGCATACGACAGAGTTCGGTGGTCCTTCCTTCAAAAGATCCTCAAGGCGTTTGGTTTTGCTGATGAGTGGATTCAGTGGGTTATGAGTTGTGTTACGACTACTTCTTTCTCTGTGCTTATCAATGGAGATCATACTGAGTTGTTTGGTGCGTCTAGGGGTCTCCGTCAGGGGGACCCCCTCTCCCCTTATTTATTCATTCTTCTGGCTGAGGGTCTGGGGAGGCTAATTAAGCACAATGTGGGTCTAGGGATTATTCAGGGTTGGAGATGGGGTAATGACTTGCAGCCGCAGTCTCATTTGCAGTTTGTGGATGACACGGCTCTTATGGGGCTTGCTCGGATTAGAGAAGATAATAATCTGTGTATGGTCTTGGATGTTTATCTTGCGGCGTCAGGCCAGCTGATCAACGAGGATAAATCTTCTATCCTCTTTTTCAACACTCCTAAAGCTATTCAACGGAGGATTGCTCTTATCATGAGATTCCAAGTTGGCTCCCTGCCTTTGATTTATTTGGGTATCCCTATCTCTCCTGGTAACCCTCCTAGGGAGTCTTGGCAGGGTATCTTGGATAAATTCCGCTCGAAAGTTGAACACTGGACTCATAGATGGCTATCTTTTGCTGGGAGGGTTCAATTGATTCAGTCGGTGGTTCAGGCTCTTCCGATCTATCATTGTATGCTTCATGTGGCTCCTAAGTATTTTTTGAAGGGTCTGGATTCTCTAGCTAGGCAATTCTTATGGGTAGGCTATCTTTTTGTAGCCCGAAGCAGTCAAGGGGGCTTGGTTTAAGGCAATCTATTCCTTTTGGGGAGGCTCTGGCGGCTAAATTGTACTGGAGGTGGTGTGTGGAGCAAGATCGGCGCTGGGCTAGGATTTTGGCCAACAAATATATGCAGAGGATCCCGATGGAGGAAATCCCTAGATATCCGCTTGAGGGAAAGGGCTCTTCAATCTGGTATACTCTCAAGAGGGGGGCTTCTCTCATTAAGGCAAGATTCTTTTGGATTTGCAGGAGGGGGGAAGAGGTCCTTTTCTGGAACAACTCTTGGGATGGCCATCCTCCCATTCTTGATCAGTTCCCTAACCTTGAGAATCTATGCCAGAGGTTTTTGGAGGCTGGATGGTCAAGGGTGAGTGACTTCAAGGCTGTCTATAGGTGTGGACGTCTGGAATTGGAGAGGTGGAAGTCTCCTGATGAGTGGCCGGTTGCTGGGATGGAGGAAGAGTGTGCGGAGCTGCAAGGCATTTTGGCGAGTAGACACTGTAGCTCCCTCAAGGGTAGGGATGGGCTGGCTTGGTCTCCCAATCCTAAGGGCATGTTTACGATGGCTAGTGGATACCTGGAATTGTTGTACCGAAGACTTGAGGGAAGAGAGGTGAACTGGTGGAAACGGGTGTGGAGTAATGTGTCTTGGCCAAAGTGTAATTGCTTTGCTTGGACTTTGGCTTTGAATAGATGTCTAACCTAGGACAATATCCGTAAGAGGGGATTTCTGGGGCCCTCTATCTATGTTTTGTGTGGTAATGGGGAGGAAGATTCCTCACACCTGTTCTTCAAATGCCCCTTCTCTCTGCTTATTTGGCATTATTGGTGGGGGGTGTGGAAGCATCCTTGTATCCACATGGATTCTCTGGTGGAGTTCTGGAGCAGTTTGGGCAGACCTCCTATCCTGTCCTCCTTCCTTCGGACTGACTGGTATATTGGGCCCATCTTCATTCTGTGGCAGATCTGGCTCGAGAGGAATAGGAGAATCTTTCATGAGGTCAGATTGTTTGTTCAGCAAGTTTGGAATAGGATCATTGCAATGATCCGGGAGATGGTGGAAGCGAAATGTGAGGTCAATTTTCCTTTGGGTAGAGATGAGACTGATATTGTGAGTAGGCTTGGTCTACAGGAGTTGTCTCCGGCCTCAGCTTGTGACAGGAGAGGTAGACGGGCCATGAAGAAGGTGCAAAGGATGGGAAGGTGGATACCCCCTCAGGATGAGTTTATCAAGATTAACACTAATGGCTCATCTAGGGGTAACCCAGGCCCAGCTGGAGTTGGTGGTGTTGGCAGGAATAGCATGGGGGAGGTTGTTTTCCTCTTTTCCGTGCATAAAGGGTGGAAGTCTAATAACTTTATGGAGGGATTTGCGATTCTCTATGCCCTTGAATGTGCTTGGGAACTGGGACGAAGGAAGGTGATTTGTGAATCGGACTCACAAATTGTTGTTAACTTGTTGACGGAGCAGAAGGTGAGTGGGATTCAGTGGCAGTTGGCAGGGATTGTTCAGCAGATTCTCCAAATTAGTTCTTTAATGGAACAGGTCTCTTTCATCCACATCCCTTGTGAATGGAATAGAGCAGCTAATTGTTTGGCCAAGTGGACCTCGGAACACGATAGTGATTGGAAAGTTGAAGGTTGGGAGCATCCTGCAGAAGATTTTTACTGAGGACATGGTTGGTTATGAAGTTGGATGATCTGGGGTTGGTTTGGTGGTTCTTTCCTAGAGCCTTGGGGCTCTGGGTCTCCATGTAATTCTTGTCTCTGATTTTCAATAAAGTTTTTACCCCTTTATTCCAATAGTATTGATATTATAAGATAATATTATTTAATATTATTGTTGCACAGATACATACATACATATAAAATGCTAATTCACATTTTAATTTGGACTCGTTTTGATAGAATGCCAGAATACAATATATGTCAACCATAGCACATTCTTGTGCTAAGTTATGCTCATGACCCGATGTTGGCCTGAGTTCTCTTGGTTACTTAATTAGCCAGGATTTATATAAAGATATTTCATTTTCATTCAAATATATTTATGCATCATTCATAATGATATACTTATTCACATATTGAACCCCAAAATACATAGTCATATTCACACACATGCAACCTAACTATAACTACATGAGTATAGGTAAATGTGTGTTGATTCCATCATTACAAGTTACCTCCATCAGCTAAAACCTTTTCCCTAATAATACTCTCTTTCCCTCTCCAACCTGAGATAAGGTCAACATCCCTGTCAATCTCGCATAATTAGTTCTTAGCATAATCATTCTTAAACAATACTGAACATAATAATCTACCTAATTGTTTCATTTGAACAATTAGTATAATAATCCAACAATTAATCTAGGTTAAATAGATGGGATGTGACATCCCTTCCCCCTAAGGATAGTCATGTACCGATGACTATAGTTAATGATTGTCATAATATGAAGCATTTAGAATAAATTTTATTCTACATCATTAATTAGAAAAAAAATTGCAAGAATCACCACAATGTACTTAACATGGCCCTTAGGTCTTTTCTCAAATATACACTTGCATTGGTGTTAGCTTATCACAAATGGTTAAATACCTTAGAAAAACCTCAAGGAGTGATTAATATCCAATCACATAAATATTTAGATTCATACTACTAAAATTAACATTAAGTCGATCTCAACTTGATCATATATCATCCATTAAATACATGTACTCCCAATCTAACTTATTTATAATAATCTTAAATAACATTACCTAGTCACAGCGAGGCAGTAAGCTACACCTAACTAGATTAATATAATATACTCATTTATATCATGTAAATTGAACTTTTATGATTGTACTTACATTCAAGTCTTGAGATCATCATTTTCTTGTCTCTTTAACATGGTTAGTTGTTGTACAACCAATATCAATCTATGCCTTCCTTCTACAATAAATTGGAAAATAAAGTATTTATCTTTCATCAAATGAGAATCAAGCTCTCTCAAAATTTTCATGGAGTCACACATATTAGCTTACTTGAAAGGATATATCAATTAATAACTTCTTATCATGCATGTATTTTGACATGTGACACTATAAATGTGTCCATCTATCATTCATGACTATTCATAGGTGACTTGAAGAGCCGGTGAATAAATATGTTCATCTTGTCAATCATGTGACCTAGACATTATGTTCATCTCATCATTCACGCCTACTTGCATGTGACCTAAACAATATGTCCATCTCATCACGACATGTGGGAAATCTATGTTACCATGAAGTAACTAACACTTGCAACTTATTTAATGCTTTCAAGCACAAATATCTATGTAAATGATCTTTTACTCACGAAGTGACTCAAGCCTTGGCCAAAGCATTTTGTTCTTTATTTATTCTCTCAAGATAACTTGGGAACCACTTAACACCTTTCCCATACATTTTCCCCCTTCTTTGAGGAAATTCTAATATGTTTATCTTATCATATATAATTGCGCATACTTGTGAAAAATTTCATGATATTTATTGTTCATAACCAGCCATTGTTCCTCTCTAGTTCACTGTTAGTTGTGATGTCATACAAAGCATATCGCAAACATAAGAATCAACATCATAACTCCAACAATTGCATCAAAATGAACTTCGAAGAATCTGAAGTCATGGAATCTTGAAAACACTAAATCTATAACATCAAATGAATATCATGGATATTGCAACCAAGTGGATCTCAAAAAAAATTGTAGACGTAACCTTATACAATGACCATCACATAAGTGCAAATTCACTGATAGCAGAAGATTTAATCAAATGGTACCCAAAAAAAAATGAACTTAGCATACACAGAAGTGCACATAAAAGACCAAAGCATGACCATAATGATTTCCTACCCATATCAAGCCACAAGTAAGCCATAATCATTAAATACATCAATCACATGGTATGCATTGTTCAAGTATATTTATATATCAACAAAAGTCAATAGATATAAATTGAAAATCTTTTTATCATGCAACTACATCATAGATTAGTACATATCTTGTATGGCAAAATAGATAATCATACAAATCAATTTTTATTCTAGTTTACTAACCTCCAGTCATCAATCATATTTCACTTACACGGTTCCATATTGAACCATCTAGGAAATAACAAGATGATCCTATTTCCTCTTACCCAATTCCCAAACTAAACCATTAAAAAAAAAACATGATTCCAACTCATCTAGAAACATCCATAATTCTAAGTGTTTCGGGCAATCAATGTACCTACACGTCTTACAACATCTAAAGATTTTACACTTCAAGCTATGCAACTTAAATGTAGTAAAAAAATTTGTATTTTAAAATCTTTGATAAAATTGCCAAATTTTTCTCGGAGTCATTGTTGAGTCCTGGGTTTTAAATTTTTTTGGGCCTATCAAGTAATTGTTGAGTTTGAGTTTTACAACTATGCTTATAATTTTTGGTGTCATTTAATCCTTGTGTGCACTTACTTTGTTTAGTATCTGTCTTTAGCTAAGCAATGCAAGTTTGCAGTTCTAATATTTAAAAACTAGTTTTAGTCAAAAACCATAAAATCCGTTGCCTTGTGGTGAAAGAGCATCTCAGCCTTCTACACTAAACAAATGCAATCTTATTAGTTCCTTGACCACATGTGGTCATGGTTCATAGCTGTATTGTATTTTATAATCTTGTTTTTGGTTCATCCCCTTTGTGGGCCTCTCTACTATTCACTCAAGTCCTAGAACTTTCTATTGTAAACTGGTGTACTATTCAGTCCCATTGACCTACTTTTGGTTATCTGTAGACATTAATATAATTTATTTCCTTATATGTATAAATAAGGACTTCATCTCTGCACATGCATCACATTCCATTATCTGACTCTCATGTTACACTGAGACTAAGAATGTCACAATGGCAGTTTCTTCATCGTGCAGACAGGTTACTGAGGTTTAGATTCACCCTATGCAGGTCACAACGTTAATAAGATATAATGCAAGGAAAGTAACTTTAAGTATTGGGGATGGTGCAAATGATGTCAGCATGATTCAAGCTGCACATATTGGTGTTGCAGTTAGGGGACAAGAAGGAATGCAGGCAGTGATGGCAAGTGATTTTGCAATTTCTCAATTCAGATTCCTAACAGACCTCCTGCTTGTTCATGGAAGGCTATCTTATGTTCGGATTTCAAAGGTAAGGGTGCAGGCCACACGTATTACTTTATTGACTTATAATTATTTGGATGCAAGGTTACAAGTGCTTATTGAAGTACTTCATGTGCTTGAAATTTTCTTACAGATACACTCTTTTTGATTCTTGCTTCATTTATTCTTGTTACCTTTTACTCTCTGCACTCTTTCCCTGATGACTTGCTGATGCAATATATGTGGTTTCTTTTTGTTCTTTGGAGGGGCATTAACAGGTGGTAACATATTTTTTCTATAAGAATATATTGCTTACGTTGACACAATTTTGGTTCACCTTATTTTGTGGCTATTCAAGTACAAACTTTTATGATGATTGGTATCAATCATTATATAATGTCCTTTTCACTTCACTTCCAGTTTTTGCCATTGGTATCTTTGACCAGGTACAAAAAATTATAATTTGGTAGCATTTTAAAGAATACTTGAGTTGAAATCCATTTTTGCAATTTACTTGATTTGTAAAATACTTTAAATGATTTAACATCATAGATGATGTAATAAAGAAAACTAAAAGTTTCTTTCCCATTCCAATGGCAGGATGTAAGTCCCAAAATTTCGAAGCAATGTCCTCAATTATACAAAACTGGCATTGAAAACTTGTATTTCAGATGGCAACTATTAGGAAGATGGTTGTTTTTCAGTATTTTTCAGTCATTTATCATATTCTACTTCTCAATTTTGACTGGATTTAGTGGGAAAAGGCTTGGGAAAATTCTTGGCCAGTGGGATGTGGGGACACTAGCATTTTCAAGTGTTGTTATTGCCGTCAATTTTCGACTTTTGATTGGCAACAGCTTCCTGACACTGTGGCACTTTGCCAGCATTCTTGGAAGCTTTGTTGTCTGGATTATCTTTCTTATCTTCTACACATCGATATATTCTATTTGGGATTTCGAGGTGTTTATTCTCTGCCCAATATGTTCTTCAGTTGACAAAAGAAAATCTTATATTGATATTTTTTTTTTGGTGACAGAACTAATTTGTCCTAAATGCAGGAAAATGTTTATGGTCAACTCCTTGTCCCCATATCCACCCTAGATTTTTGGTTCATTCTTTGTCTTTCTCCAGTGGCAGTCTTGGCAGCTGATTTAGCTTTTGAAGGGTCTGTCATAACTTCCTGGTTTTAGTTACATATATCTTCTGTTCCTGTTTTCTTCTTATAAAAATGGGTGTATTCTTTTGATATGTAAACATTAATAGATTAACTTTTTCTTGCAGATTTCAAAGAATATTTATGCCGTACGACTATCAAATCATTCAAGATGAAGAACTCTCTCCAACAGGAAGGTGTGTTGAAAATATTGTTTCAAGTGTAACTTTCTTGGTGACATTGAAAGTTAATCAATCCAATTCCCCATACCTAGATAAATGCTTAAGGTTCTGATAATAAAATTGTGATTAGATTGCGGTGAGCATAGAGTTGTACATATAATATTGTGCAACACAACTGGATACTCAAAAAAGCAATCACGAGAGTGTAACATTATAAGTAACAAATTCTTCCATATAACTATTTTCGGATAAAGCATTGCTTTCATGTGTATTTGCAGAAATGACCAACAACTATCTAAAGGCTTAAGAGCTTGGCTGCTTCAACCTTCATAATGCGATAGAAAATTAAGGTCCCCTATATTTCTGCTATAATTATGTTGCCTCAGATTAATTTTTGTATGTAATAACCGTTAGCCTTGAATATTAATTCTGAAACTTTTCCTGTTAGCAGGTGCAGTTTAAATGAATGTCTTGAAGAGAAGCAGTTGAAATTTGACAATTCAATGTATTTTTTTCTGCAATAATTGGATCAACTCAGATATATTATTTGAAAGGGAACAGTTAGATACAGAAAATAAATATCATGTCACCTGCGAGGCCAGATAAGCCACTTGGAAGTAAGTGCATTTTACTTGCTAACTTTTGTAAATGATTTCAACAGGCATACATGCTTTCCTTTAATGATTACTTCTATTTGTCCATACTTAATGATTACTGACAAATACATTTCTCTCTTTTGAATTTCAGAGAGTTCCCCCTCACAAACACCTACAATCAGAATCAGTAAGCTGCAAAGGCACTGAACAAAATATTCAAGGTGACATTGTCACCCGTGAGATAACCCCCTTACGAACCCTTACAATCGAAATCAATAAGCTGCAAAGGCACCGAAAAGATATTCTAGGCAACATTGTCACTGGAGGCATTGTGTATTCGTTATTTGTTGATGTTGAAGTTTTTGTCTTCATCATTCAATTCAGACGATGGGAGCTACTCCATTTTTCTATTAGTACCCATTGAAAGACTTGATTATTGTTTCGAGGTTCTCTTAGGTGTCTTTCTGTGGAAATCAAGAACGATATTGAAAGTGTTAGAAATAGGTTGGCATGAAGTTTCACAGCCCCAATAGTTTTTTTACCATCTATACTCATTAGAAGACTTGATTATTATTTTAAGATCCTCCTAGATATCTGTGAAAATTGATAACAGTATCGAAAGTGTAGAAATACGGAGTGAATATCACACCCCTCATAAATGTTTTCCCCAATTGTTGAAATACTTAAATCTGAGTCTTATTTTGACAAAAAAAAAAGAGATTGATAATATAAAAGCTTATATTAATGAGCAATTACGAGGAGGAAGTCTTTCAACAGCTTAGACCAGTTTCATGAGTGCTAGATTAGCAGAAATGACAACAGATTCTGAAAGGAGTTATGCTGGAGCATACAAGAAGAGAAGATCATTATAAAAACAGCCAGTCCTAACTTAAAAAGCATAAAGGCTCTTGTTTAGTACAAATAAATGGCTCGAGAGATAATGCTCTTTGTGAGGGTAGGTTCAGGCACAGTGTTTCTGGCGTTCTGTCATGATACAGGGTAGAGTCGAGGGATGGAGCCTTCACAGCCAAGTTCAAATTGAAGTCTTTGAAATCACAGAGACGGATCTTCACGAGGCTTGCTATTTTTCATTATTTCATTGCATATAAAAGTTCTAAGACTCCTCCAAACTGTTCAAAAAATGCTTTAGATTTCACTATTATCAAAATTTTAAATATTTTTTAATTAATAATTATATAATATTAATATAATAAATTCATTACGACATTCAATTATAATGTTAGAAATAGATAAGTTCTTAAAATCCTAATACTTAATTTACAAATAGAACATTTAGAATGGATAAATCCCAAAAATTAAATTTCATGATTATACTTCGCAAGAACCTAAACTCCATATAGCTTACAATCAACTTGAAAAATGAATATGGATGAATGCAGCAAAGGTTTCCAAGACAAAATGACTTTAAACAATAAGTTGCCACACCTAAGATGAGACTGGGTATGAATTGCAGATTTCAAGTAGGAGTATGAATTTTATATCAAAATTAATTAATTAAAAAAATATAAATTTACGATTAAAAATCTCATTATATTATTTTTAAGATATTAAAAAAATTATAAATAATTATATATTCGACTAAGGGCTCAACATGGAGAAATAAGGGGCTGTCAGTTTTTCACTTGTCTTCATTTATATGACTTGGTAGCACTTCTTATGTACACGGTGTTTAAATGTGGACTTGGTGGTTTAATAATGGTTTAATAACGATGCAGTATCAGTTTGATATAGTGGATGGCCTCCTTTCGATCAACAATTGTTGAGGCTCACAGCTGTCTACAAAATAAAAGGTGGATAGGAAATGCACTTTCATTCCTGCAGAAGCAAGTGAAAAATATTAATAGTATGTGTTTAATATTTGCTAAAACCTATTTGTGTCTCCTCTGCATTTGAAGTATATAGTAGTGTGGAATCTGGATGATCTAAAAGCTTCTCTATTTCAAGAAATCATGGACGAAATTTTATGAATACATAGATGTTTGATATCTATTGGAGCATAGGTAGTATAGTTATTCTCCAATTGCAATGGTTAATAGTTTGCAAACCATGTGATATGAATGGGTGACTTTTATCTTTGCAAATGTTTGTTAATGGAGATAGTGAATGCATAACAGAGTCATTTAAGTTTTAATTCTCTTTAAGGACAGTGAAATGTGATTTAATGCATCTGTACTCTAAACTTGTGAACCAAAATCACCTTACCACAAAGCCAGTTTTGTAGGCAACACAATGAACAACAGGTTGATTGATCCTTGGGTTTACCCCCTTTAATAGCCCATGATCTTCTTACAGGCTCCTCCCACTCAGAGTCCACTGAAGAATTTCAGATCTGCTATCCCAAAAGAACAAAGTTGAAACCATTCCTCCTAGCAAGGAAGATGTCCATAGTTTCCATATAATGCGATTCCTAGGGTATTATCAAGATGTTATCCATTCCATTTGGAAAAGAGAATGACTGCCACCTGACTGCTGCCTGAAAATGCGCATTCGTCTTAGGGTGGCCTGCTCTATGGATGTATTGGGAAAAGCTAGACTATTTAAGAAGCATTCTCACCTTATTTTGAATCCAACGAACGAAATGCAGAGCACCATGCCAATATGGGCAAGGCTACAGCTTCTCCCAAGTGAATACTAGCAAGATTTTACATTGAAGAAAATTGGGAGTGCCATAAGGGAACGTATAACAGCTTCAAATTTTCCTTAACTATACAAGATTGTATGTTAATATTGATCTAGAGATGATTTTGCTAGAAATGGCCGGAATCATGTGGGAGCAGCTCATAAACTATTAGAATAGCCCTTACCATGAACACGGGAATCTAGCAAGCGTATGCCCCTCACCCAGAAGAGCAACAATATGAAGATGAAAATATTGTTAATATACTATTTTATTCTCACACACACAAAGATCATAAAGATTAAAATACTCATCAAATAGGATAAATTATTAAATAACTTTTTATACATAATAATTTTTGAACATTTTTTAATTATATGCTCCAATCTACAATGTAAAATTGCACGTAGTAGTGGCCTTCAGTCTAAAGAGAGTTTTCAATATTGTTCCTTATTAACACTCATCAATCTATAATCATGCTTATTTACAATTTTGTAATTCAATTTAGATACAAAAATTAGATTTCTAGCCAATCCAAAAATATGTATAACTTTAAGGAGTTTTAATCCTCCCATCTTTGAATAATACACCTTTTTTTAACCAACAATGAGATGTAAACTATTGTCCCTAAGGTAAAACTTGACCCTATCATATTCTTTATATTTAGGAAACCACTCCTTGTGAGGAGTCATATTGCATTAGTAGCTTGAGCCAACGAACCATTTTTTATTAAAAATATTATTACATGAAGATAATAAAACTTCATACTTGATTCAAAGTTCTTTTTTATAAAAGAAATCTTGCTATTTCTTTTTCTTTCCAAATCCTTATCATGTCCCCTCTTTCCATCATTATAGTAGTTCTAGATCTAACATGTATAGCTTCAGGAATCACCTTTGTGAATTTTTTTGCTCGATGTTTTAGATCAAACTCCATTATCCATCATCAGGAATAAGAAAGCAGAACAAGAGAACAAAAATAGAATGAATTGTAGAAATCATATATCTACAAGTTCTAGATCTACTCTAGACTTGTCTTTAAGCTCCTTTTATTTTCTTCTTGATCTACCTCTTTCTAATCCTTATCATGTCCCCTCTTTCCATCATTATAGTAGTTCGAGATCTAACATGTATAGCTTTAGGAATCACCTTTGTGAATTGTTTTGCTCGATGTTTTAGATCAAACTCCATTATCCATCATCAGGAATAAGAAAGCAAAACAAGAGAACAAAAATAGAATGAATTGTATAAATCATATATCTACAAGTTCTAGATCTACCCTAGACTTGTCTTTAAGCTCCTTTTATTTTCTTCTTGATCTACCTCTTTCCTTGGACCTTCACCAATATAAAGAGCATTTGATGAATTGTCCATAGCTTAATTGTTCATTTCTTATGACAATAATGTTGCAAAAAGAACACCCATCTTGAGATCTTTCATATTAGTGCTAATAGTAACGAACATCTCCCATGTCTAAGACAAAAAACAAAGAAGTGTAATGCATTTATCTTTTTCATCAATTTTAACATCAATTGAAGCTAGTTGTCTCATAATTAAAATAAATTAAATTATATGCTCAACTATGGGTTTTGGGTTCTTGCAAGTTTGACAGGTTTTTTGCAGTAGCCTTGTTGTCAAAGGCCTGTCTGACCTTGTTTTGTTTTGGCTTTGCAGCCTTGTTTTGTTTTTGCTACCCTCAGGCTATTGTATTAAGGGCCAACACCCTTGTTTTGATGTTTATTTTAATCAAAATAATCAACTCAAATTCCTTCAATATTCGAGAAAACAATTCTTCTCAAATATAACTTATTTATTAGACTCTTGGTATGGTAGATTTAAAAAACAAAGAAGTGTAATGCATTTATCTTTTTCATCAATTTTAACATCAATTGAAGCTAGTTGTCTCATAATTAAAATAAATTAAATTATATGCTCAACTATGGGTTTTGGGTTCTTGCAAGTTTGACAGGTTTTTTGCAGTAGCCTTGTTGTCAAAGGCCTGTCTGACCTTGTTTTGTTTTGGCTTTGCAGCCTTGTTTTGTTTTTGCTACCCTCAGACTATTGTATTAAGGGCCAACACCCTTGTTTTTCTGTTTATTTTAATCAAAATAATCAATTCAAATTCCTTCAATATTCGAGAAAACAATTCTTCTCAAATATAACTTATTTATTAGACTCTTGGTATGGTAGATTTCATCCAATTTTTTTATAAGGAATATATAGTGGGCTCTTTCGCTACATTAAATAAAACTAAATCTATTAGACAAAGTTGAATTATACCACAAGTTTTCTTTTTCTTTTTTTTCTTTCATCTTAATGTATTTTATTGGGGTTCCTTTTTTATTACAACCAACCAATGGTTTATCTCTTTAAGAAGATCTTTCATTTTTAGCTTTTATAATTCATAATTGGTAACGATGATTTTTTCAATATCCAATTGAGACGTAGATGCATCCATGGCTATCACATACAAATTTGTAAAACAAATCAACATAACTCCCACTGCTACACAAACAACCTTCAAACTTTGATCCAAGAAAAAAATTGACCAAGCTCTAAGACCAAATTTTAGAAATGAAGATAAATAACTACAATATGAAAAGAGTGAAAGCATGGATTCCATGGGCTAGCAAAAAGCAAGAGGGAATATGGATACCACGGGCTAGCAAGCTAATCCATGGAAGCATAGATTCTCATGAGACAACAAGTTGAGTCATGTTGTGTGATCCATGTAGGAAGAAAGAGTCAAGGAGAAAGTTGTGTTATGTTAGTTCCACTCATCCTAAAAATGCAACACAAGGGTTGAAAGGTCTAGCAAGTTGTGTTATGCTAGTCAACTCATCTTCGTAAAATGTTGTCTGGTTTCAAGAGTTAAAGTTAAGCATCTCATCTAAGACTTTGATCTAGTTTCGAACATGCAACAACTTGTATAAGACATATAATAAGGATAACTAGACAAAGCATGTTGTTCGTAAGGAAATAGACAAACTTGAATTGAAAAAGGATAGCCAAGCAAGGCATCATGCAAGGAAATTTACAACTTTAATCGAACATATGCTACAAGGAGGCCATGATGTATGCCCCTCCTTAAGATGTCAACTTCCAAAAATAGAGGAAAATTTTATTAAGGACAACATCTTTGGATGAAGGACACTAAGAACACACACCTTCCCCATTGCTAGAAAAAGTGATTTCTTAGTAAGGGATTGCACATATTCACTAAGGAGAGATTATTCCTAAGAAGACATACCATCTCAAACAAAGAGCAAGTCCAAACAAGGGACATACATGTGTGCATGGAGGACTACTCTATGTAAGGAAGGGCCTCAAGTTATGAAAAATGCAACTCAACCAAGCAAAAGTCAATGTTTGGAACGAAAAAGAGAGGATTGAAATGTTATTCTTTCCCACCAAGCATGGAGATAAAGAAGAAAGACTATTATTTTGTCATGTCCCCTCTTTAGCACTGTCTAGCAGAGATATGTGAGTCAGCTTATTATGGGGTCTTATAGGATGACAACGATGGATAGAGACTCAGTGTGGTTATATAGTGTCTAGGACTTGGTGTTCTGGTAGTAGTTGATTAGTTTGGAGCAGTTCCTTATTTTTAGGAGACAACTCTTACATTTATGGAGGATATACCTACTATTTAGGAGGTTATGACCATACCCAGGGTTGGGTCTCCTTTAGATTATTCCTTGGGTTCAGTTTTAGAGGATTTGGGTTTGTTTCCTAGTTTCTAGGAGCATCCCTAGATTTTAGGGATGAGATTGCCAGTGGATCCTTGATTTCCGACTTCAGTCACAAACAGGTGGCAAGTTGACTTTTTGGTTTGTGGTGTCATTTGAGCATCTTGCAGCTATTTGGGTTATATTTTTAATATTTCCTAAGTTAGCATTTATTATTTAAATAAGGCTATGTTTATAGCCATTTTGGAGTAATAAGGGGTTTTGGCCTCATCTGGATGCATATCCCTTGGTGTAATAGCTTGTTGGAAAGGTCTTGGACTTTTCTAAATATTTCTCTTTTGACTCAAATCCTTTCAGTGAACGGATTTCTTTATATTTGAAAAAAGGTCATTTTCTATGCAATTGGCAACTTAAAATGAGAAATATAACATTTTAACCCTAAACGCCACATTGAGTCACTTTTAGGGTTTGAACTAAGTGGGAAGATGTTATAAGGAAGTGGAGACCTAATTCTTTGTATCTTTTACACATTTTACATCTTGGATTTGAGATTTTGGCTCTGGAAGAGCTTTTCAGCATCTGGGACGCCAACCCCAATGTGTTGCCTATTTGGGACGTAGCCCCCAATACAGTGGTTTGGATTTGCTTGCAGTTATTAGCATCTTGGAGATTGTACGACACTCTTTCTGGAGGTTTCAGTGATACCGACAGAGTTCAGCGTGGGGTTTTTGTAGAATTTTGAACCTGACCTATCCTCTCTGAACCAACTGATTAGCAAACAATAACAACAAAAAGAAGAAAACACCAATATCTCTATTGAAGCTTAATTAAAAAATTACATAGAGGCTGTATAGATAAAGAATTTGCAGTCTAGAAGAATAAATAATAACTGCAGTTCTAAATATATTCCTAGCTTTGCATGGAAAGCTACTAAGGCTCTCAAACTAAAAAAAGCAAACTACTCCCTAAATTAAGAATACAATAAGGATATTGGTGTTTTCTTCTTTTTGTTGTTATTGTTTGCTAATCAGTTGGTTCAGAGAGGATAGGTCAGGTTCAAAATTCTACAAGTGGTATCAGAGCAGGTAAAATTGTTTTGGGTTAAAGTTTTATTGTTGGAATTTCACCAAAGTTAATCATGTCAAATTCTAACCATATGCCTGTTCCAAAATTTGATGGGAATGATTATGATTATTGGTGCATTAAGATGCTGACCTTTTTGATTGGAAAAGATTTGTGGGAGATTATTGAATCAGGTTATGAAGAGCCAACTAATTGGAATGCCCTTACAGCCAATGAAAGAACAGCAAGAAAGGAAGCAAGGAAAAAGAATGCTCAAGCTTTGTTTCACATTCAGATAGCTCTTGATAAGAGCTTATTTCCAAGAATATCAGGAGAAACAACTACCAAAGATGCCTAGAAGACTCTACAAGAAGCTTACCAAGGTAGTGATCAAGTTAAAGTGGTTAAGCTTCAGACATTGAAGTGAGAGTTCGAGAATTTGAAGATGCAAGAAGTTGAAAGTATAAGTGATTATTGTGTCAGAGTCAAAGATGTGGTCAATAAAATGGCTACACTTGGGGAAATTGTAAGCAATGAAGTTTTGATAAAAAAGGTGTTGAGATCTTTGACACCCAGATGGAATCATGTAGCAATAATCATAGAAGAAAGCAAAGATTTGACAAAACTATAGTTTGATCAACTGGTTGGATCCCTGATGTCTCATGAAGAAAGATTGAAAGATTCTTTTGAAGGTGTAGAGAAAGCGTTTTCCTCAAAATTGCTAATCACAAAAAATGAAGATGCAAGCAGCAGTAGTGCCAAAATCAATCAAGGCCAAGGTAAAGGGCAAAGCCAAAATTCTTCAAGAGGCAGAGGAAGAGGTGGCTCAAGAGGAAGTGGTGGTTTCAGAGAGGATAGGTCAGGTTCAAAATTCTACAGTTTTGGGGGTTTCTAACCAGTTGAGTGTACTTGGCAGCTGTAATGTTGTACCTAGCAGCCACTTTCCTTCCCACGTGCAGCACTTGGAGGGCTGGAATCTTGCCGCAGCTTCATTCCTGGTTATATTACTCTTTCAGCTTCCAGGTTGGATTCATTCCTGATTGTAATCTTCCTGAAATTATTGGAAATCTTCATCGAGTCAAATATTTGATTTTATATTCAAAAATCTGCCTTGAATCAAATTTGTTTTGGCTGTATATGAATTTCATTTTTAGTACTTTGTTCATGTACTTGTACTTCATTTATTACTTGTTGAAAAATCATCAAAACACAAAAAGAATCCAACACTTCTGCAACTTCTGTCTATTTCTAAAAGAAAATATTAATAAGTAGGAAAAATCATTTTAAAATAATAAAAATTACAGCAGATTAGCAAAAGAGATCCATTGGGGATCTTTCAGTGGTATCAGAGCTATCATCCTGCAAGCCTGTAGGGTTTGTGTGGAATTTTCACACTAGGGTTACATTTTATTCCGGGTAGAGAGGAGATACACAAGTATTATACACGCAAGGTAGCTCAACAAGAGTGTGAGATTGGAATTGAACAGGTACCTAGTATGGCGGATGAACAAGGGGGTGTTAGACATAACCAGATTGAGGATGAAGAACGGGAGATGATGAGAACTCTCATCAATACACAGCCCAGGATAGTCCAGACACTTGACAGATTACAGGAAACCTTGGCACGAATGGAGTTGGAAAGAAATAGGGGCAGACATGGGCGGAGCAGATCAGTTTCAATGGCAGGTAGTCATCATAGCCATTAGTCTCATTCATCAGTTGGGAGCTCCCTTCATTCCTCTAGGCAGGAACGCCATCGTACACCTGCTATGGATAGACCTTTGCTTCCTCAGTTTGTACCAAGTGAACAACCAGCACAAGAAGATCCACCAGAAGTTGGGTTCCAGGAGTCAGTTTTGGCAGCCACAGCTAAGTGGAGAGCCCTACCCCCAAAGGTTAGGGATGTTTTCCCTCTTCCCCAGTATTTTGCACAGCATAGAGATACAACTAGGTTCAGAGGAGACCGTGGTTATAGACCACCACAACAGCAGAACTATGACCTCAATAGAGCTACTGGGAAGATCACATTGGCTACATATGATGGCTCTGGTGATACGAGTGCACAAGCTTGGGTGTAGAAGCTGGACATATATCTATCCTTGAGGCCCATGCCTGAGCGTGAGGCTATTCAGTTTGCTATGTTGCATTTAGACGGGATTGCCTATGATTGGTGGCACCATGGATTGGTCACCCAGGATCACGCCTTGGTACATTCCTATGTCGAGTTCATTGAACGACTCCTTACACGGTTTGACCGTAAGGATACAGAGCTCTACTATAGAGAGTTGGCACATCTTAGACAGACTGGGCATGCAAAAGATTATATTAATGAGTTCCAGCGTATTGCGGTTATGGTACCTGATATGCCCCAGAGGCAGAGAGTGATGTTATTTATTGAGGGATTGCAGGATAGACTTAAGGGATTGGTACGTGCTTTCTAGCCGGCCACTCTTAAGGAGGCCATTGACATGACATTGAGACTGGATACCGTTCCCACTTCTTATCAGGCAGATAAGAAGCCATTCAAGGACTCTCGGCCTGCACAGAAGGCCAATACTTCACAGAATAAAGGAGGATCATCATCTAGACCCCCTTGGATGAATCAGGAGATGAGGAACGAATTGAGAAGGAAAAAGTTATGCTTTTCCTACAAGGAACCTTGGGAACCAGGACACCGTTGTATGGGTAAAGGAAAGGTTCATTTGATTAAGGTGACATCTGAGTTAGGGGATGAGGAGATACCTACACTGACACTGAGGATAGCATGGAGGATGTTGAGCAAGTGCAGACATAGTTGGAGTTAGATACCCCTGAGCCTTTGGCGACAACCAAAGTAACTATGGCTACCCTCTCCAGTTATCCTAAATTTCATGCCTTTAGGTTGAAAGGTACACTGAAGGGCAAGCAGATCATGAGCTTGGTAGACATAGGTGCCACGCATAACTTTATTGATCAGAAGTTAGTGGAGAGGCGTGGATTATAGTATGAGGAGTTTGGTGGTTTTGGAGTGAAGGTGGCAGATGGTGTCGTTTTGGGCTGTACTAAATGGGTTCCATAGCTTAGTATTCAGATGGGGGATTATACTCTGACCGATGATTTTTATGTGCTTCCATTAGAGGATTATGATGTGGTTTTGGGCATGCAGTGGTTACAGGGTATTGGACATTACATTATTGATCACCGTCATATGCAGTTAGAGTTCCTTTCTGGGGGGAAGAAGACTATCTTGAGGGCAGCTTCAAATGGTGGACCTAAGGAGGTGTCTTCTCGCAGGATGGAGACTATTATTAGACATAATGATGTGATTTGGGCTACACATTGTTTGGTGAAGTCCAAAACACCTACACCTCAGGATGGCAGGGTATTTCATGTTGATATTCAGTCAGTGATGGACTGTCATGGGAGGGTATTTGGTGACATACCTTCTAGAGTGCCTCCAGATAGAGGTTTTGAGCATGGTATAGAGATGGAGGATGGAGAAAAGCTAGTGATTACTACCCCATATCATCATCCTCGAGCCTATAAGGATGAAATTGAGAAGACTGTTCATGAGTTGTTGGATATGGGTTTCATTCGGCCTAGTTCTAGCCCCTTTGCTTCTTCTATAGTGCTTGTTAAGAAGAAGGATGGGACTCTACGGATGTGTATAGATTACAGAGCCTTGAACAAGAAGACAATCAAGAACAGATACCCTATTCCACGCATTGATGAGTTATTGGATGAGCTTCATGGAGCTATCTACTTCTCTAAGATTGATCTTCGTTCAGGTTACCATCAAATACGTGTACGAGAAGAGGATGTACACAAGACTGCCTTCCATTGTCACTATGAGCACTATGAGTTTCTGGTAATGCCTTTTGGCCTTACCAATGCACCGGCCACTTTCCAGTATTGTATGAACCATATCTTCAACAAGCAGTTAAGGAAGTCGGTTCTAGTGTTCTTTGATGACATATTGATTTACATTCATACTTGGGAGGACCATCTCAGACATGTTGAGGAGGTACTTAGCATTATGGAGAGCCAGTCTCTATTTGCTAAGTTATCCAAATGTGAGTTTGGACTTGGGAGGTTTTATATTTGGGCCATGTGATTAGTGTTGATGGGGTGAAGGTGCATGAGGATAAGATTCAGGCGATTCGGGATTGGCCCTGCCCTCAGAACATTACTGATTTACGTGGGTTCCTTGGTTTATGTGCTTATTACAGAAGATTTGTGAGAGGTTTCTCTCAGTTGGTAGAACCTTTGACAGACCTCACCAAGAAAGGGGCATTCAGATGGACAGAACAGGCACAGGGAGCCTTTGATAGACTCAAGGAGGTTATGAGAACTTGTCCAGTTTTGGCATTACCTGATTTCTCACAGCTATTTGTCCTAGAGTGTGATGCTTCAAGTCTGGGCTTAGGAGCTGTGTTGATGCAGAATAGGCATCCCATTGCCTATGAGAGCCGGAAGCTGCGAGATAATGAGAGGTTGTACTCTACCTATGATAAGGAAATGTTGGCTATTATGCATGCTTTAACCAAATTCAGACAGTATCTTATTGGTAGCAAATTTGTGGTAAGAACCGACCACAGCAGTTTGAAATATTTCCTAGATCAGACAGAGCTCAATGATCGACAGCAAAAATGGGTGAGCAAGATTCAGGCTTATGATTTCGATATCGAATTCATAAAGGGGAAGAATAATACTGTGGCTGATGCACTCTCTAGGAAACCCTCACTTGCTACCCTATGTTCATTGAGCGAGATTTCAGCAGATTGGAAGGCTCAACTTTTGGTTGAGTATTCCAAAAATCGGCATGCTTGTGAGGTCATGGATGGTTTGATAGTGGACGATAGATACAGTGTGGTAGATGATATTATCTATTACAAGGGCAGGGTTTATCTTGTTTTGGGTTCACAGTTGAAGGAACAAATTTTGCATGCTTTCCATGATACTCCTATGATAGGGCATCCAGGGTATGTTAAGACTTACAGAGCGGTTCGAGAGAGATTCTCTTGGAAGGGTCTCAAAGATGATGTTTTGCGGCATGTCCGTGAGTGTATGACTTGTCAGCAGAACAAGTCGGAGCATACTTATCCTGCTAGGTTGTTACAGCCCTTGCCTATACCGGAATAGAAGTGGACTGGAATTTCTATGGACTTCATTACAGGTCTTCCTCGGGTGCAAGGGAAGGATTGTATCTATGTGGTCGTGGATAGGCTAATAAAATATGCCCACTTCTTTCCCATTGTAGTTAATTTTACAGCATCTCAAGTGGCTGAGCTATTTTTCAGAGAGGTGTTTAGACTCCATGGTCTTCCCAAGACCATAGTGAGTGACAGGGACAACAGATTCATGAGTTCCTTTTGGCAGGAACTTTTCAGGCTAGCAGGCACTGAGTTGACACCTAGTACTAGTTACCACCCTCAAACAGATGGGCAGACCGAAATAGTCAATAAGTGGGTTGAGGGATATTTGCGTAACTATGTGTCAGGGCAGCAGAAAGCATGGGTACGTTGGTTGTATTTGGGTGAGTATTGTTATAATACTATGCACCATATGTCCATTGGTATGACGCCTTTCAGAGCTCTCTACGACTATGAGGCATTATCCTTCATTGATTTAGCTCTGAGTGATAGTAGAGTTCCTTTGGCTCATGATTGGTTACAGGAGAATCAGGATATCATGAGATCTCTCAGGGAGAATTTACAGCATGCACAGAATCAACAAAAGATATACGTTGATCGGCATAGGATTGAGAGAGCATTTGAGGTGGATGACATGGTTTTCTTGCGCTTACAGCCATATCGGCAAAGCACCCTTAAAGGGGGGGGGAGCTGAGAAGCTCAAACCACATTTCTATGGACCATACAGGGTACTCAGGTGAGTTGGAGAGGTTGCTTATGAGGTTGAGTTACCACCAAGCAGTAAAATTCATAATGTGTTTCATGTATCTTGCCTGAAAAAGGCCCTTGGACAACATATTACAGTTTCACCCGATTTGCCTCCCATGGATGAGGAAGGTAAATCGACTTTGGTTCCTTTGGAGATTCTTGAGGTGAGGGAACGATGGTTGAGAAGCAGGGTGATTCGTGAGCATTTGGTACGTTGGAGAAATCTTCCCATAGAGGATGCCACTTGGGAGGGTGAGGCCATTTTACAACATCCAGCATTACAGTTGCTTGTGGGCAAGCATCTCCGAGAGGGGAGGACTATCATGTCCCCTCTTTAGCGCTGTCTAGCAGAGACATGTGAGTCAGCTTATTATGGGGTCTTGTAGGCTGACAGCGATGGATAGAGACTCAGTGTGGTTATACAGTGTCTGGGACTTGGTGTTCTAGTAGTAGTTGATTAGTTTGGAGCAGTTCTTTATTTTTAGGAGACGCTTCCTACATTTATGGAGGATATCCCTAATATTTAGGAGGTTATGACCATACCCA